>NC_048290.1:27109600-27418529 GCF_009762535.1 Notolabrus celidotus
TCCCCGACCTCCTGAAAGTCACAGCGTTTTCAAAATTCCATTAAAAAGAACTCGCAGAGACAAACTGCCACCTTGCTTGCTTTCTCATTTTCTATAAAAGGGCATCTGATGTTCTGCTGTACGCCTGCCATTTATCTAGCCAACGGCAAAGACTTTGCAGATACAGCAATCTTAGGAGATATGTTATGTTACAAATGAATGTTTGCACACCCAGTAGTTCTGTGACATATCTGCTGTATTTTCCCCTCCTATTAAAGATCATATGGCCCTTTATCACTTTAAAAAGCCCACATAAGACTGGAGGAGAGGAGGGACGGAGGAGGAAATAACTTTGAATGCTGGAAATTAGAGAAATCCTGCAAAGATTTATGAATTCAAAACTTAAATAGGAGCCACAGTGGAGCTAATCAGACGTCCAGAGGAGAGAAAAGTGTGGCACAGTGTGCTCTCAAAGGCATTATACTGAATGTGTGACATATAGATGATAATATAAAAAGGCAACCAACTTCTAAAATAGTAATTCAAACCTCTGGGCTGCATGATTAAGTTAGATTCACTATACATCCCAAAAGTAAAGGTTCCATGTCTGTCTGCTGATGGCACAACCCGCTTCATTTACTTTAATAAATCATATCTAAAAACATGTTTTATTTGGCAATGCTCTGGAAAGTAGATGATGAAGACCACAACTAATACAGCCATCAGACATCGTCACTATTTTCCCAGATACAAGTTTATATTGTTTCCTGTGCATTGGCATCTCTGTCTCTGACTCTCTCTCTATAAAATGTTCTCACATAAATGTCTAACCTGACTTTCCTGTAATCTATTTTTCAACTCCCTCTACCTTTCTCTCACTCTCACCTTTCCTCCCTCACTGTTTCGTGCTCTGCTTTAGCCTGGAGGGGAGTGACAGTGACAGTTTCCATTAGGTTTAATGAGGCACGGCCGGTCAGGCAGGAAAACGGGCTGACAGGTTAACATGCTGTGTCCTGGTGGCTTGGCGTAGTTCCTAGCCTCACTCCACCCTCCCCTCTTCTTCTCCTACTCCAAATCAGTGAAGGGACAGCAGTCTGAACCAAGGTGACATTTGTGTCTGGCCCCAGAAACATGAGGTCAGGTCAGGTTTGTAGCAGTGAGCGACAGGTCAGCCCTGATGTCAGAGTGTAATGAGGTGGCTTACAAGCTTAAGTGAATGAGAGAATGTGAACAAGGTTATTAAAGTTCAAGCACTTACAAACAAAACTATACTATGAAACTATTCTTCTTTCTTTAGATTTACTTTCTTTTCTTTCTTTTTTTAAATATGAAATGT
This sequence comes from Notolabrus celidotus, assembly GCF_009762535.1. NCBI lineage: Eukaryota > Metazoa > Chordata > Actinopteri > Labriformes > Labridae > Notolabrus > Notolabrus celidotus. The sequence goes on from NC_048290.1 coordinate 27,110,916, forward strand.
AATCTCACAGTGTGCATCCTTTGTTCACAGATGTGATCATGACTGGACAGCAGCAGTATTTGTGTTAGAGTGCCACCCTGTGGGCTGGAGGCCAAAGAGACATTATACTGAAGGGCTTTCAGGTAGACATGTAAACAATGTTGGGTTTGTTGTTGTTGTTGTTGTTGTTGTTCGCAGAGATTTCATCCTTTGGAAAATGACAGTTCTATTAGCAATTGCTGATGATGATAATTGTAGCCTGACTTCCTTAAAGGGCTACACATTGATGCAGAAATCAGATTCACTTTGACATTAAAACTCACAAGTTTGCCATTGCTTTAATTCTTTAATACAAAAATAATAATAATAGCTATAATCCATTGTCATTAAGTCAGTATGCTTCATTAATGTGCATATTTTTACGAGGATAAAGTATTTTGTGTTGTTGTAAGCAGAAAAATGATCACTGATCTACATGTTTGTATCTTGTGCGACTCAAGATGCATCTCACAGATCATTGCACTTCTCTATGTCACTCCTCAGATAATTCTCTCCAGGCTCTGTTCTGCTCAGAGTTATTACCTACTCCTTATTCAGCATAAGAACCTTTTGGGGAAAGAGTCAAATGAGTTAAGAGACTGTCATTTTAAGTACTGTGTAGCCGCACTATATGTCTGCATCAACACTACAAAGCTCATTTATAGTAACCTCCATTTGTTTTACCAAGTGATGAATGTCATTCAAAGTATCTCACAGGGGTTGTCAAACCTCTCAGATTAATGACTACTACAAAGAGCTTGAACGTGTCCTGAGACTAGTTTTAAGAGGGCCAACTCATGCTTCAGTAATTGTACTATTTTGTGTGTATAGCAGTGGTTCTGCCCGAAATACCTGCCTTGAGCTACTGTTGCAGTGCTGCTGCAAATTTTTAAGCTGGGCACAAATGTAACAGTGATACATTGCAGGAACATGCAGCAGTACAGATGCAACACATGACCAGGGCTGTTTTTGAAACGGCCTGCTACATACTACCTACAAATGTAGTATGCAGTAGGTAGTGCATACTACATACTGCATTTGAATTTAGTATGTAGTATGACTGTTCTGTTTGATCGGTTATGCAGTATGCTGGGCCAGGCGTCACTGGATTTCTGGTTTCGAAAAGTGGAAGTAAACAACGGCCAAGCTGATAGCAAAACTGCTTCTTTAGCATTTATGATTTAAAAGTGAAGAAGTGGTTTATATGGAATTTAATAATTTTAACAGCCCCTGAAAATGGAGTTTCCCCGACAAAAAAAGAAGAACAAATAAAAAGGGAATGTTAGTGCTGTGCATTGTGGGAAACTACGCAAGGGAGACTGGTCCGATGCATACTGTGAAATTTTCTGGAATCAGTACCACATCTGGGTAGTTTTTGGAATACTGCAGATTTTGCTCTTGTTCACATACTACATACTATATACTGAATTTTGGCCAAATCGGTGCGTACTACTAGTATAGTAGGCGGTTTCGAAAACATTCAAAGTCTTACCTTCTGTTGCCCACACTGACAGGAACCGTCCAGCCCTGTGTGAAGTGTGTGAAGATGCACTATAAGGAGAGTTTGTGCAGGATCATTTGTGTTAGTAATGTGACTTTGGTCCAACACATTATATAGAGCTGAGAGGACACATAAACCTGCTTCGTCCAATCTGAGAACTAAAACTAAAGCTAGGTCAAACTGAATTATGACTAGTTGGATAAAGAATAACTAATCATTTACTAGAATTTCTCAGAAGCATCATTAAATGAGAGAAAATATAAACCAGGAAGATCAGACATGTATTATCCAAACATCACAATCTCATCAAACATTTTACTCTCCTTTGAGGACTCAATCTATTCAACAATCTGTCATTAAATTTGGTTTGAAATCACTTAAATTCATTTCAGTTTCAAACTCCATCAAAGGCTTGATTGGCACAGGCAGTAATTTGAGCACACGTCCTCAGTACAGTCAGCTGCTTCGTCAGAACAGTCACAAGAAGACTGTCATCTGTCTCCACGTCTTTGAGGAGAACTTGGCAGCTTTACTCCCAAACGATGTCAGACCAGCCTCTACCTCAGAGAAACTAAACTGACAGCTTGGTGTTTGTCAGTCCTCTTCTCTTCCTTTTCACTTCCTTCTTCTCTCCCATACCAATTTCCAGACTACTATATTATTTCTGTACCTCCCATATGTTTTAGTCCTTCTAAAAAGAGAACAGATTATGCTCAAAAGGGTTAGGAGTAGATGAGTGGTGGACTCTGGCTGTTTGACAGACAGCGGAGAAAATAATATGAATAGCACTAGCAAACAGAAAGCTGTTATTAGTCTGCCTGTCCCATTAAAGTTACTAACCATAGACCTTTCTGGAGTCCCTGAGCTCCACTGTCTCGTAGGTTCCTCTGAGCTGCCGTAGACGTCCTCCTGCTGCGGACGATCTGGACTCCAGCTGATACGGACGTGCTGGACTCCAGCGGCAACAGCTTCTACGACTTGTCTCATCACTATCACTTCTCTCTCTTACTCCCCTCTATCTGTCTTTCCAGACCCAACTCGGTCGAGGCATGATGGCTGTCTAACATGAGTCTGGTTCTGCCTGAGGTTTCTGCCTGTTAAAAGGAAGTTTTTCCTCTCCACTGTAACTAACTAAATACTGCGATGTGCAATGCTCATGATGGATTAAGGTGGGGTCAGACTGAGTCTTACCCTGTCTTGAAGTTGGGTCTCTGTTCATAATTTGACATAGAGTGGTCTAGACCTCCTATGTTTGTAAAAGCGTCTTGAGATAACGTTTGTTGTGATTTGGCGCTATACAAATAAAGATTGATTGATTGATTGATAGTCAGGATCTTCCTCTGGAAGCATTTGGAACACAATTTTGTACACTTTTTGCCATTTCTTGGTGTTCTGTAGTCATAAGGTTATTGCAGAGGTCAAGCTCTAGCGTATCAACACCAAGGATAGGCTGGTAAAAATCAACCAGGGATAATCTTCTATCTTCTGCCAAACTGCAGGGCAGAATATTTTTATGCTTGATTTTTTACTGATTTGTATTTATCATTTAGCAAATAATTTTGAATAAGCAGGTTTGTCTAAACGTATAATAGTTATTTAATTGTGTTCATTGTGAAATGCTGGCTGTTTTCACTTCACTGCTGTTGTTACTGCCCGTTTTTCTTTCAGTGAAATTCTAATAAGCATTTGTCTTAAATAAACATGAACTAATGATAATAAAATATATAATGATGCTGTGACTTCACTTGGTAGGGCACCATCATTAACTCATCATAAAGTGGAGAATAAACCCACTGAGGTAAGTAGCACATGAACTAACTGCATGAATTACTAATAGATATTAATAATGAATGAATAGGTAGTCCGTTCTAATTATGGATGCTTGAAATGTATTTTATTTCTGTGTTTTGTTTAGTTTGTTGAGTAAAACTACACTAATACTATAAAGGGCATAACAGAGTAAATATAACTAAAACTAATGAGCATTTTTGTCTAGATAATAGGGATACAACGATATCAAAATCTCACGGTACAGTATCGTCACGGTATTAAAGGTGACATATCACGCTTTTTTCATCAATATATATTGGTCTAAGAGGTCCCCAAAACATGTCTTTAAAGTTTATGCTCAAAAAAAACACTTTGAAATCAGATTTTGGTCTGCCTGAAAAACCCTCTTCTTCAGTCCTCCTCAGAACACTCTGTTTTCTCTCTGACCACGCCCCCTCAGGAAGTGGATGTGGCCTCAGCTCTCCAGCACGTTGATCTAATGTTTACATGTTAGCTGAATATACACGGCTGCTCAGAGATCACGTTACTTCAACCCTCTGAATCTGATCCAGAATCTGATCCTGACGGAGAGGCGCCTGCAGCAGGACCTTTCTGAAGGATTGGTCACAGATTTAGTGTTTCTTGTTGTTTTATTTATCAGTATGTCGACGTGTGTCTTGGTACAAAGCTACGAACATGTAGCTATGTGGCTATGCTAACTAGCGCTAGCACTTATCCATGATAAATAAAAATCATCCACTAGATCTTCAAATCTGCAGACGTGGGGAGTAAAACCGACCTCTGCCAGAAAGGCAGCGGGACCTTTTCTGAAGGATTGGTCACAGATTCTGTTTCTTGTTGTTTTATTTGTCAGTATGTCGACGTGTGTCTTGGTACACAGCTACAGCTACGACATGTAGCTATGTAGCTATGCTAACTAGCGCTAGCACTTATCCATGATAAATAAAAATCATCCACTAGATCTTCAAATCTGCAGACGTGGGGAGTAAAACCGACCTTTGTGTTTATTAAGACAGCCTACAACTAGCATGCCTCCCTCCTAAGCTCCTTGTTAGCACACATTTGTGCAGGTAATGAAAAATGGAGGAGGGATTCAGTATTATTTTATACAGTCTATGGGCTGAACAAGCTCCGAGCTCTGACTCCGTGACAGACCGGATATTGTTGTTACGTAACAAAAACACGGAAGTCTGAAACGTCTCGTTTCACACACATTTACAGAAAGGTGTAGAAATCAAAACAGGGGCAGAATGGATTTTTTTTCATTCTCGGGGGGGTTTGTAGACATGCCAGGGAAACATATTTCAGGTAGAGAAGCATTAAAAAGTCCATTTTGCATGATATGTCACCTTTAAGGCCACGGTACGGTATTATTGCGGTATTGTCAAAAAAAAAAGATGACTTTGAAAAAATGTCATAGTGTGGAAAATTAAGTGCCAGGAATGATAAGGATAAACACACTTACTGTAATTGAACACCATGTCAATAACAGGTGGACAAACTAATACAAGGAGACATAACTACTTGTATATGTATTTTTATTTAAGATATAACATGGCTAAAACATACCTACACATTACAAAACAAGTAAATGACCTAATGGTCTATATTGTAACACTTTTAAGACCATAGACCTCTTGCTCGCTCGCCCCCCTCCCCTCTCTGTGTGTAATGCGCTGAGTGAGTGCTGAACAAGACTTGTGCGAGCAATCAAAGGGCCTGACTCTTGTCCCTAATATAGGCAGGCTTCATTCAGTGATTCAAGCAAATATTATTAACATTAACTGAAGTTAAAGTCAAAAACGAAGGAGTAGTCCACTCACATTCTTGGTGCTTGTATAAAAAAAAGAGGGAAAACTGCATTTTATCCCAGTGTCACTGATTGTCTGGCTCTTTTAGTCCACTGTCAATGTAGGGTCTTAGGCCTGACAGGTTATTTGCCAAAAACACAAGACAGTCCACATGTGAAGAGGCCAGTGCCGATCTCTTTTTATACAGTATATTCCCAGCGGAGGAAAAGACGCGTTCAGAGCGCACTGAGGATCCGGGGACGGAAGGATTTCTCTCTGCCGTCTGCTGCATGCTGTGCATGTGTGACTCCTATGACCTGTCCTTGACCCGCCATGCAGGGCGCACACTCGCAAAGCAGCCGCTGATGTGTTTTTTTTCCACAGTCGAATATTCATTTTCACAATCGAATCTCTGTTTTTTTTTTTATATTCAAATTTAGACTATTCGTTGACAGCCCTACTACCAACAGGTCTTTTCAAGTGCAATGAGCAGTGCAGGCACATCCAGTGTTTCAAGTAACAAGCAAATAAAAAAAAATCTCTTTTAAATCCCTCATTGTCCCCCAGTGAAAACGGCTGCAGGGTGATGATTCATCAGGTGTGTTCTGCTATTACTTGTATTCCCCGACTTTTAGACGATCGCGGTCTGGCAGTGTCTGCAAACATTTTTTTTTTTTTTGCATGTCCGTCATGTTTTCTCTTCTATCGTTTTTGTTTCCTGCAAAACCAAAATGCGTCCATACTTCTGATTTACACTTCGCAGGAGGTTCCACTAGTTAAAGTTTTCCGCTCTGCTCCCCCTCTGTGCTTTCCGCCATCTCTTCCTGCACTGCGCAGGGGATCATGGGAGATGGTGTTTGCTTCTCAGACCGGCCCACTCAATGGTGCCAGAAAAAAACTACACTACATTAGCGGGAGTACTCCGAGTCCCTGTTTGATACCGTCACACCCCACGGTATTATTGTGAGAATTTTGATACCGAAATACCGCGATATTTACAATACCGTTACATCCATACTAGATAATAATCTAAAATATCTGCCACCTGCGGTGTCCCTCAAGGGTCTGTACTTGGTCCATTGCTCTTCACAATATACATGCTCCCCCTTGGTCATATCATCAGCCAGTATGAACTTTCATTCCATTCTTATGCCGACGACACCCAGCTGTACATCAAAACCAACTCAACAGCTCCATCACCTCTCTCAACACTCACCACCTGCCTGGAGGAGATGAAGGCGTGGATGAGCCAAAATTTCCTTCAATTAAACTGCTCCAAATCCGAAGCCATACTTATTGGCATCCCCCACCAGGTCCAATCATCCCCCATAACCACCATCACCTTTTCTGGACAATCTATCCCCTTTTCATCTGCTGTCACCAACCTCGGTGTGAGACTGGACCCTCACCTAACATTTGACAACCACATCAAACACCTGTCCAAATCCTGCTTTTTTCACTTAAGGAACATTGCCAAACTCCGCCCCTCCCTCACCGTATCTGACGCTGAAAAGCTTGTCCACGCCTTCATCTCCTCCAGGCTCGATTACTGCAATGCCCTCCTCATCGGGACCCCCATCAAAAATCTCCACAAACTCCAACTAATTCAGAACACCGCAGCCAGGATCCTACTCAGAGTCAGAAAACACAAGAACACATCACCCCAGTACTCCGCACACTTCACTGGCTTCCCGTCACCGCAAGAATCAACTACAAAATCGCACTCATCACCCATCAGTGCATCTATGGAAACGCCCCACTCTACCTAAAAGAACTCCTCACCCAGCAAACCCCAACCCGGAACTCACGCACTCCACATCAGAACCTCCTCCACCCTCCCAGAACCAAGCTCCGGACCATGGGAGATCGGGCCTTTTGTGCTGCTGCACCACGTCTGTGGAATTCCCTGCCCAGCCACCTCAGAACCCCACAGACTGTGGATGCTTTTAAAAAACATTTAAAGACCTTCCTCTTTAAAGAGGCTTTTAACTGATTTTAAGTACTGCTTTTAAAAGTTTGTTTTTACTGTGTGCCTGTAGCACTTTGAGATTTCTAGAAATGAAAAGTGCGTTATAAATAAAATGTATTATTATTAAAGTTAATTCTGGTGATGGCTGACCCCTCTGCAACTCAGCTCCGGCAACAACAAAAAAACGTGACGGTGACGTAACAGACTTACTTTAACAATTTAACTTTTTGACAGCTGGTTTTGTCATCAATTTTTATCAACTCCGTCAGCTAATCCTTGTGCCGCTCCATGCCACCCAATCTAAAGTGGTTTTATTCTTAGTTTCTTTGAAAATGTGGAGGACGGAGAGAGTGGAGATGTATTGTGTACCAGTTCTAAACCAGATGGCTGGGTGTAGTGAGGTCAGCATCACAATGTGTGGTACTACTTCAGTGGATAATTAAACCCTTTGAGAGATCCACCTCTTCTCTTTGCTCTGATATGAATGTTTACATCTCAAAAACACACTAAATCAGCACCCTTATATAAAACACACACACACACACACACACACACACACACACACACACACACACACACACACACACACACTTGCATCTATTATTTTGTCTTATGCACACTGATATTCAAGAACAAACTGTTCTTCTGCTGGTGTCCCTGTCACCCTCCGCCCCCCTGCTGCCCCCTCCCCTGTGGGGGCCTGGTCCGCGGCTGCCCTCGGGGCCGGGTTTCCCGGGGTTCCCTCGCGGTCCTCTTGGGGGGGTGGGGTGGTGCGCAGCTGGGGGGGTGTTACTACGGCAGCCATTGGGGTGTCCCTCCATGCCCCCGCGGCCTGGTCCATCAGTCGCAGGGCGTGGGTGGGGGGCGTGGCTGAGGGGAGTGGTCGGGCCGTCTGGGGGGGGCAGGTGGGATTGGCCCTGCCGCCTCCGCCCTCAACCCGCTCCGGCGCGCCGGTTGGTGGGCTCTGGTCCTGGTCCTGCCCGTCTGCCTGGCTGTCTGCTCCTGGTGCCGGGCCCCCTCGGCCCTGGTGGCTCCTTTGGCTCCGTCTTGGGGGGCTGTGGGGGCGGTGTTGTGGGGGTGTCCCTTGGGGGGGCTGCGGGATCTCTCCCCCCTCGCCCCCCTTTCCTCCTACTGGGTGACCTGGGGGTCGCCCTGGGTGCTCCGGCGGTACCTGCTTGCTTCCGGTCTGGGTCCTTGGCTTGTCCCCTGGCCTGGGTCTCCCGCGGCGGGTTGGGTCCTTCGGTCTGACTGCTCTCGCGGTCCGGGTGCCGAGCCGTACCGTGTTTTACATGCCCCTCCATTTTTCCCTCCTTTCACAAAACAGAATAAGGGCAAGTTGAACAACTGATATTAATTTAATGTTGCTACTGTGAGGATCTCAATCATTTACTCCTTTACCACAGTTTCCTATTACATTACTTATTGCATCAGTATTCAGAGAACCAATAAGAATCATCTAGTAGACAACTTAACTCTCTAGGGCTGGGAAATCAATCACAGTGAACTACTGGTCACCTTCACACTTTATCAGAGGGATTTTATTGGCCAGTGGTAAAGAAGCTGCAAACATGACATGTTGAGAGAAGTCATCTTGTTGGTGTAGAAAACGCCCACATCTGTACATTTGCTATGTCATTGTTATATTATTTTAACATTGTCACGTTGAGTTACAAAAAAGGAGGACCCATGTTCAGGATAGTGAAGGAGAAGGGAAACAAAGACACTGAACACACAGGTTAACGAGCAACAGGTGTGGACCCAGGACACAGGTGAAACTAATGAGGGTAATCAAAGACAGGATACACAATAGACTAGACTACAGTATTTCTCAATTGCTAAAACACTAAACCCTGAACCCATGTATTGAATCAGTCACTCTTTTGGCAAAACCATGAGCACTTTTCACCTGTTAGACACAACTTCAAACACATTCTCACTCACTAAAACACATTTTGCTCTGTGATGCACTTGTGTTGCATAATGGTAAGACCAGGTAGCAAGAGTTAAACACATTTGAAGCACAGGTGTCTCAGCTTTAACACAACGACTCAAAACTGATCACACTTGTGGCTCATGGTGGCAGGAAACCAATATAATCCTGGATCCAGCACGCCAGGGAGAATGTGGCCTGTGATGTGGATGAAGTCCTGTGGCCTGACCCAGCATGTAGACCTGATGCTGTGGCTGAAGGATTGTAGATACTGTAAGCACTTCAGTTTGATTTTGTGGATTACACTGTAATGTGCTTCTCATTTATATTTGTGTTTACTTTATTTTTACTGTATACAGGAGCTAAATTCAAAGAGGATTTTATTTTATTTTTGCAAAATGAATTTCACCTACTGTTGCTTTTTGTATTGATTTTAAAATTATTTTACTAGTTTTTAAGGCGCTGCATGGCCTCGCACCAGACTACATCTCAGAGATGCTTTTAGTATATAAACCAGGTAGGTCTCTCAGATCCTCCGGCTCCTCTCTTTTAGCTGTTCCTAAGAGCAGAACTAAAACATTTGGTGACGCTGCTTTCAGCCACTACGCTCCCAAACTATGGTACAGCCTGCCGGAGGATCTGAGAGGCGCTGATAGAGATATTGAGACTTTTAAACGTAAACTAAAAACGTATTTATTCAGTCTGACTTTTATGTAGGGTTTAACAATTTTATTACCTACCTTTTACTATAATATTGATTTAAATGTTGCTTTATTATTTTAGTAATTTTAACTGTTATCTTATTCTATTTTTATGTATTTATTCATTCATTTATTTAATTTTATTTATCTACTCAGTTTTATTGATATTTTTCAGCCTTAGTTTTATTTTTCAACTCTTATCCTTACCTTTTAAATCTATTTATTTTAACTATTTTTATTCTTAATTTTGATGCTTTAACTTATTTTAATTACACATATTTTATTTTGGTGTGCATTGGTCTCTATTTTATTTTATTTTTATGTTGTTCTTGTTTTTAATTTGTATTTTTATTAGTTTTATTATTATCATTATTATTATCTTCCACTAAAATGTCTTGCCATTGTTTCATTTCTGCTTCTTTCTTGTTTTCAATCGCTGTAAAGCACTTTGGGTTGCATTTTATTTGTATGAAAGGTGCTATATAAATAAAGCTTGATTGATTGATTGATTGATACTATGAATAATAAACATTATTTCTGCAGCTTCATGTCCTGAGCATTGTGTTTTCAGTGTTTTGATGTAGTGTGTAATGACTGCTCAGTATTGGTTTTAATTCTGGGGGGTATGATCTGATAACATTGTTTGGTTTTGCAGGAAGAATCAGAGGTTTGGTGAATGTAGTTTGAAAATTGGGTGTTGTGCTTATAGTGTTGAGAAAAGTGTGGTGGATGTCAAGAAATGTGTTTTAGAAATTGAGAAAAACTGTAATAAACACAAGACAAAATACACACACACCCACACACACACAATGAATACAACAAGCAGGAATCACTAATAAACAACCCAAAGAGGGCATAAGGATAACTCAAAACTAATACAGAAAGGGAGAGAACAAGAAAAAAAACACAAGGTAAATCTACTAAATAAAACAGGAAATGAATCACAGGTTATAATACAAAGAAAACACAAACTAAACAAAAGCAACTCATGATAAACATCTTCTGGAAGAATTTAACTCAAGTTGCACCCAAGCAGCAACCTCTGGTCTTAAAATATGAAGCCCATGCGGAAGTGTTAAAAACTGCAGTTCAGTGAGCGTCCGCCTGGGGCTGGCTGCAGAAACACCGGAAACCACATACACACCCATTCAAAAAAGACAATCTTTTTAGCAATAAAAAACCTGTTTACAGCCTGGTTCAAATAACAGTTTAGGTCTAAATAGCTGATTTCTCTATTTACGCACACTGTGCAGGGGTTGAAATTTTTTATAACTCAATATTTTTTAAGATATTGAACTTAGGAGTTTTGCCAAAATAAGCGCATGTCTTACTTGATTGACAGACGGGCACCCTGTAGCTTTTTGCGAAAAGGCCTGCCTCTTTACCGCACACTAGCTTGGATGAAGTTTGGTTGTGACCAGCATTTCCAATATGGCAGCCGCCGCTGCCGATTGGCTTTAAAAACAGCACTTCAGGAACAGATGGGTGACGTCCCGGATACTTACAGTCTTTGGTTGCACCACATAATACATCCCATAAGCAGTGATAGCAATACATTTGTCAGCTTATACATACTCAACAACAAGCACAAACTATTTTTTGTTTCTTTTACAGCTGCTTTTCTTCCATTTCATATATCACCCCCTCTCTCTAGAAACATCACTCATACAGTGGGGCAAAAAAGTATTTAATCAGCCACTGAATTTGCAAGTTCTCCCACTTAGAAAGATGAGAGAGGTCTGTAATTTTCATCAGAGGTACACTTCAACTATGAGAGACAAAATGAGGAAAAAAATCCAGGAAATCACATTGTAGGATTTTTAAAGAATTTATTTTTAAATTATGGTGGAAAATAAGTATTTGGTCAATAACAAACAAGCAAGATTTCTGTCTCTCACAGACCTGTAACTTCTTCTTTAAGAAGCTCTTCTGACCTGTATTAATGGCACCTGTTTGAACTAGTTATCTGTATAAAAGACACCTGTCCACAGCCTCAAACAGTCTGACTCCAAACTCAACCATGGCCAAGACCAAAGAGCTGTCTAAGGACACCAGGAAGAAAACTGTGGACCTGCACCAGGCTGGGAAGAGTGAATCTACAATAGGCAAGCAGGTTGGTGTGAATAAATCAACTGTGGGAGCAATTGTAAGAAAATGGAAGACATACATGACCATTGATAATCTCCCTCGATCTGGAGCCCCACGCAAGATCTCATCCCGTGGGGTCAAAATGATCATGAGAACGGTGAGCAAAAATCCCAGAACTACACGGAGGGACCTGATGAATGACCTGCAGAGAGCTGGGACCAAAGTAACAAAGGCTACCATCAGTAACACACTACGCTGAGAGGGACTCAAATCCTGCAGCGCCAGGCGTGTCCCCCTGCTTAAACCAGTACATGTCCAGGCCCGTCTGAAGTTTGCCAGAGAGCATATGGATGATCCAGAAGAGGATTGGGAGAATATCATGTGGTCAGATGAAACCAAAATAGAACTTTTCGGTAAAAACTCAACTCGTCGTGTTTGGAGGAAGAAGAATGCTGAGTTGCATCCCAAGAACACCATACCTACTGTGAAGCATGGAGGTGGAAACCTCATGCTTTGGGGCTGTTTTTCTGCAAAGGGGACAGGACGACTGATCCGTGTTAAGGGAAGAATGAACGGGGCCATGTATCGTGAGATTTTAAGCCAAAACCTCCTTCCATCAGTGAGAGCATTGAAGATGGAACGTGGCTGGGTCTTCCAGCATGAAAATGATCCCAAACACACCACTCGGGCAATGAAGGAGTGGCTCCATAAAAAGCATTTCAAGGTCCTGGAGTGGCCTAGCCAGTCTCCAGACCTCAACCCCATAGAACATTTGTGGAGGGAGTTGAAAGTCCGTGTTGCCCAGCGACAGCCCCAAAACATCACTGCTCTAGAGGAGATCTGCATGGAGGAATGGGCCAAAATACCAGCTACAGTGTGTGCAAACCTGGTGAAGACTTACAGGAAACGTTTGACCTCTGTCATTGACAACAAAGGTTATGTTATAAAGTATTGAGTTGAACTTTTGTTATTGACCAAATACTTATTTTCCACCATAATTTACAAATAAATTCTTTAAAAATCCTACAATGTGATTTCCTGGATTTTTATTCTCATTTTGTCTCTCATAGTTGAAGTGTACCTCTGATGAAAATTACAGACCTCTCTCATCTTTCTAAGTGGGAGAACTTGCAAAATCAGTGGCTGACTAAATACTTTTTTGCCCCACTGTATTTCCCTAAAATGAAATCACAATTATTAAAGGTTACATGTTCCTGATTTCCTATGAGATGCTTTTATTATCCTTCTTTGATAGTTTCTCTCTGGAATCTTACTCGCTGCTATAAACTTCCCTGTTAGGCCCTTTTTGTGCAATGCAATGATGGCTGCACGTGTTTCCTTGCAGGTAACCATGGCTAACAGATGAGGAACAATGGTGTCATGCACCATCTTCCTTTTAAAGTGTCCAGTCACTCAATCATGACAGATTGATCGCCAGCCTTGTCCTCATCAACACCCACACCTGTGTTAATGTGTGTGACACCTGTGTGTCATTGAAATTATGTTAGCTGGTCCTTTTGTGGCAGGGCTGAAATGCAGTGGAAATGTGTTTTTGGTGATAAAGTTCATTTTCAAGGCAAAGAGGGACTTTGCAATTAATTGCAGTTGAGCTGATCACTCCTCATAACATTCTGGAGTATATGCAAATTCCCATTATAAAAACTGAAACAGCAGACTTTGTGAAAATAAATATTTGTGTCATTCTCAAAACTTTTGGCCATGACTGTACACCATATTTACTTTTTGTTTATTCTGTTCATCCGCCCACACACCACGAGGAAGCTCACCATGAAGCAGACTACAATAAAGCAGCTGCTCAAAACACATCCCACTAACCTTAATAACCTGTTCATCTGTTGACCTGCACTCCACCGACTCTGTTACATCAGAGACCGCTCCGTCTGTTCCCACAATGAGTGGAAGATGTTGAGGATCTCCTGTAGAGAAACATTACGCTTTAATAATAATACAATGACACAGTTCACGTAGCTCCAAGGTTTTTCTTACATCTCCTCTCATGTGGTAGTTCTTCTCAAAGACCAGGAAACAGACTTTGATTTGAGTTCCCTTTGAATAAATTGTCCATACAGGCCTTCTCCAAAGAAAGACTTTGATGATAATAGGTTTAGTCACATTACATGCATTCAAGAGATATAACAAGATACACATGAGAGCAGAGGGCCAGAGGAGCAGGGAGAAGGACATGAGATCAATTAAGACAATAATAGGTTTTGTCACATTGCATGCATTCAAGAGATATAACAAGATACACTTGAGAGCAGAGGGCCAGAGGAGCAGGGAGAAGGACATGAGATCAATTAAGACAGCCTGTGGTAATCCTGGAGCTCTCACAGTGTTGGTCGTACAGAGGAAATGTTCTATCAGTGGATCCTGCTCATCATAGCTTAGTTTAATAAAAGACGACTAACAGGTCTGAACCTTTGAAAGACAAAGAAAAACTTGTCTCCAGACAGCTCTTTGTTCTTCAGAACTGCTTCCTCTCAGTTTGCTTTGTTTCTTCACCCTCATGCTCCCCTTGTGAAATAAATACATCATGACGCTCTACTAACAAGAGGTCTCCTCTGCCTTGTCTTTTTCTTTCTCATGCACATCAGATTTTGAATTCTTGGAGGAGGGAAACCTTTTTTTCTCAATTCCTTACTGTAATAGTAAAGGAAAAGCACGTGACTCAGCAGGCTGACATCATCAATACAAAGTCTACTGACTTCCTTTTCTTTGCTCATAAATTGAAGATACGTGTTGAAGATTCAATGTACCAGCCTGCATGAACCACCACCTATTGAATAAGAAGGAAACGGGTATAAAAACCTCTGAAACAGACCTCTCTCATTGTTATTCAAAGCAGGGTCACAGAGAAAGGGCTACAGCAGCCATCCTCTGACAGTTAATGGCTGATATCTATGGCTTTCATTGATGGAAACCCAACAAGTTGGTTGTCCATATAGGTGAGGGATGCATATAGCTACACAACCCCAACTCCAAAAAGGTTGGGACGCTGTGTAAAATGTTGAAAAAAAAACAGAATTTAATGGTTTGCAAATCGAGTAAACACTTTATCTAACTAATAATAGTGCAAAGCCAACATTGGAAATGTTGTTTAATCAAAAATAAATGCTAACTTTAAACATAATGCCAACAAGTTTCCAAAATGTAGGGATAGGGGTATGTTTACCATCTATCAGCTTCTCTCTCAACAGCACTCTGTAAATGTTTGAGTACTTAAGAGACCAGTTTTTGGAGTTTTGAAATGTTTTGAATGTTGTCCAATTCTTGCCTGATGTATGATATTAGCTGCTCAACAGTTCGAGGTCTCTTTATCATGTTTTTTTTATAATGCCCAAAATGTTTTCAATGGGTGACATAACAGTTCTGTAGGCATGCCAGTTTAGCACCTGTCCTTTTCTACTTCCGAGCCATGCTGTTATGATACTGGCATAATATGGTTTGGCATTGCCTTGCTGAAATATCCTGAAAAGGGCATTGTCTGGATGGCAGCAAACCCAGAGGAAAATTTTACTGCTCAAGGCTTTCTCTTCTAAGTCTCTGGAGACAAAATTGAGATTCTCACTTCAGCCTCATTCAAGTTTCAAATTGTTCTCATTCGTTTCTCGTTAGTTTCTCCTAAAATTCACTAGGTGAAATAGTTGAGACCATGACATGAGACTTAAATGAGAGATCCCATTAATGGCTAATTTTCTTCTCTTTTTTTAAATATATTTTTTGCCTTTATTTGACAGGACAGCTGAAGAGAGACAGGAAATATGGGGAGTAGTGAGCGGGGGACGACATGCAGGACTGGCCAGGAATTGAACCAGCAACCCCCGCGACAAGGACTGTAGCCTCTGTATGTGGGGCGCTTAGACCACTAGGCCACCAGCGCCCAACAGAATCCGCCCCTTTAATTCTAATAATCTGGCTAAATCTGGTCAGCCGTTTTGTGGCCCATATTTTAAATAAATGGTCTGTCATACCTGGGATGAAATCTCTATCTTTTGCATTTTCTCTCAAATCCACTAAATCTTTGTGAAGTTGTTTTGTTCTAAACAGACTTGTAAAGGAAGGACCATATTGTGAAGTCAAAGAAGAGATCATTTCACATCTAAATAGCTGATCTTACAAGTGGTTCAAATGTTTTAATGAGAATTGTAAGTTTGTGGACAATTACATTGAAATCTTAATTTTGCAGGGCACTATAAATGTTCATGAAAAGATGAGCTCAGGCTCTTTCTTTGCTCCGTCTGAGCTCAACTTGAGACACAAGAACTGAGTCTGACAAAAACAAATGGATGAGGTTAGATTGAGACAATTGAGAGAGCTCCCTGATTTCTCCACCTGAGCTCAAAAGGAGTCACAACACTTGAGAAATACCTGAGAATCATTTCAGATGTTGACCAGATCTACTTTTGAACTGAAAGGGAGACTAAACTGAGACTTTTTACAACTTCTGTCTGGAGGCAAGAATGAGAAACATGAGACATAAGCCTCATTTTGCTTTCAAACAGATCACATTGTTGTCTAGGAGACATAAATGAAACACTTTTGAGATCTCCTCTCTAAATTTATTTTCCTATGGGAATGTTGCTCCAAAACCTATTTGTATATTATTCAGTGGTAATGGTGCCCTCCCAGATGTGTAAGCCACCCATGCTATGGGCACTTATGCATCCCCATCCCTTCAGAGATGCTGGTTCTTGACTTAGGTGCTGATGGCAAGCTGGATGGTCCCTCTCCTCTCTTGAGTGGAGGACGCAGATTTCCAAAAAGGATGTCAGTTTTGGATTTGACAGACCCCAGGACAGTTTTCCACTTTGTCTCAATCCATCTTGAATAGAGTCCGGCTCAGAAAAGTCACCAGTATTTCTGGACCATGTTTATATATGGTTTCCTCTTTTATGGATTTAGGGATGCTGTGATGAAATGTGTTCACAGGCAATACTTTTTGGAAGCAATTTTTACTCATGCAGTGACTTCCACTACAGAGTGATTTCTGATTTAAATGCAGATTTGCCTGCTCATGCAGTTTATCATAGATTTGTGAACCTCTACTCAGAGAGATTCAGCCTCTCTGGTGTGATCTGAAGGACGTTGGTTGTGAAGGACTGAAATGCATGTTCTATTCACGGCAGTCCCTCCAGGAAGTTGCGATTTCGCGATCGCAACTATCAACGCAAATTCAACCAATCAGCGCGATTTTTTCGCGGCCCTGCAATTTTTTACAATCAAAGGAACTTTCCTGCAAATTTGACCAATTACCTCAATCTCAGCCCCTGCACGTCATCGGTTTTGTCATCGATTTGACTTCCTTGGAACATAAACGCAAGTCCTCACTTGATCGGCACTTTTCAACAACAAAGCACGCACAGAGAACGGGTGAAAAGAGAGAGGACTGCAGGCAGGACAAGTGACCATGACAACGTTGTTATTTATAGATTGAGGGGCTCAGTGTTAGCTTGGTCTCTACCTGCAGCAGGTGTGCTTAATGAACCAGCTCTCCTCAGCTCCATGCATCTGTCTCATCTTCATTGATGATTTTTACCCCCGGTGTGCGTTAGTGACAAAGACACAACCGGGGGACGTCTGTTTACTATTTGATGTTTGACGTTGTTGCCGTGGTTACCGTAAAAAGCTCTGCATCTACAGCTTGATTTAATCCAGTTTGTTGAAACATCAGACACATTCAGTAAGTTTTGATCAACTCCTTGTCATCAAAGATGCAGATTAATTTCAGAGTGCCGTGAACTGACTGTGCGTCAGTTGCTGCGAGGTGCATTCAGGGACCATCGTAAATGTGCAATACGGTCCTTTCATGGCATTTTTCTGTTAATCAAGAGAATCAAAATACAGTCAGTGGCCACATCAAGAATGTTTTCTAAAAACAACTGTAATTTAGCGTATTTACTTGCCCCTGAGATGTTATTGGGGGACAAAAGCAAAAAAAAAAAATCGCAACTTTCACCGCAATTTTTTCAAAAAGCTGTCACAAATTCAGGCTTTTAGGGCCGCAACAATCACAAAAAAATCCCGCGAAATCCTGGAGGGACTGTCATGGGGCCTGTTTGTACACAACCAGGTAATCACTTGAAAATGGTGTTATAACATGCACACACACACATAGGAGGCACAGTCTTGCAACACTGTCCCAGCAAACAGCCCATGTTTCCATGGGGGCCTGTCTGCTGTGATGGCGCGAAGACAGATGACTGGGGAGTCTCCTGGTGGGTGGTGAGACACGGTTATATGGAGCACCATGTGCCCTGACACCGGATCTCTGCTCACCTCCCACTGAGAGACACACGCACACGCACACGCACACACACACACACACACACACACACACACACAAACATCCTCGCTGCCCAACTCAGAAAAGCAGTATGGTTGTCTCCTCACACAGCAGTTCATCATACCAATCTCTTACTACAGTATAGAGTAGAGAGGATGAAAAGAGAAGAAAGACAGCAAGAGAAGTTGGAATCAATAGAAGGCCATTATGTTATTGTGCAACCTGGGTACAGGGAGGAGTGTTTGGAGGCTGATATGGATGTGGATGAATGGTGTGTAAGATAGCAAACAGTGTGTAAAAGCACTATTTAAAGAAAAGTAACTTTACTAAAGTCTACAACCACACAAACATTTTAGTCAGGTTTAACTTGAGAGTACATCTGTCGAGACTCTTAATGGTTTAAGCCTAGTTTATACTTCTGGGTTGACTCTATGCTGAAGCAATGCAATAGTGGCCTCCCACAGTGGCGAAGAGAGAGTGTGTTCAGAGACAGAGAGGATTTACTGGCACATGATGACAACTGGCTCATGAGCCGCTTTAGGTTCCTGTGGGCATTTCTCCTGGAACTGTGCGCAGAGCTGCGGCCGGCAACACAGCGGGGAGCCATGCGCTGCCTGCGCCCATGCAGGTGCTGACCACACAGGGGGTTCCTAGCAACCGGGGCATTCCAGAGGGAGCTGGCCGACCGATCGGGACTGTGCCAGTCGACCCTGACCTGAGCCATGCCAACCGTGTGGGACGGAATTATCCGCATGCCAGCCAGGTATATCAAATTCCCATACAATGCAGCTGAACAAATCAACAGTAAAGCGCAATTTGCAGCAAGAGACGGTTTTCCTAATGTAATCGGAGCTATCGACTGCACACACATTGCTATAAAAGCGCCATCACATGATGAATTTGTACATGTCAACAGGGAACATTTTCATTTGATCAATGTACAGATCATATGTGATGCGCAAATGCAATTAACCAACATTGTAAATGTATTCGTGTTGTCCTAATATTAATCCCTGTGATGCGCATTGAGCATGTGCACCCCAGATTCTATCCTGTCTTCACAGCATCATTACTAGTCAGTGGTTAAATTTAGTAACTTGCTGTTTTTTGCTGGTTAAACTACAGCTTAAGATCTTTCTAATGAACCCCTGATCGTCTCTATGTGCAAAGTACTCATGTTAATAACCCTGTGCGTAAAGTCTGAAATGCCTTAATCAGCTTCACCTTATCCCCTTCTGCACTAGTTTGCAACAATAGTGTTATCCATGTAAGTAGTGTATAAAATAATGAATGTCAGTCGTTGAGAGGACAATCGTCTGCTGAAGGGACAGGACTGAGGGTATGCTGCTGTACAGTCCTGAGAAGGTGTGCTGCATTGTGATGGCTTGCGGCGTTCTCCACAATGTGGCATACCGGCACGCCACACCACTACCAGAGCAGCATATCCACCCCACCAGATGAACCAGAAACTGGACCCATGCATGTGCATCCTACCCAGGAGGCCATTCGGGCCCAGCAACATTGGATTTCAACCATGTAAAAGAAGCAAGGATGCAAAATTTACTTATTCACTAATGCATTTATTGATTCAGCGATATTTGTGAGGACTCCTTTCAGTTGATCTAGGTGATCATTTATGCTGCCTATTGCTCTAACGAATTCTCCTTGTGACTCCAGCACAGCGCGGGTGAGGACACGGCCAGACCGGCAGACAGCAGCAGCAGCAGACGGTGGTTGCGGCGTACTGGCATCAGAGACGCCAGGGACGGTGGAGGAATCCCCCCCGTGTCCTCTCCTGTGTTTTAAAATAATAAATGGAGCAATCAATGAGTCAAAGTCTTTCACATCCTCTGATATGCTGGCATGTTTAAATTTAAATTCAAAAGATTCCAAACCAAATAATACCATACATACAGCATTTACACATGAACCTCTGTCTGATATGACTGTGAGCAGGCTACTGTATGAACACATTTGTTGTTGCACAAATACATAGGTATTCACCTTGCCGGTAATCAGTCACCCACATGTGCTCCCACCACCCCTGAGAGAGCAGTGTCACCCACAATTGCGGAGACTCTCTGTTCAAACGGTGTGGGCCCCTCTTCTCCTGTCCCCCCGCCTGTTTTGGCCACACTTTGGAGGTGGGCAGCCATCCTCCACTTCACATCCACCTTGATGTCGGACCACTTCATTTTCACTTCTGCTTGTGTGCGTTTCTCTGACCCCACAGCATTGACAGCCTCGCACACACTCTCCCACTCACTGCTCCTGCGATTGTTGCTTATGCTGGAGGACAGCGTGCCAAAGAGCACATTTTTGCGTGCCTCCACTTCAGCGATGGTCTCTTGTTTTATCTGATCTGTTGTTCCTGCTATTTAAGGTTCTTTCATCCTTTAGTCAGACAGTCTGTCCCAGATCTCTTTCTGAATTTGCATGTGAGGTGAATCACCTCCTGTCATGGGCTGAGGAGGAGGGATGAGCTCAAGCACATCATCAAATGGATACCACAGTACATCCTCTTGTAAGATAAGATAAGATAGTCCTTAACTCGTCCCACAGCGGGGAAATTCAAGTGTCACAGTAGCAAAATAGACAGTGCAAAAAAATATAAAGCAAACAAAATTAAAATTAAAGAAGTAAAAATAAGCATATCTTACAACATACATATATATATATATATATATATATATATATATATACATATATATATATATATATATATATATTATTGGTTATAGAGTGTGACCACTGCAGGAAGAAAAGACCTGCAGTATCTCTCCGTGAGACACCGTGGGTGAAGAAGTCTGTCACTGAACGAGCTATTTAGTGTTGTTATGGTCCCCTGGAGGGGGTGTGACGTGTTGTCCATCAGAGAAGATATCTTTGCTATCATCCTCCTGTCAGCCACCACCTCCACAGAGCTGGCCTTCTTCACCAGTCTGTTCAGCTTCTTCCTGTCAGCAGCAGAGATGCTGCTTCCCCAGCAGACCACTCCAAAGAAGATGGCTGATGCCACCACAGAGTCAAAGAAGGACTTCAGACGAGCCCCCTCCACACCAAAAGACCTGAGTCTCCTAAGCAGAAAGAGTCTGCTTTGTCCCTTCTTGTAGATTGCGTTGTAGAGGCCAAAATAACCTGTTTTTGGTTATTCCGGCATGGTGCATGCATTTGACTTGAACGTCGGTTTCATCTGTGGCAAGGATTATTCCTGGATACAATACTTTATCATAAGTGAGCACACACCAGTCCCCTATTACCTCTGGGTCATCCCAAATGATTTGTTTCTGCCCTTGTGACACAGTAACTGGCAACACAGTAGCTGGCACTTTCCTGACAAAGCTGAAATGCTTTGAATTCCAGCATTCACATTCAAGCTTTCCATAGGTGGAGCACATGCAGCTGACATCTCACATCTCCCCTCAAGCAAGAGTGAAGACCTGATGGATGCGCATGGTTCCTGGGACTGGTGGAATGGTGATCGGCATCTTTTGCAGTGCCTGCTCAACAGCTTCACCTTTGATAAAATACAATTTGATCGAAGTGACTGTCTCGGAGAGGGCCTTGAAGAGCTCATAAGCATTGTTGATGTCCCGGCCACGGCTGATGAGGTTGTCTGCTGATCTTTTTAAGGCAGCGCCAACACCATCTGTGCTCCTGGTCCCTCTCAGTCCTCTCTTGTCAAGCTCTGTACTGAAGGCAAGGCAAGGCAAGGCAGCTTTATTTGTATAGAGCATTTCATACACGAGGGCAACTCAATGTGCTTTACATTAAAACATTAAAAGCATTGGAAACATTCAGACAGGCATAAAAGAACATAATTAAAATGACAAATATAATAAAACAGAAAAGAAAAGGAAAATTAGAAATATATTAAAAATTACATTAAAATTTTAATTTAAAGTGGGTTAAAATAATCTAAGATAGGAAGGCAGTGTCAAATAAAAAAGTCTTAGTCTTTGATTTAAAAGAGGTGAGAGTTGGAGCAGACCTGCAGCTTTCAGGGAGTGTGTTCCAGATATGTGGTGCATAATGACTAAACGCTGCTTCACCATGTTTCGTTCTGACTCTAGGGACTAAAAGCAGACCAGTACCTGATGACCTCAGAGGTCAAGGTGGTTCATAAAGTAGTAGCTGATCAGCAATGTATTTTGGGCCTAAACCATTCAGTGCTTTATAAACCATCAGCAGGATTTTAAAGTCTATTCTCTGACAGACAGAAAGCCAGTGTAGAGATCTAAGAACTGGAGTGATGTGGTCTACTTTGTTGGTCCTTGTTAGGACTCGAGCAGCAGCATTCTGTATGAGCTGCAGCCGTCTGATGGACTTTTTAGGGAGTCCTGTAAAGACCCCGTTACAGTAGTCTAGTCTGCTAAAGATAAATGCATGGAACAGTTTTTCTGCATCCTGCTGAGACATAAGTCCTTTAATCCTTGATATATTCTTAAGGTGATAGTAGGCGGACTTTGTAATTGTCTTAATGTGGCTGCTGAAATTAAGGTCTGAGTCTAAGATTACACCAAGGTTTCTGGCTGAAGAGAAAAAAGTTTCCTTCTGCCTGTACTGCACACAGGGCCCATCACTAAAAAAGTGCACAACAGACACCTCCGGGTGTGTGGTCTGCACATAGTCCAGTGCAGGTTTCAAATGTTCCCATATAGCAGCTGGACTCTTGTGCTTGGATGGTGAAATGGAGGTTACTGTTACGGGGTTAAACAAAACTGGGGGACATTCTTAAATCGTGTTATTTTATAAATAATTCCTGTATTTTTCTTATATTTCTTTTAACACATCGCTGTGCTCCATTCCTATGAGATTATACATACCTTATAATACAAAAAAATCCAGACGTTCAAAAGTAGAGAAAAGTGCCTTAGACTCCAAGGGTTAAATGGGGGCGTGGACAGGGAATGGTTGGGTACTCCAACATGTGCGCTCAGTTCTAAGTTGATTGGTATGTACAAAGGAAATGTGCTTGGATTCATGCGTGCGCTCGGACTCATACATCTGGATATTTTTGTGTGTACAACGTTTTCTGGATTTGAGCGTACGCCATGTTTCAGTAGAAAATTCAGGCTTTTTGGGCCGCAACAATCACAAAAAAATCCTGCGAAATCCTGGAGGGACTGAGCAGTGATAAACCAGCTGCCCATGATAAAACCTGTCTGTGTTTTCAGATTTCCCCTCCTGTTCCTGGAGGCCATTTGATTAGAATAAACGAGTAAAGCTGTTCTGTGTTGGTCTCTGGAACTCACTGGCCAAATAAAATTAAAAAATCCTAACCGTGACTGACAGAGTGAAGAAGGGTAAGACAGCAAGCAGGCAAAACATACACAAATACATCACAATTTACAGAATGGACTGGCTCTGCTTCAAAGTAAAGCTTTACTGACATTTGCAGAAGCTGAATCCCATACTCTGTGACAGCAGAGGAAGATGCTGGGTGGCAGGACAGGACAAAGTCTGTGTCTACAGTACAAAGGACATGCATACAGTATGTGTGATGTGTGTTATTCATTTAGGCAGTGTTCATTCAGAAACTGTCTTTGGCTCAACCCATGTACATACAGGCCCTACCATTACTAACAGTTTTTTTAATCTGAACTAGCTGTTTTCTAGTGACTTGCTCCAGGAAGTTAGCTGTATATAAACTGTGATATTTGTGTCACATCCATCATGAATCAGCTCATCATACATGTGGATGGAACTTCCATCATAATGAGAGCACACAGCGCGGCACTGCTCAACAGAAAGTGGACTTGCTCAGAGCTCGTCTCAGTCACAATCAAACACAAAACTGGAGCAAATTGCACAGAGCTGCAGGACTTTGTGGGGGTTGAACATCATTAGCTCGACTTGCTTTGTGATTTAGACCTTGAGAATGATTGAAAGGGTTGAAATAAATGTTAAAAACCTGCAGAAGAAAGATAAAACAGTACAGTAAATGCCTGTATGTACACAAGAGGACTTATTGAAGCTTGAAGGGACATCATGATCACATGATGCAGATGGTTAAGTCTGCCTTGAGGACACTCAGCATGCCAATGGATACCCTCAGTCCACAGCCTATTAGTGCTTTACCAGGCCATTTACCAAATACAGTTCCTGACAGTGTGACAGTGTGACTGATGGCAGCCTGCTTGGATACAGCTAGCCTGCAGAGGACAAATGTCTGACTAATTCTGCTGTCCTTGTTGCCTCAGTCTGTAACTAACTGTCACCTGTTTTCAGAGTCAGAACAGGAAAAGCTGCATCATCAAACTTGAATTATTCCAGACAGAGGCGCTCACCCATGAGAAATGATTTGAAAAACAAACAAAATGTTGAGCTAATAGCCCTGATTATAATATTCTGGGACTGTGAGAAAAAAATAAATGTTATTGAGTTTGAAATGGAGTGAGTTTCAGAGGAGATGAATCAAATGCTGATGACAGCATTTTGGATGTAGTGTAGGCCTATAGAGAGATGGGGAAACACTGGCTGTCTCTTCTAATGAGTGAACAGAGAGACACGGCACAGCAAGAGAGCGATGATAAATTCATGGGAGGATGTAATAAAAGAATACTCTAGCTTAGCATGTTCTCTGCATGTTCAGACTTGAGAGGTAGTTCATGAAAAACCCTTTAGAGTCTCATTAGGCATTGAAGAAGCTAGTACAAACAATGCAGAGTCATTAGAGATATATGGCAAGTAAGTGTCATCTCTTTGCCCTCGTTACTGCACCACTTGTAGAATTAGCAAAAGCTTGAATCTGACAGCAGCAGACAGATACTGCCTGAGTGTGTGTTCCTCTTTTGGAGTGTAGGCTGGGAGTGGTCACAGAGAGATGAGAGGTTTATTGAACAGAGGTTTCTGGTATTCTGCTCACAGACAAACACTGCTGAGTGTCAGCAAGGATCAGAGTCGACCTGCAAGTGCAATGGTGGAGATCAATGTCAAACACTAACACTTGAGTGAAAGATTTCTTGGCTCTAACTTTACTGCCTTCACAGCAAGTTTCCTGCTCTGAGGTTCAGTATTATATATGAATAATTTAAACATTCAGTATAAATTCTAACCAACAAAAACCTTGCTTATGCCCCTCCAGCAAGAGGTCACTTACATGATACACTCTCAGCATATACATGGGAGCAACACTGTTCTCCTCTGCTCAGATCAGATCAGGCATGCTGATGTTTCTGGAGACATGTTGTTAAGGCAGGAAGTGAGAGATTGAATGTGAACATCTTTATTTTGATAAATGCAGCTTGGTGAACATCTCATAACAGTGGCACCTCGTCTTCTCATCTTTTGTGATTATGAGTGAGGCAGTACATGTCAGTGCAAGTGTACAGCTGTTTGCCTGAGTGATGGTAAATAATGTGATTGTCTTCCAATTTGCAGCTGAGTCATGTTGCTGTTCCTCGTTCCTGCTGATAACCACAAGTTATAGGTGTAGCTGTTTTACATTTCCTATGTTTCTGCTATTTTTCCTCTCTGATTAGCATCTTACTCTGCACAGTTATCTCTATCAATGGTCATATTTGCTATCATAAAAAGGTTAGCAACCAGGGCCGTAACCAGGATTTGACAAATACCAAGGTCAAAATTTGGTACAGATGGCAGTACATTTTGCATACAGATGGCACAGTATGCACTATCTTCTGACACTGAATACCTCAACCATGGATATTTATCCTTTCATTTGTTGCTGTATCGTAACAGCCTCTGACCAAACTTCCTTTGGGGGTAACTGTGGCTTTGATTAATCCACTTGTTGTTCTGAAGGCTGTACATCTCATCATTTAGCTTTTTATTTTTGTACCTGGCAGGATCAAATTCATGGAGACAGACTCTCCCCTCTTCAGTCATCTCTCTTCCATCTTTGTCTCCCTCAGTGCTGCTCTCCCTCTCTTGTCTCTGTGAGTCTGCTTCACTCTTTCCCTCAGCCTCCTTTTCTGTGTCTCTCTGCTGTTCAAAGTTCAAAGTCTTCTTTATTCTTTTTATGTTCTCTTTCCGTTCCATCATCCACTGCCTGTCCCTGTCCCTCCTCACTTGTCTCCTGCTAAATTGTAAGGAGGATCATGAAGTTAAATAAAATACACCTCCTTCATATCAACATTGAGACACATTTAAATCATTCAAATACTAAATAGTGACAACATGAGTAAAAGTAAAATGTAGGTTATACAATGATCCTATTACTCTTACAGTTGGTATGTTGTTAAATTCAGGCTATATAAGTTCCATATGATTGCAACAGAAAACCTCTATGGTCATTACATTGTTTGAACTTGATGAGGACAGTATTGTTTGTTTAACATCTGTGTGTGTGTGTGTGTGTGTGTGTGTGTGTGTGTGTGTGTGTGTGTGTGTGTGTGTGTGTGTGTGTGTGTGTACAGTATATGGTACAAGGATAATCCTGTCCTTGGTGGGGAACTGTGGGCAGTACTTGATTTTCTCAAGTTTCTTATTTTTTCTCCCCCTATCATCCTCTTCCTGTCCCGTTCTTTTCCCAAAGGAGAGCAAGGCTTGAGTATACAGTCATGGCCAAAAGTTTTGAGAATGACACAACTATTAATTTTCACAAAGTCTGCTGTTTCAGTTTTTATAATGGCAATTTGCATATACTCAAGCTCAAAAACACATTTCCACTGCATTTCAGCCCTGCCACAAAAGGACCAGCTAACATAATTTCAATGACACACAGGTGTCACACACATTAACACAGGTGTGGGTGTTGATGAGGACAAGGCTGGCGATCAATCTGTCATGATTGAGTGACTGGACACTTTAAAAGGAAGATGGTGCATGACACCATTGTTCCTCATCTGTTAGCCATGGTTACCTGCAAGGAAGCACGTGCAGCCATCATTGCATTGCACAAAAAGGGCCTAACAGGGAAGTTTATAGCAGCGAGTAAGATTGCACCTCAGTCAACCGTCTATCGAATTATCAAGAACTTCTAGGAGAGAGGTTCAATTGTTGCCAAACAGGCTCCAGGGCGCCCAAGAAAGTCCAGCAAGCGCCAGGACCGTCTCCTGAAGGTGTTACAGCTGCGGGATCGGGCCACCACCAGTGCAGAGCTTGCTCAGGAATGGCAGCAGGCAGGTGTGAGTGCATCTGCACGCACAGTGAGGCGAAGACTTTTGGAGGAAGGCCTGGTGTCAAGGAGGGCAGCAAAGAAGCCACTTCTCTCCAGTAAAAACATCAGGGACAGACTGATATTCTGCAGAAGGTACAGGGACTGGACTGCTGAGGACTGGGGTAAAGTCATTTTCTCTGATGAATCCCCTTTCCGATTGTTTGGGGCATCTGGAGGAAGGCTTGTTCGGAGAAGACGAGGCGCTACCATCAGTCCTGTCTCTTGCCAACAGTGAAGCATCCTGAGACCATTCATGTGTGGGGTTGCTTTTCGGTCAAGGGAGTGGGCTCTCTCACAATCTTGCATAAAAAAACACAGCCATGAATAAAGAATGGTACCAGAACGTCCTCCAAGAGCAACTTCTCCCAACCATCCAAGGGCAGTTTGGTGATGAAGAATGCCTTTTCCAGCATGATGGAGCACCTTGCCATAAAGCAAAAGTCATAACAAAATGGCTCGGGGAACAAAACATTAAGATTTTGGGCCCTTGGCCAGGAAACTCCCCAGATCTTAATCCCATTGAGAACTTGTGGTCAATCCTCAAGAGGCGGGTGGACAATCAAAAACCCACAAATTCTGACAAACTCCAAGCATTGATTATGCAAGAATGGACTGATCAGTCAGGATTTGGTCCAGAAGTTGATTGACAGCATGCCAGGGAGAATTGCAGAGGTCTTGAAAAAGAAGGGTCAACACTGCAAATATTGACTTATTGCATGAATTCTGTGTAATTCTCAATAAAAGCTTTTGATACTTATGAAATGCTTCTAATTGTATTTCATTATACCATAGAAACATCTGACAAAAACACCTAAAAACCCTGAAGCAGCAGACTTTGTGAAAATGTAATATTTGTGTCATTCTCAAAACTTTTGGCCATGACTGTATTTCTTCATCTCTGAACAAAATAATCATCGGACAACTCAGTCAACAGAGTAACACAAACGCAGTATTATACCGATATGTACATCTGAAATCAGTACAAATCTAGCAGATTTTTGAAGCAGCCCACCCACAAACCACTGCGATGACCAAAGATCTTAGAGTGCAGATCATCCAAAACAGGAAGCACTAGACAAAGGAATACGCAGACATGAGGGTATACAAAAAGGAAGAAGAACATATAAACTACACTGGGGAAAAAACTAAAATATAAAACAAGGGAAAATCAACACATAAAACAAAAGGCACAAAAACATGATAGTCTTAATTCAAACATCATTTAACTCTCAGTCTGCAAGCTCTGAGAGTCTATTAATGGACTATTGACCATTAAAAGAACAAGCTTGATGTTAAAAATAATTGGGCCTGGCTTTTTAAAGGACAAATCTTATGTTGCGTCCACACCAGACGCAAACGATCGCATACAGACGCAAGAATGTTTTGGGTTTACTCACTCAATTTGCACATCAAAATCGCCTGTACACGAGTAATCAAGTTGCACATTTTTGCAAGAGGAAGGGGGGTTCCCACGCCACACTAGTCTGTTGTTATCAAACATGCTTGAAGTCGCGGGCATTGAATGGGGAAGCGCTAACTTCCTACGACAACCCATAGCTGGATTCAAGTGACAAAGTTTTTCACAACTCAGCAGATAATCCTCCTCACTCTCTGTCCTCACAGTGAGCTCCTGTTCATTCCTGAGCCCATAAAAACAGGTACAGTCACAGAGTGTGCTGAAGCTGCACAGAGATAGAATCAAAGTGTCCCATATATTCCAGATGGGTGTACCTCCGCTGGTCCATACGTCACACGGAGTTCAGATATTTCAACTCTGGAATCATTCGTACGAATGATTTTGTGTGAGTGCGCGCTACTCCCGTTTGGTGTAAACGCCCCATTACACATCTTTGTTTTCATAATTAATCAGACAAACTTTACATACTTACTAACTTACTTACTGTATTTCCTCTCCAGTGTAATAAGGACAGGATGTCAGATCTGCCATATATGGAGCGCTGCCTGCAAGCTAGTTCAGGCAGACAACTCGAGCCGCGCTCATCATACTGACACGTCACCACCTCTCCATCAGCTGATCTCAACATCCTCATTCGGCGGTCTATTTAAACGGCAAGCCTCCTGTCTCTGCCTCTGCTTGCAGTGCTCCTGCTGTTCTGCTCAGTGCTGTGTGAAGTTTGTCCCCACCTCCTCCCCGGCTTCCACCTGCGGGCTCCAGGGGGGTTAGTCCTATCTCATTGCTCCTAATGTCTGCATTTAAATAATCTACGAGGAGTAATGAAATTCGGAGCCCACACGCCAAACACAATACTGTATGCTGCAATAAACTTATTAAGTAAACGTGAGTTGTCTGACTGAAATATGGAAAATAACAAACACCTTCAAGCTGGAAGTTTTCTACATTGTCCTTAACCCACATTGATCCAGACTTTACAACACCACAATGACTGGTTTTAACATTTATAGACATTTATTTTCTCCATTCGTACAAGCTCAACCTCATTACCTCCTCCCCATGGCTAAAGGCATGATGCCTTCAAGGTCCTGTGGTGCCAGACGGATGATTGTGGGCACCTCACTGGTCAGGGTACAGGTGAGCGGATACTGCAACTGCAAAGTCACCTTCTGTACCTCATGATTTATCATCAACCCCTTTACCTCCAGGTCCACCTGCAGCACCCGCTGATATCCTGTGGCCTCCATCCTGCAAGGAGAGAGAGGAAGACGTGAGTCAGGCAGGGAGGACAGATAACAGAGGAGGGAGATTAAAAAGAAGGAGGGAAGGAGAGGGAAAAATAATAGGTGGCAGTGGAAAGGTATGAACAAAAGAGGAATAGTGTAAGTCAATGGCGTGAGAATGTAACAAAATTAAGATACAATTTTTTAAAAAGTAAATAAGCATTTGAAACAGGGAGGAAGATGCAATTAAGACGATGAAGGTGGAGACTGACTGGGTTAAAGAAATAGAGACAATCAGGAGTGCAATTTGTCTTCACCATCTCAACAGAATATTCTAATAGTGGGAGAAAAGGTCTGAAAACAGCTGCCTATGAATTGTATATTTCAGTCAGCTGTAAAGGAAAGGAAAAACAAACACTTCATCACTAGAGGCTGTACTACATGCAGATGTTATGAAAGTAGTCACAGCAACAATACAATTCATCCTCACATCCACACTGAGCCACCATGTTGGCACAAAAGCAATTTATTTTTCCTCTCAGTGAGGAGCTTCTCTCACAGAGACTGTCGGGGTGGAGCAAATGATTTCCTCTCAGCTGATGGAGATACAAACAAAGCAGAAAAACAATGAATGCAAAATAAAATCCTCCACACTGATTTGATTTGCTGCAGCACTGTGGTTTGATCAAGCTGCTGCCTCTCCCTCAGCTGTTCTTTGTCACAGTCAGAACTGGATGCAACACCTTTTCCAGCCACCTCACACACAGAGCAGACTCACATGCTGTCCTGAAAAGTACAATTCACACACAGGGATCTAGAAGAGGCTCATATGCTGTGCAACACTGCTGCTAGTGGTAACAACAGATACAAAAAAAGTTAAAGAGAAATCAGAGGGGCAACACATGTAATGTTCGTGTTAGGCTTCAGTTCAAAGTTCTTTAGTACTATATTTAGTTATTTTATTTCTGTCCTCAGCAGTATGTTTGTTATTTAGTTGTTGCACAATTAAAACAAGTCTGTAGAGAGAACAAACTGAGCATGAGGAGGGGAGTTTAGAGGGAAGATCCAAGGTTTTCCTTGAACATATTTTGGCCCTGCCTGTATTTAAAAGTCCCTCTCTGTCTGTGTTCTCACTTCAGAGGCCAACCTCACTTCAAAGCTCAGATTTGAGATCCTCTCTGGTAGAAAAGTATAAGAGAGAACAGTTTAGAGCCTGAAAATCAGTGAGGATAAAAACAGCTTGAACAGCAATTAATGGTAATGAACTGTATTTACATAGTGTTATCTTCAGTCTGCTGGCGAGTCTAAGTGCTGTTACATTTCAGTGTCCTGGGATCAAGACCCAGCCCTTCCAATTGAGTGACAAAGTGCAGAAAAAGCTTTTCTTTTTCAGTCTGAATCAGACTTCATGTGATTTTAAAGACCTCTGAGAAGCTCTGGCTCAGGGTGACCTGAGGTTGATTCATAGTTTTCACGTGACGTCACAAACTTATGGAACGCCCCCCTTGGAGGGCAAAAAGAGGCTTCTTACTGCTACGTGCTATGAGGACATGACTGGACTCTGCTGCTAACTACGTGTTTAAACACTTAACAAATGCTGGACAGTTGTTTTTCAGTTATATGACAAGGAGACAAGCCCAGGTTCAGCTTCTTACAGGGATTTTTCATTGGTTTTGAAGTGGGGCTGTATCACAAGTCTGTATCACATGAACATGTTAGTTTGCTCTCAGTGCTCTGTAAATAAAGTCTCAATGAAAAACTAAAACTTTTGTCACAGAGTCACAGCACGTGATATATTCTCTGTGTTGTGATCAAAATGGGAGTTGTGGTTTCTTTTCAGACGCTGCCACACACACACACACACACACACACACACACACACACACAAACACACAAACACACACACACACACACACACTAGTGATGTGTTGGTCGCAAACGATCCGGCTCTAAGAACCGGCTCTTGAGGCTGATTTATACTTCTGCGTTGAATCAACGGCGTTCCCTACGCCGGGGGTCCGCGTAGCTCCCGTACCTACGCTGAGGCCTACGCACGTAGCTGACGTGCACCTCCTCCAAAATGTAACTCCCGGTAGAGCCGACCCGGACCGCAAGCTCTGTGATTGGTCCGTTCAGCGGCTTTGTATTTCCCTTATTTACAACACTTCCGGGATCCCAGACATCGGCCGTGTATTTCATCTCCTCCTCTCTATTCTTCATGTAATCATGTCTGTATGATAAACAGCAACATGTATCAGCTGTAGATTAACATAACACGCTCTGAAACTCTGTGGAAAAGTAAACAGAGATCGTAGCGGGGCCGAAAGCAGGCGACCGGCTATCAGAGAGACCGCACTGCCCTCAGGCGTTTCGGCGGAGAATTGCTGCGCGACACAGACACACCGACGCACAAGTATGTGGGGCTCATGTCCGCGTCAGCCCCTGCTGCGTAGGGGAGACGCAGAAGTATAAATCAGCCTTTAGAAGTGAACGACGGGAGCCGGCTCCTGATTGGGAGACTTTTTTTTTCGTCTTTTTTTGTTAAAGCCTCACGTGATTGGTCAAGACATGGTGGCGTCTTGACCAATCACGTGTCTACATTGAGCAGAACGGGGAGAGGAGGGGTTACAGACACACACAGCACAGTGAGCACACCGACAGGAGGGAGACGAGAGGGAGAACGGGCGCAACAGACAGAGAACGCACTGGAAAGGTGAGAAAACGAGTGACTGCAGGAAACACAGTCAACTTTGCACTGTATTTCAACAGCATAGACAGTTTAAAGGCAGAGTGGAGACTGTGTAAAGTGAAAATGTCATCAATCAGGGTCTACATAAAACCTGCAAAGGCACACTAAAAACTGTCTGTGAAGGTTCTCAGTCATCCAGGTCATGGACATTAGAACTGTTTATCCATCAGTGCAATAAGTGAAGAATAAAGACAGTGAAGGGAACCTGCTGTTAATGAAGGGGTTTAAAAGTTTATAAATAATATACAGACATCAGAGATTGGAACTTTTTGTCTAACTGAGATGAGTCTTGTTTTTTGTACTCTACAATTTAATTTCTGTAGAACTCTGCTCCATGTTGAGTATATAAATAAAGCCTTTTAAATGATAAACATTTGATATAATGTATGTTTTTTACATTAGTAATTCATTTGACATATAATTTAACATTATTTTAGGTCATACAGTCATTCATACAAAAAAAAATCTGAGGAGCCACTTGGAAGCAGAAAGAGCCGGCTCTTTGTTGTGAGCCGAGCCTAAAGAACCGGCTCTCTAAAAAGAGCTGAAATTCCCATCACTAACACACACACACACACACTTCTCTGCTGTCTAAAACACTTTACATTTAAAGGTTTCTCTTGTTTGTTTCCTGAGTGTGAGCAGGCTCCACAGACATAACTGTAACTATAGGAACAGTTAATAGAATACACCTGTTTTTGGTCTTTAAATGAGATATTTTCATATTTATATCAGGGTGGTAAATTAAGCTTTATCTAAAGCAACAGTTAAAGGTGACATATCATGCAAAATGGACTTTTTAATGGTTCTCTACCTGAAATATGTTTCCCTGGCATGTCTACAAACCCCCTAGGAATTAAAAAAATCCATTCTGACCCTGTACTGATTTCTCCACCTTTCTCCACCTTTTACTCCCCACGTCTGCAGATTTGAAGATCTAGTGGATGATTTTTATTTGTCATGGAAAAGTGCTAGCGCTAATTAGCATAGCCACATAGCTACATGTTCATAGCTGTAGCTGTAGCTGTAGCTGTGTACCAAGACACACGTCGACATACTGACAAATAAAAACAACAAGAAACACTAAATCTGTGACCAATCCTTCAGAAAGGTCCTGCTGCCTTTCTGGCAGAGGTCGGTTTTACTCCCCACGTCTGCAGATTTGAAGATCTCGTGGATGATTTTTATTTATCATGGATAAGTGCTAGCGCTAGTTAGCATAGCCACATAGCTACATGTTCGTAGCTGTGTACCAAGACACACGTCGACATACTGATAAATAAAACAACAAGAAACACTAAATCTGTGACCAATCCTTCAGAAAGGTCCTGCTGCAGGGGCCTCTCTGTCAGGATCAGATTCTGGATCAGATTCAGAGGGTTGAAGTAACGTGATCTCTGAGCAGCACGTTGATCTAAACATTAGATCAACGTGCCGGAGAGCTGAGGCCACATCCACTTCCTGAGGGGGCGTGGTCAGAGAGAAAACAGACTGTTCTGAGGAGGACTGAAGAAGAGGGGTTTTCAGGCATGCCAAAATCTGATTTCAAAGTGTTTTTTTGAGCATAAACTTTAAAGACATGTTTTGGGGACCTCTTAGACCAATATATATTGATGAAAAAATCGTGATATGTCACCTTTAAAGAAGCTGAAAATGACAGATAAATCTAAAATAAGTATAACACACAGGAAACATCACCACAGGTGCTCCCTTTAATGATTTATGCTGACCATGAGAAAACTAAGCAAAATCATATTCCTTGATATATACACTGTATATTCACCAGAGTATATCTGCATGCATTCAAGAGATGAAAAGATGTAGGGAAATTGACATTTCTCCCACATGCCCATTAATCTTCAAGCCCACCTTCCTCTGACTCTCCCTACTTTGAATTCATGTTTGAATTAGTTTAATATTTTAAACAGTTCTAGTTTTACCCTGAGACTTTGAACTGTATAAACAACCAGGACCAAAAAACGCTTCAATATTTATAAAGAAATGTTTAAAAAATGTACAAAAGCATCACTCTGCAGCAACCCTGGAGCTAGAAACTGCATGTTTTAACTTTTTCTTACCCTCCTTTTCTGTAGATTTTAGTAGAAAATGTGCTCATTTCACTCTTTGAAATCTGTTTCCTTTCATCAAAGTTCAGCACCAAAAGAACAATGGAGAAACTGATGAGAGCTCTCTCATAACATGGTCTCTAGATTGTTGTTTTTCAATGTAACCCCAGTTCCCTGATAGCTCCCTAGAGCCTTTGCCATCGCTGCCCCAACATTCTGGAACTCTCTCCCTCCAAATATCTGCAACTCTGACTCTCTTCAATCATTTAAAAACCGCCTCAGGACCTTCCTGTTCAAAAAAGCCTACAACACATAACCTCTACTCCCGTCTTGGTTCTGATTTATTTATTAGCTTTACTTCTGCACTTTCTCTAAAGTGACTGAGTACCCAGAAAAGCGCCATACAAATCCTATCAGTTAATATTATTATTATGATTCCCTAAAGTTTGCTTCAGACCAAAGTGTGAAATCACCTCCTCTTTAACAACATGTTGTGCACAGGGTGGTCACATTGATTATGTGCTTAAGACTCATGGTGAACAATTACAGCCAAATCAATGATCAGCAGCAGACAGGTCAGTTTGGTTCTACAGTGAAGCTGAAAACAATCAGAGCTTTAGTGCTCAACACTACAACACAACTCTGATTCACTCACTTATTCAATCTGTCTTTTTCTCTCTGTTTGTTTGGGATTTTGCTCTCCTCTCTTTATCTTCATCTTCTGGTTCACCTGCAGCCTTCTGTTGCTCAAATATGGGCATGTCCTCTCTCTCAACCCCTCACCCTGTTAGGTTACTTCCTGCCTAGCAGCCAGCATGTCTTTGAGATGATGAAAGTCTGCAGCCCATCGTTCAGAGAGGTCAGACTGCTTCCTGTCTGTCTCATTAGAATCATACCTGCAGTGTGTGCCGTTTTCCCAAATTTACATACATTCAATACACTCACAGCAGACTATGACTTCCCCTGCTCTGACTCGAGGGTGGGGGTGAGGGGAAGAGACACACACTGAGACAGAGACTAAACACTGACTGGGTCAGGGTTTAAAGGCTGAATTGAAAGAAAAATCTTTCCTGGGATTACACGACTCTACAAAAGACAGAAGTGACAGTGCTCCAGTTTGGGATGAAACAAGGTGGAAAATCGGTCACATCATTTTGAAAAAGCTTTTGAGGTTTCTCCATTTGTCAGTCCTGTTGTTGTGTGAAAGCACAAACAGAATGAGGTGAAAGAATCCACCCAAAGGAAAACTCACGCACTCTTTCAATCCTATAAGATACATTTCAAACACAGACATTGTTGTAACAATGCTCTGAGTGGAAAGAGGCATCAAAACAAAAACAACAACAACAACAAGAAGACAAGAATACAATTCCTTTACAGGGTGGGCCAGAAAGATTTACCCATCATATATTTATATCCTATTTCCTTAGCTTTTGTCCTAGAAGCTCAAAATTTTGTATAGTTTCTCTCAAGAGCCATATCTTTTGAGGTACCTGAGTTCATTTGTTTACTCCTAATGAGTGTTGAGTATGGCATCGAAAGGTAAGCGCGACCAGATTGTGGCCTTGAAGGAGGCTGCACTGACAATAAAGCAAATCATGAAAAAGGTGAATGTTTGTCGCAAGACTGTCTACAACGTCATGAAAAGATACAAGGAGACTGGCAAGACCACCAGCAAGCCAATTCCTGGAAGAAAACGTTCAGTTCGCACCAAAAGAGTTGTTGAGATGGTGAAGAAGAGAATCCAAAGGAATCCTCGCAGGAGCATGAGGGCAACAGCGAAGGAAGTGAAAATCTCAAGAACTTCACAGAGAAGAATTGTCAAACAGGATCTCGGACTGAAAGCACTCAAAATGCAACGCAGACAACTGATTTCAGCTGCTTCAAAGAAAAAAAGGCTTGACAGGGGGAAAATGATGCTGCAGGAGATCCAGAGTGCCACAGACAAAGTCCTGGTTTGGTCTAATGAGAAGATCTTCACCGTTCAGGCTGTGGCCAATTCCCAGAATGACAGGGTTTATGCAAGTAGTGCTCAGCACCTTCCCAAAGGCTGCAGAACCCATTTCCGGCGTCAGTAGCCAGCTGGAGTCATGTTGTGGGCTGCTGTTGCATCTGATGGCTCGAAGTCTCCTTTGGTCTTCATTGAGGAGGGTGTGAAAGTGAACAGCCAGGTCTACCTTCAAATGCTTGAAGAAAAAGTGTTGCCATGGTGTACCAATGCATTTGGAAACAAGTATATCTTCACACAATGTGGTGCACCCGCTCACACATCCAATGTCACACAGGCCTGGTGCAAGCAACATTTTTCTGGCTTCTGGGACAAGAACATGTGGCCTCCGTCAAGTCCAGACATCACTCATATGGACTTTGCAATCTGGTCTATCCTGGAGAGGGAGGTCTCAAGAGTATCTCACAGCAGTGTCACCGCTTTGAGGGAAGCTTTGATGAAGTCATGGTCAAAACTTGATGCAGAGACAGTGCGGCGCTCATGCCAGGCAGTTCCAAGTCGTCTCCAGGCTATGATCAAGGCAAAGGGTGGCCATATTGAGATGTAAATTTTTTTGGTGGCTGACAATAAAGTATAGAAACTGTGTTCAAAGTGTGTTTTGTTTGTCTGCAAGCATTTTTGAATAGTGTGGAAAAAACGATGGGTAAATCTTTCTGACCCACCCTGTAGTTGAAAACAGGGAAATAAAGGTGTCTCTGAAGAACACTAAAGCTCTGTTAAACATGCAGCATGTTTTCTTCTTCTCACCCTGAACACCTCGGTGGATATCTGGCTCTGAGAAAGGTAGAGAAAGAAAAGTCTGCTGTCCTTTCATGCACAGCAGTGATGCTCAGTCTGTAAATGTAGGTTTATGCGAATTCTCTGTTGTAATGGCCAGACTTGATTCACGCTTTATGTTCTTTGCCCTGTGAGGTATCTGTTTGATCGCACTTGCCACTTGCCCTTTTTTTCTATCATATGATGTCTCGTGTTCCTTTGGGCTTCCTTGAGTCCATCTGTCGCTCAGTGTGCCACAGCGCTGTGAAAACAGATGTAATTGGCCTTGTAATCACTCCTCTCCTTCTCATTTCACTTGTCTTCTTTTTCTGCTCTCATATAGCAACATAAAATGAAGTTAAGGTGTTAACTTAGATTCGGGAGCAGGACCACGCCTAAACCACACCCTCAATCACCTGACAAGCCTTCTTAAACGTAGCCAGCCTACTCCAACTGCTTGTCCGTGATTCTTCAACCCACCCTCCCTCACCTTACTCTACTGCACTTAACCTATTTCCTTGTCCTCTCCTACTCAACTCGTGCTTGCTCCTTCTATGCCCTGTCTACTTCCAGGTACAACCTGGGTCAAGATCAGCTCCGGCAGGATAACGCTGAGACGGAACCCCCATCCTGAGTCTCCTTCTGCTGGGCACACCACGCACAACTAATTCATTAAATGTTCAACTTATATCCTTGTGTGGCGTGGTCCTTGCTAGTGAATTGGTATTTATTTTCCAACATATACAGAATTTGATATATTTATAGATGAATGCTCAAACTATATATCTGATGTTCTTGACTCTTGGCGAAGATTTACATTGTGTAGGATTTATCTATGTGGGGCTTTCAGGATGTTGATTTTAAAGGCTATTTCACTGGACCCCTTCTTTTCTATAAAGATGGACTATAATGCCAACGGAAGGCTTTTTAAATATTTCTAAATAAGACTCTACAGTGTTAGCTTCTATTTGGGATCTTATCTTTCTTCTTCAACTCTGCATTGAATTGCAGAAATTTTCAATAAACTCCTCAGTGGGGTGTGATGCTGAAACACTGATTGAGACTGATGAGAGGTAAATGGCACATTCATGACTGAGTGTTAGAGCCAATGAGATGCAGATCCTCGGGACAAAGGCATCAAACTATGATCTTTACTGTGTTAACGTTGAAGTGAAATCTTTGCAGCAGTTTTGAAATTGATTCCTCTAAACCAGGGGTGTCAAACATGCGGCCCACGGGCCAAAACCGGCCCGCCAGAGGGTCCAATCCGGCCCGGCGGGAAGACTTTGCAAAGTGAAAAAATGACAGAGAAGACATTAACTGCAATTTTTCAATAAAAGTAACTACTATTTCAAATTTGTCCTCTGAGGGTCACATAAAATCAAAGTGCTGACTGAGCACACCTGAACAGCACTTTTTTCCAGGACTTTTTCCTCAAAGTGAGAAAATAGAGGACTTGCTGTTTGCATAATCCAGTTGAGATTCATGCAGACTTTTTAGTCTGCATACAACACTGGCCAACAAGCAAACTGTTCCTGCTGGAACTGAGGGGTCCATAATAGTCAACTTTACCTTCTTCATTATTATAATCTCTGTTCTTTTGATGTAAACATTACACTCTGTGTCAGGTAAATGGGTAACCTGTGTGTTTGATGTGTTTGCAGCAGGTTTCAGGGCTTAAAGAGTAAAATATTCGGCCCACTGTGAGACTCATCATTGCAAAAAATACCACAGCTGTTTTTGTAGAAAGGTAGCTCATGAAATGTGAACATTTTCAGAATGTACTTGTACTTTTTCGCACTAAAACGAAAGGGAATACTTTAGAGTTGTTGTTGTTTATAGGTTATTATGTTCTGATTTTACTGGTCTGGCCCACTTCAGATCAACTTGGGCTGTATGTGGCCCCTGAACTGAAATTAGTTTGACGCCCCTGCTCTAAACTGTATATTTGTGGATCAGTTTGGATTTAATGAGATGTTTTGTTCTACTGAGGTTCAAACCAGAGTTCAGATTGAGATGAAACATGATGCTGTGTGCATGTGTTCAATATTCACCATCACAATCACAGCTTCACTACACCGGAGTGAAGTGGGGGGTAATTATGAGCATGATTGGCAAAATGAGAACACAATGATGAGTGCTAATAAATCATTGCTAGCGTAATGCTAATGTAATAAT
The DNA here is from genome assembly GCF_009762535.1 of Notolabrus celidotus. Lineage (NCBI taxonomy): Eukaryota > Metazoa > Chordata > Actinopteri > Labriformes > Labridae > Notolabrus > Notolabrus celidotus. Next base: position 27,150,526 of record NC_048290.1, read on the forward strand.
CCCTCTGGCTTTAATGTGAATGGAGTGGCTGTGGGGAGCAGTGCTCTGATGACCTCTTATTTTCATTAGTGTTGAGTGTCAGTGTTTGCACTGTGAGGCTTAGATGTCAACTTTTGGCATCATTTTCCCTGGCAAATATCTGTCCAGAATCGATGTTTGCAGTTATTCTTTTCACATAAGCATCACAAAAAATACACATAAAACTGCAAGGAAACCTGCATGGCCATGCACATCCTCCCATAAACTCCCTGGCTCAGTTCATTACATGTGTCTGTGGACAGGCTTAATGCGAATGCAGACCTCACCATGACCCCTCACTGGACTGAATCCTTGCTCCTGCTCCCTTGCCTCATTATTACACTGTGGAGTAAACAGAACCCTCTCTTCTTCCTCTTCCTCCTCCTCACCTGCTGATGTGAGAGGGAGACACAAACAGGCTCTTATTTTGACATCCCTTACATTTTTCTCCATCTGCTGTTAAACACAACAGTTTGGCAAAAAACTCCCTGAGGTGTAAAGTCTAATTATGTATGAGCACTTCCCACCTACACACACACACACACAAACACACACACACACAACACAGATTATTGAAATGAAATCTGATTTAATGACCATTCTCATAAAATTATTTGTTTAACTGATGGAGACACCTCCGAACTATATGTTTTAATCGTTTGTGAGTGTGTGAGTGCAGAAAATCCCTACAAGTTCTCCCAGTACCTGAACATAAACCTGAAATTTAACCTCAAAGAGAGCTCCAAAGTGGGTGTGAGGAGGATTTATTAGAAGATGAAGAGGATCAGAGGGTCGGCGCTCAGGGTCCCGAGGCCAACAGACCTGTCTTATCAACACCAGCAGGCTCCATGGACAACCTCCAACTCCACTGTGGGCAACTCTCCACCAGAGCTGCCTTTGGTTTCTGATAAAAGTCTGATTGAGGAACTATAGAGCTTTCAGGAGGAGAGGAGACTTTGTTTTACGACGTAATGATTCATCAGCTTGATTTCTTAATATATAGTCCAATAATTCCTTGACAACATGGAAGACCATTTTAGAATATGACTCTAAAAACAACAGACTATAAATAATCCAAGATGTCTCAGCTGATTGCATGTATTAGCTTCTACGGCTGCATTACCTGACTCACCACAGAGACAACAACAGATTCTCAGTTCCAGAGGGATCAATCATGTTATTGTTTTTTTTTACTTCAGACACAGACTGCTTTGTTCACAGATAAAACACAGGTCAAGTACATGGTATAAATCCCAGTAAATATTAAATTCATGACTCAGGTTGGAGTTACAATGTTACAATGTTACAATGTTACAATGTCATTTAGAAGACGCTTTGATCCAAAGCGACGTACACACGAGAACAAGAACAACACAAGCAAAGATCTAGACAAGAGGAAACAAGATCAGTGAGAGTAACAAAGTGCTTCAAGTCAATTTGGGTGCAGGTAATGCCAAGCAGTGTAAAGGCAATGCACTAAAGTAAGTAAGGATTTTTATTTTTATTTTTATTTTTTTGTGTAGAGAGGAGTGCGCTATAAATCAATCCCCTGAGATTAAATTAGTGAAAGCTCATTATTTGCATCACGGCCATTTGATTTTGATTAAAGACACAGGATCAGGGGGATTAATACGATTTTTTGTTAGCTGCTCTGTCAGACTTTGGATTCTGTATCCTCTATGGAGCCGGCATGATTTCTTAAATCATCTAAAGCCCAAGCAACACATGGGACTAATATGCCCCTCATGCAAATTATACTACAAATGATCAGTTGTTTGGATCCATTTTAAGATCACATTATACGCCCATTTGTTCCTGGAATTGATCTTAATTTAAAGGGATATTTCAGTTTTTTTGAAGTGGGGTCGTATGAGTTATGGTTACATTACACTATTGCTCCTGCTAGCCACAATGCGTGCCGGTGAGCTCTAATTTCGCTAAAGTTGAGAAAATATGGTCCAGGAACTCATCACGGTGCAAATGCATGCACTAGTAGAAAAAATTGAAGCTATTCAGAAGAGAGGGAAGAAAGTTCTGTGCTAACGAGTGTGCAGGAGAGATCCCACGTTACCTGGTGGTGCCCGTGTGTAAACTGTGAGCCCATGCCAGCAAACCCAGAGAGCCTCTGCTGTCAGGAGAGGGACTTAGTGACAACAATACTTGAGGACCTTTCTGAATCAGAGGATACCAGCGGCTCACATACGGCACCAGTCTGCATCACTCATCATACAGTCCCCTGCCTTACAGGAGGTTTGCTTGTTTGAACAGCCATAATAAAGACAGGTATGTCCCATCTTTTAAATGTGCAGAAAATTGAGTTTAATTCACTCTAAAGACCGATACTGCTACTTGATCTTGCTACCTGCTTGTTGATCCAAACAGCTGATCGGCGTGTATCCATGCTCATGCAGCGGAAGAACACCGGTCTACGAGGTGCGTCTGAAAATAGTGCCCAAACAAAGAGGGTTTCTGACTGCAAACTGAGTAGCTCCATTTTTTTCTACTGGTTCATGCATTTGCACCCTGATGAGTTCCTGGACCATATTTTATTAACTTTAGCAAAATTACGCGAAATAGGAGGCCCCGTCTGCAGAGCAAATAGCCTAGCTTGCCAGCCGGTCCTCTGGGAATTTTCTCATTAAAGGGGAAGAGCTCACCGGCACTCATTGTGGCTAACAGGAGCAATAGTGTACTGTAACTCATACGACCCCACTTCAAAATAACTGAAATATCCCTTTAAGGACAGCAGTGTGAGAAATATCCCTTTAAGGACAGCAGTGTGAGAAGATTTCACATAAGCATTAACGGGTCACATGGTGACATCCATCCATCCATCCATTATCTTGACCGCTTATCCCGTTAGGGGTCACGGGGGGCTGAGGCCTATCCCAGCTGGCTGAGGGCGGAAGGCAGGGTACACCCTGGACAGGTCGCCAACCTATCACAAGGCTAACACAGAGAGACAGACAACCATTCATGCACACACTCACACCTACGGGCAATTTAGAGTGATCAATTAACCTGGTAAGCATGTTTTTGGACTGTGGGAGGAAACCGGAGTACCCGGAGAGAACCCACGCATGCACAGAGAGAACATGCAAACTTCACACAGAAAGGCACCTGCCCGGCCGGGGAGTCGAACCAGTAACCTTCTAGCTGTGAGGCAACGGCGCTACCCACTGCACCACCGTGCAGCCCCACATGGTGACATCAGATATCAAAATATCAAGATGATTATTATAAAGGATAAAATTCAAATGTTGTCTAACCAAGTTGTATGTTTCTATGGTTCTGTGATGCCAGCTGGAGAAAACCGCAGTTCACAAACATACAAACTAAACCACCTGAGTAACAGCTTCATGTCTGCATCAAAGGACAGTTTACACTCAATTATGCAACAAAGTAGATTCAAATGTCTACACATTTCTTCATTCACTCTTCTTAATTTAAACCTATTTTTAAACCTCTCTCTCTCTCTCTCTCTCTCTCTCTCTCTCTCTCTCTCACACACACACACACACTCACACACACACACACACACACAATGAATCACTCCATTTTGTGTTAGAGTGCACTGTTTGAACCAGTTTTAATTAAAGAGATTACAACACAGAACTAATCAAACTGCCGTGTTCTGCAGGTTCAAACTAATGCTGCTCTGTTCTTTGATTTCCCACTTAATCACACCCACATAAAATGGTGCAGATGTGAACACACACACACACACACACACACACACACACATACACACAGCAGGCAAGTGATTAACATCCCTGCGTCTCGCTGATGCATGGAGAGTTCCTCCATTGGAATCAGATTGTGATGAAGGACCTTTGATTTAACTCGGGTTGTAAAAGCGGTCCCACTGGTCCTGCTCCGTCTGATCATTGATTGTATGTGTTCATTGGCTGTTTGAGTTCAGCTCGGTGCAATCAGGGAGAATAGCACTCGACCATCTGACCTCTCTCCTTGAACTAAGGAGGACTGAATATTGAACTCCTCTCTCATTCAATCTTCACTCACCATTGATCTGTCAATGACTCCGGCTCCTAACGACTCCCAGCATGAAGTTAAACTGACTTATAGACACATATCCACTAAACCAAACAATAGACATGTGCATGGGTTTCAAATGTCAACACTAAACTATTCTCCATTCAAATCAGTTTAATGGATGTATTTACAATTCAGCTCTACAAACTAATATTACATGCTGAATTATGCACCAACATATAGAGTATAATCACCATATTCCCTACAGACATTATTGCTCATATCGCTCACACTGTTGCTTGCTGTATATGTGAATGACAAATATCTACTCTTCTCTGATGTAAGGATTTCCACAACAGAAGTCCCATAATAACTGATTTAGATTGTATATGATGGGTGGAGAGAGAGAGAAGCTGTCATGGAGACAGGATGGAGGAGTGATGACATCAGGAGGAAGATTTCATCTTGTACAAGGCCTCAGGTTATTATTACCATGTCATGAGAACGATCCATCAAACAGGGTTAAATTGTAAAATGTACACGCTGTTTCAGGGACACTTTAACTCAGAATGAGATCATGAATAAGGAAGAGATTCCATATGAGGGACAGAGTGGGGTTTACACACTCCTGAGACATCAGGTAACCTACGCCTGATTGAACACAATCTATAGTACAGAGCCCCCCCAACTTCATCTTTACCATCTCATCCACATTTGTGCAAATATAGACGGCTACAAGTATACAGGCTTTAGAGGCTTGTCAACGCTGATCAATGATGTAATTTCTTCATTGAGAACATAGGTTTGTCCACACTGCATAAACTTAGAAACACTCTAAGTTAGTATATTTTTATTATGTGTACTAGAAGGTATCCTGTTAAAACGTGTCACTTGAGTCTGTTGATTCCAATCACATCACAGCACAGAGACCACTCTTGTCAAGGTCCTCAATGATATTCATTTAAACACAGACAATGGCAAAATTTCAGTTTTGGTATCACTTGATCTTAGTGCTGCTTTTGACACAGTTGACCACAAGATACTACTGGACAGACTTGAAAACTGGGTGGGACTCTCTGGTGCAGTACTAAATTGGTTTAAGTCCTATTTAAATGACCGGGACTATTTTGTGTCTATAGGTAAATACACATCTGAGCGGATGAAAATCGTATGTGGAGTACCTCAGGGATCCATTCTGGAGCCTCTGCTATTCAACATCTACATGCTCCCCTTAGGTCAGATAATAAGAAACAACAAAATAAATTACCATAGCTATGCAGATGACACACACATTTACATCACCATATCACCAGGGGATTATAGTCCCATACAAACACTGAGTAAATGCATTGAACAAATCAATGACTGGACGAGCCAAAAGAAAAAACTGAAATGATTGTTTTTGGAGCCAAGGAAGAAAGGTTAAAGGTCACTGCTCAGCTCCAATCTGCAACGATGAAATGTTCAAACCAAGCCAGAAACCTTGGTGTAGTCATAGACTCAGACCTTGATTTCAGCAGCCACATTAAGACAATTACAAAGTCAGCCTACTATCACCTTCAGAATATATCAAGGATTAAAGGACTTATGTCTCAGCAGGATGCAGAAAAACTCCTCCGTGCATTTATCTTTAGCAGACTAGACTACTGTAACGGGGTCTTTACAGGAACCGGCGACCCCTGCAACGAGGACTGTAGCCTCTGTATGTGGGGTGCTTAGACCGCTAGGCCACCAGCGCCCCGTTTCCAATGCTTTTAATGTTTTCATGTAAAGCACATTGAGTTGCCCTTGTGTATGAAATGCGCTATACAAATAAAGGTGCCTTGCCTTGCCTTGCCTTGTTGCTGATCTGTAGTAATATTGCATGGATTCAATTGAATCTTAAATTAATTTATCTGTCGCTGCAATAAGTGCAAACATGATGAAACACACTATAAAGCACACACAGCTGCATGATTCATCTATCCTGCTGTCTTGTGTTGTCACTCAGATGATAGGTTTGTGTTCAGATAGGAGCCCTAGATCATTTGTTCATAGACTCATGGTGTGGGTGTTGTCTGTCATGGAGTAGGTGTTGTGAGTCTGTCTGTCAGTCTTTCAGAGTGAGCGCCTCTCTCTCTCTCTCTCTCTCTCTCTCTCTCCTCTCTCTCTCTCTCTCTCTCTCTCTCTCTCTCTCTCTCTCTCTCTCTCTCTCTCTCTCTCTCTCTCTCTCTCTCTCTCTCTCTCTCTCTCTCTCCTCTCTCTCTCTCTCTCTCTCTCTCACAGCAGGAGTCCTCTCAGCAACATAACACAAACTGAACGTGGTGACATGTTTCGTCATCTTGAAGACTTTGAAGAGGAATAGATGCTGGAGGCTTCTATTTGTTTACATCTGTGTTTGTTTTGGTGTGTGCCTGCACTAGTGTCAGACACCACATGTACATTTCAGACTAAGCTATTATGAACTGTGAGAGAAAACACAGTTTCAGAGATCATAAGAGTGAATTTGAATAAAATACTATCAGAGCCCTCTGCCTTTACTCAACATAGCATGCTCTGTTTCTCAAAACCAGCCTTATTGTTCAATTTGTTTTCTCTAGACTGGAAAATGACTACAGAGTATAAACAGATCAGCCTGCTGGATGCTCAACCAACAACAGAGCTCCCATATATGATGCGGTGTGCAACCTCAACATCTTAACCTTGTTTGGGTCCCATAAATGAAGCAGGATTCTGTAACTGAAAGGCCTATTTCTTATCAAAAAGCTCATTCAAAAACTGACCCTTATTTTTGTCAGGGGACAAAGTCTGAGTCATCAAATCAAAAGCACAACTAGACTTGATTTGTTCAGATCAAGTCTCAGGTGTCTCTCACCAAACTATAGCATAGTTTGCAAGCCACAGAATGACACTCCCGGAGATGAAGCTGACCTGAAAGCTTTTTCTTCCATGTACCATGGGCCTGCTGTTATGAAAGTGCAATTATTAAGAGACCATGACTGCTTATTTGTCCGTCTCTGTTCAATCAAAGAATTTCCTTTAGAGTTCAAGTATTCAAGTTCAAGTATTTTGATGACTGTCAGATTTATCAGACTTTAAATGGGGCTTTTTATTCACTGATGTGCTTCAGTTATTCTGTTTGGTATGTAAACTATAGAAATCTGAAAGCACGAGCTCACTGCATGTGTTTCATTATCATTCCAAAACTTCAAGGTAGTCTTTATCAAGCCCAGAATTACAGGACATCATACCCAACCAACACGTGTGGCCTTGGTTTTGGCAGTCCCTTATGATTTAATGTGTCGACTCCTCAGCAGGCTGTGAAAGAGATTCAGGTAAATAACAGACGACTCGTCATTCATCACTGTTGTCACCTCGACACCCAGGTGGAAATAACAGCCCAGCCAGGGGCGTCACTTCCTGTGAGCAGCGGATTGTTTTAGAATGTATGTGTTGACTGAAACGTTAAACCCCGGTTATAAAAAGAGGGAGTCAGATGTACCTTTCACTGAAACTGTTCTTCCTCCGACAGTGGAGGGTGACGTCCCTGTGGCCTTCCTTTTCTGATAACCTGGCTCACCGTCCACACAACAGGGTTACTGACTCAGTCTCTAAGGAACGCCCACCGTCCTTTAGCTTCACCCTGAAACAGAAAACATGAAATCAGATGCTAGCAAGAACAGCTCATAGATTAAGTTTTACAGCTTTAGTAAAACACAAATTAACTATTTCTCTCTTTTTCTCTCTCTGAAACATACAGACATGTCAAAGAAAGATGTGAGATGAAGAGGTGCTTTAAAAGAGGTCACAAAACAAACTCTTCAACCTCATGGTTTCTCTCAAACACACATATAAAAGCAAGGAAGAAAAAGATACTGAACAGGTTATACAGGTGCAGAAGAACCATGGCCTCCTCCTCCTCATCCAGTAAACTGACACACTGTTGCTCTCCTCCTCCTCTGTCACATAGAATCACCATGAAATACACGACTACCTTTCAGTTCTTCTTTCTCCAACATGACAAATGACTCTTCTTCAAGCCCCGGGCACCAGAGAGGCAGAATATTTGATGTAGAAAATAAGACAGCAGGGACTGCAAGAACAGGCAGATCTAAAGTTAAACACCAGCAGCAACACAAAGGTTCGGGAGAAAGTCACATTGGTCTTCAGTGGAAGATGAACTCTGGGTAATTTTCCCTACATCAAAAAAAATCAGACACTGTTCTTGTTCTGGAGCTGCAAAGACTTGTAAAGGATGAATTAAAGACAGTGAGCATTAACAGGAGGATAATGACATGACAAACCATGCAGCAGTCTTTAGAAGAGCACAGTCATTACATCTTCAGTGTTCACCCGCTCTGCTTTGATCTGATCCGGCCTGCTGAGGCGGTAATAACTGGACCTGTGTTGGACTCCTGATTCTTTCCTCCTCCTGCATCACTTTCACTCTTTTTCTCTCACACTCATGCATTATTCAACAAGCACATGCTGTAGTCAAAAAGCAAGGGACTGAAGGAACAAATGGCATGATGCAAATGAGTGTGGTGTGGCTGATATGATCTGAGGTAAGGGGGGCGGATTCAACATGGGAAAGCGTTATGATGGCAGTCTGCTTTCACATACATCAGCACATGAAGCTGCCTCATTAATTCAATGAAAACCTGCATCAGTGGGATGAGTATTTACAGATGAGATGAAGATGCCGGAGAAGACGGTTTTAGCTCTCTGTGATTGATAATAAGAAATGACATCGACAGGACAGCTTCTGCCTGCCTCCTCGTTATCATAAATATCACTTATGAGAATGACTTAAGGAATAGGTGACTCAAAACTGAAGTTTAAGGACCAACAATCAAACGACAAATAAATATGTGTGGATGATGCGACTGATAACCTAAGGAGGTTATAAGTGCCATTACTTGGGCCAGGCGGATTAGAAAAGACAGGAGTTCTGACAGTGTGAATGAAAAATGACAGGAGATGAGAGAAAACATTTAGGAGAGGTGAAAAGTTGAATAGAGGACTCTAATGGTTAAAGGTGACATAACACGCTTTTTTCATCAATATATATTGGTCTAAGAGGTCCCCAAAACATGTCTTTAAAGTTTATGCTCAAAAAAACACTTTGAAATCAGATTTTGGTCTGCCTGAAGAACCCTCTTCTTCAGTCCTCCTCAGAACACTCTGTTTTCTCTCTGACCACGCCCCCTCAGGAAGTGGGTGTGGCCTCGGCTCTCCGGCACGTTGATCTAATGTTTACATGTTGGCTGAATATCTGATCCAGAATCTGATCCTGACGTAGAGGCGCCTGTAGCAGGACCTTTCTGAAGGATTGGTCACAGATTTAGTGTTTCTTGTTTTATTTATCAGTATGTCGACGTGTGTCTTGGTACACAGCTACGGACATGTAGCTATGTGGCTATGCTAACTACCGCTAGCACTTATCCATGATAAATAAAAATCATCCACTAGATCTTCAAATCTGCAGGCCTGGGGAGTAAAACCGACCTCTACAGCAGGACCTTTCTGAAGAATTGGTCACAGATTTAGTGTTTCTTGTTCTTTTATTTGTCAGTATGTTGACGTGTGTCTTGGTACACAGCTACAGCTACGACATGTAGCTATGTAGCTATGCTAACTAGCGCTAGCACTTATCCATGATAAATAAAAATCATCCACTAGATCTTCACATCTGCAGACGTGGGGAGTAAAACTGACCTTTGTGTTTATTAAGACAGCCTACAACTAGCATGCCTCCCTCCTAAGCTCCTTGTTAGCACACATTTGTGCAGGTAATGAAAAACGGAGGGGGGATTCAGTATTATTTTATACAGTCTATGGGCTGAACAAGCTCCGAGCTCTGACTCCGTGACAGACCGGATATTGTTGTTACGTAACAAAAACACGGAAGTCTGAAACGGCTGGTTTCAGACACATTTACAGAAAGGTGGAGAAATCAGAACAGGGGCAGAATGGATTTTTTTTCATTCTCGGGGGGTTTGTAGACATGCCAGGGAAACATATTTCAGGTAAAGAACCATTAAAAAGTCCATTTTGTATGATATGTCACCTTTAAGAGGCTGGAATAAAAACATTAAGTCAGCTTTGTGTAGTCTGACTAACATGCTAAAGTTATAATAAATTCAAACAGAAATGAGAAGGAACAGGAGGAAATGGATACCTGTATTTCACCCAGGTGGTCAAAGACCCTTAGCCAATAACCTGATGCACATCCACAAACACACTGTGCTCTGTGTCTGTATCTGATATAAGCATAACACACTGGCAGAGAGTCGACTGCTGAGAACAATCGCTCTGATATCAGCTAGGGAACAAAGAAACCACCTTCAGTTCTCACATCACAGGAACGCTGTAACACAGAAGTGACACAGCGCGTTCATACACAGCCTGAGACCAGCCTCTGAGGCATCATTAAGATAAGATAAGATAAGATATTACTTTATTGATCCCCCGGGGGGGAAATTCTGTTGTTACAGCAACCCAGACATAAGTACAATCAAGAAAGAAGTTTCAATAAGTACAAAATAAGTACAATAAGTACAAAATAAGATAAAAAATAAGTACAAAATAAAAATAAAAAATAAAACAAAAAATAAAAAAAATGAAACAAAATAACATAGTGATCAGCATGGTGCAGTCTGTGGCTTCCATTACTGTTTAACAGTCTGATGGTAGTGGGCACAAAGGAGCGCCTGAAGCGTTCAGTCTTGCACCGTGGTGGAATGATGCGCTGACTGAACGAGCTCCCCATCAGCCACAGCTCATCATGGAGAGGGTGAGAGGGGTTGTCCAGGATGGCTCGCAGTTTGTCCATCAACCTCCTCTCAGCCACTGACTCCAGACTGTCCAGTTCTAGGCCAACCACAGAGCGGGCCTTCTTTACCAGCTTGTTGGGCTTGCTGGCCTCACCCGTCTTGATACCTCCACCCCAGCACGCCAGAGCAAAGAACAGAGCACTGGCCACCACAGACTGATAGAAGGTCTTCAGGAGCCTGCTGCAGACACTGAAGGACCTGAGTCTCCTCAGGAAGAATAGTCTGCTCTGTCCCTTCCTGTAGATGGCATCAGTGTTGGTGGACCAGTCCAGTTTATTGTTTATTTGGACCCCAAGGTACTTGTATGAGTCCACCCTCTCCACTTCCTCCCCCTGGATGAGGACTGGGGCTGGGGACCTCCTGTTCCTCCGGTAGTTCACCACCAGCTCCTTAGTCTTGCTAAAACTTAACTAAAAATGCTGAAACATTTAAAACCACTGAAAGACCAAACTCCAGAGACGACAAACAGAACACACAGTAACTTGTCATTCAGTAGGTTTTCAACAATTAATTTCAAGATGATGATAATTAAGCATAATTAAATCCCTGGACCAATCACATTGAGCTTATTTAGTCAGCTGGAGTCCCTTCACTCTCAAACACCTGCAGCTAAATCCAGTGATTTAATGAACACTCAGGCTGTTCACACAGAATCACAGCTTACTTTATACTCCCTCTCTCTATATCTCTCTTACTCAGAAACAAAATAATCTCCATTACCTCAGGGTCAAATTAAATGGCATTGTGCCAACTGACAGGTGAAGCAGGCTGGGAGCTGGTTCAATAAATGAGGAAGGTGAAACAGGGAGCTGCTCTGAGTGGATTAGTGGAGGAATAGTTGTCTGTGGAGTGTTTTTAGGGCTGAACACACACAGGCAGATACAGAGATAAAGAGAGCACTAATTCAATTAAGGACTTTGATGCTGTTCTTCTCATTATCTGAGGTGGTTGGAAGTGCTGGTGCGTGTTAACGCTGTAAACCCCGAACAAGAGGAACACAGTCAGATAAGAAGCAGCTGAACAGACAAAGCTCATCTCCACCCATTCATTCTGCTGAGGTTCTCACTGTCTCACACTTTAGTCTCACTTTACTAATCTCCCTCTGTCTTTCTCTATTGATTTCCTCTGAGGTACTCTGCCTCCCTTACTGGATCTACACACAGCTGAACTACATGTTTTTAACTTGTCATAGAAGCAGAGGCGCTGAACACAGTAAAGAGAGACACTAAGAGGGAGTCCTTGGGGGACATTGTGGTCTAGTTTTCCCAGCTGAGGCAGCCAGAATGCCTCTCTCACAACACACATTCAAAATCACAGACAACTTTTCCTTTTAAAATACTGAATTTATTCAGCGTTCAATCACAACTAATGATGCTCAAATGGAAACACCATCAACCTCTACAGTTAACAGTGAAATCCAGTCAAATGATCTTGCAACAAATACTACCATGACTCCAAGCTGCACAAAGAATCTGTGGTGCTCAACTTCTTTCAAAAAGTGATCTATAGGTTGTATAAAACTTGTACTCAGAAAAAGAAGGAACAGTTGTTTGGAAAGAAGAATATTTTCAGTTATCATCACCTTCGCCCACAACCTCTCATCTGCTGGAAAAGTGCTGTGTGAAAATGAGGCCTTGTGTGAGGCTCACCTGCTCCTTCACTCCTTTACCCTCATGAAAAGTCAATTGCACTTTTTTTTTTCCTTCCTGCCTCTTCATCTCACCATTCTTCACAGATCAATATCTGTATGATCCAAACCTGGTGGTGAATGGTGGTGCTGTGAGGGTGTTGGAGCCATGAGAGGTTGAAAGCTCCTTATCTGTCTAGAGACAAGGATGATCAAAGAGAGGACTTTTTGAAGAAGCCATGTCAATCTTGCGTGCATTTAGAGCTACTCGATTGAAGAGCTGCTGACTATCATCATATACTAGAGTAGTATATGTAGTCAAGTGGCTTTTTTAATGAACTGTACTGACCAAGAGAGACTTAACATATTTGCTTTTCACTCAAATAAGTGTTTTGCCTTCCCTACATCCATATCTGGATGATTGAAAAACACACAGAGTGAGAGCTGCCTCGTCTAACATCTCATTCTCACTCTTGTTTTAATTAAAGGGAAAAGCAGTCAGATGACTGACATGAGGAGCTTGGACCTGAGGTGTGGGAATAACTGTCAGAGGAGAGACTTCAAATGAGACGAGGTTCAAAATGTGAGCTGGATGCAGCCTCGTGACATGAACGAATCCACGGCAGATCAAGAGCAATCACACAGACAGGAGCTCTGAGGAATGAATTCAGAGAAGAGTCTGGGAAAAGAAACTTTCATTTGGAAGCTGGGCATGTTTTTTAACATCTCTCATAGTGAAAAAGGCGTGCACTTGTCAAATGTATAATCTTTATCATCATCTGAACAATAAACAAAACAGATATATGACTAGGGATGGGAATTGATAAGATTTTATCAATGTCAATGCCATTGTCGATTCTGCTTATCAATCCAATTCCTTATCAATTCTCACATTTTATTTTTTCCAAAATTATGTCTGCACAAGACTGAACATGAACATATTCAACTTGAACATACTGAACAATAGGTTGACCTCATTCTTTGGCACTTGAGTCCGGACGTGGCCCCTTGAGCCTGGAGGAAAATACTTTGAATTTGGAGAGGAAAAACTCCTTTCCTCTGGTGGTCATCGCGGAGGTATCTTACCCGCTCTCGGTGCCCCATTTTCGGGGGCGTCAGTCCAGACGTGGCCCCTGGAGGCTGGAGGAAAATACTTTGAATTTGGAGAGGAAAAACTCCTTTCCTCTGGGGGTCATCGCGGAGGTATCTTACCCGCTCTCGGTGCCCCATTTTCAGGGGCGTCAGTCCAGACGTGGCCCCTGGAGGCTGGAGGAAAATACTTTGAATTTGGAGAGGAAAAACTCCTTTCCTCTGGGGGTCATCGCGGAGGTATCTTACCCGCTCTCGGTGCCCCATTTTCGGGGGCGTCAGTCCAGACGTGGCCCCTGGAGGCTGGAGGAAAGCGTCCCGACTCTGAAAGGGGAGAGATAGGCGGGGGTTTGCCTCCCCGACGCAAACATGTTCACATGGAACCCTTCTCCACTTTGGTCCGACGAGAACCCCAAGATTCAAGGCAGAGTCAACAAATGCTTCAGCATATTTGAGGTATTTGCACCATTACATAAGATGACAGCGTTGCACTGATTGCACACGGCATTGTTCTCATATCTCTTCTGAGTTCTGCGTCGCAGAGTGTGTGACCCAATGCAACATACTGCGACGTGACGTGACGTCGTGCTGGGAAATGAATGGTTAAGAAGAATCGATAATATTTGAGGTGTACAATTCCGATGGAATTCATCAATTGGAACCGGTTCTAGGTCGGATCTGGTTTTCGATTCCCACCCCTATATATAACTGTGAGGAAATCATAAACGTCTCAGCATTCAGTTCCTGGTTAAAGAAATAAATTTAAAAGGCGTCTTCAACAGACTTATCAGAGAGGTGTCATGCTTTATTAGGGTTTCACATTAAAAGAACTCATTAATCTTACTTCAGTCACATACTATTGAACAACAAACAAGACTAATGGAATCCTTCAAACATCATTTTGTTAGCAGAGACCTCAGGAGTGCGATGATAGCAGTAATATGATGAGATAAAGCTAATGTGGTGCTTGTTTCTATATAATGTACGGCTGCTGTTTTGAGACAGAATGCACCCAAACCTACCAATCACAGAGGAGATATGAGACATACTTGAAGCATTATTTACTTAAAATGTGAAGCAGAGGAAGAGAATGAGAGGAGGAAATAAATTGGAGCTCATAAAAAGTGAAATGAATCACAGCCTATACCTCAGAGCAGTCAGTGAGTGAAGTTTCAATCTGCCCAAAGCTCTCATTAGCTCCCTGTGTTACATTTGATTTCAGCTTATTACAGAAAAAGTAAAAACAGTCAAAGAAAGACGACAAAGAATAAATGATACTCTGAATGAAGAAACAGGCTGGATGTGTGTGTGTGTAGTTGAAAGCAGGCCAATGGGATGATGACACTGAGGAGTGTGACAGTGCAACATCAGCTATGACCAAAAACAAATCACCTCCAGTAAAGCACAGCCTGACTCTACTCACGACTCAAGATTCAACATATAACATGTTGGATATTTGGACCATTGCTTGTGTCATAAAGTTTGTGGGGTTAGCACAGGATCTTAAAGGAACACAAATAAAATAAATGTCATGTTGGTTTTCCTTTTTGTTTTCATAATTACAATAATGTTCGTCAAGCAGTGAACTAAAAACTTCCAGTTTTTAATTTGCCTTAATGCTGGATTTGAGGAATTTACTACTACTGCTGCTGTAGATTAGCTGAGGAAATGAGGTCATGCTGTGGCAGACAGCAGCTTGATCCCTATGGCAGTGATCTGAATGGAAGCACAGCCAGTTAAACAGGAGTGAGGGCAAACACATGCACACACTGCTTCCACTTAAATCTATCACATATGAGATTGCATTTAGGGGATAAAAATGATCCAGGACTAATCCAATATTTGGATGCATGCAGAAGGGGCAAAGTCCCATAATCTCAGGATGTAGTAGGATAGGTTGGGGCAAGTTGTTGAACTTATGGAAAGGTTTTACACAGATTAACAGCTGGTGCAGTGGTAGCATCTGATCATCCTGAATACCAGGATGGAAGCCTCATTACGGCCTTTCAGAGATGCTTAGATGAATGTAGCTTCTTAGTTATGCTAAACACACACAGGTTGTTACATTCCAAACATATTTGCACACATGACAGTGTTTAAGAATCTAAACATTTCTTATCTGTATATTAAAATTGCATGATATCTAATGATCCTGTATGGAATACATAAATCAGTGACTTTAGAGATGAATGAAACCTTTTGAATTAAAGGGTGTTTATACCTTTTATATATTCTATGGAGAGTTTGTGTTGAATTTGATTGCCTGACACAAAAAACAGCTTTTACAGTTTGCTCATCAGAGAGAAACAATAAAAATCATTACTGCCATATGTATGCAAAAGACATCAATCCAAAGTCATTAATGACACAGTTAATCTTTGGCAATCACTAAAACGTTTTAATCACGATCATAATAAATGGTTGACTATTCATCATGGCCTCTAATTAGGCCATAAATTGTATGAATACACTGTTGTAGGAGAATTTGACTGATGTGGCACTCTGGAGACAAACACAATAAAGTGCGCTGCATTAATGGAACAGGGAGTAGCTGAGCAGGAACTAAGTGTCTGCACCAGACTTCATCTGTGAATGATTTATTGATCGATTGAGCCTGTTCATTTGACACAAGTGATCAGTTACTATCATTCAGCTCTTTTGACGCCCAGAATGGCAGTCTTAGTCTGGATGTCATCTGTTGTTGTGTTTGTCAGTGTTGTGACATTTGCTCGAAGCTGTGGGAAAGCAGGACAGTGAGTGCTAAATATGTGACATGAAAGATGACAGCCAGCATGATAACAAAACACTTCAGACAGTGTCCATCTATAAGTTGTCACTGTGGTGTCACAAAGTGTTTTCAAAGTGGGAAAGCATCACTCCAACTGAGAAGAACTACAGAAAAGAAAGAAACATATTTTGGTTTCATTCACAGTCTAAGGATTTTTGTACAATACAGTCTGAGTTATTCCTCAGGGTCAGAATAAATCTGAAATGTCTGCACTCCTCCTCTGCTCTCTGCCAGGTGCACATTATTGGAAAATGCAGAGCTTAAATTGCAGGTAAATCAATTCAGGTCTGATCTGTGAAAACCTGGCATGTAAGCCACTACATTATCCCCATTTACACTTCATTATGTGCACCAGTGAGCTCGGCTGAAAAGTCACCATCATCAGCCTCCACTACATTAAGGAGATGGAGGAAATAAATACAAATCATAGCATCTAGGTAACAAGAAAAAGGAGAAAGATTCTATGAGTTTTTGAGAAAGTTGCTAATGTAGCCGCTGTGATGCAAGACATCTTTTAGACTGTCTGACAATAAAGTTAAATCATCATCATCATCACTATCATCATCATCATCACCATCACCATCATCATCATCACTATCATCAGCATCATCACTATCATCATCACCATCATCATCAATATCATCATCATCATCATCATCATCATCATCACTATCACCATCACCATCACCATCACCATCATCATCATCACTATCATCAGCATCATCACTATCATCATCACCATCATCATCAATATCATCATCACCATCACCATCACCATCATCATCACCATCATCATCATCATCATCATCATCATCACTATCATCATCATCATCATCATCATCACTATCACCATCACCATCATCACCATCATCATCATCATCATCATCATCATCATCAACACTATCACCATCACCATCATCATCACCATCATCATCATCATCATCATCATCACTATCACCATCACCATCATCATCATCACTAACATCATCATCATCATCATCATCATCACTATCATCATCATCATCATCACTATCACCATCTAAACCTTAAGTGTGTGACGCAGAAACATGTCGAGGCTGGATGTGCAACACACAAAGGGAGTATGACTGAATAAAAGAGTCAGGAGGAGAAACTTGATGTCAGCCCTCATTGAACTGTTATTGTCTCTATGTGTTTGAGGACACTGATCGCTCCACAATATCCCCTCGCAAGGCTGTGTGACACAAAAAAAAAGAGAGATCACATGCATCACACACAAGCCCAATGCAGCCTCTGCTGTAGATTCATATGGACACACACAACAGTCCCTTGCACCTTTCAGAACCACCATACACACAGTGAGAAACACACACACACATACACAAACCCCTGTGCAGATCAAGGCTTATCCACCCTCAGTGGTGGTGGCCCTGCTGGAAGATGAGGGCTTGGATCAAAAGTAGCAGCTTCTGTCTGCAGATCAATGACTGACCTCCAAACCAGCTGCAGCCTCACTGATCAGCACTACTACACAGCTCCAAACACAGCCAGAGGCTCTGCTGCAAGCTGTGAGCTGAACATGAGATCAGTTTAATGATTCTCCACAGAAGACCTGACTCTGTCAGCTGCTCACTTTGTTTTCTCTCTCTTGCTGTCTCAAGTCACTGTGACAGTTTGTTGTCATTGCTGTCACTGCCTTGAACTCTGTACGTCTGCCTCTGTCTATGAAGGAAAGGTGAACTGAAAGTAAAACACATGAAAGAGTAATATCATCAGAGCATCAGACATTGACATTTTATATAATGAAACCATCCCTTCAATCTGCCCTTCACTGACTCTAGTTTTACTATCATGAAAGCTTAGTTTACCCTGTGCTGATGTCATGAATGTATATGCACAGGTGTTCTTATAGTTAAATAGAATATTTAAGATTGGCATGATTTTGTAACCTTGTTGTTTCAGGTATAATCATTGCATTGGGCAAATGCAGTAATATTGGCGGTTGCACTAGCAGCACAGTGCCTACAGTATATTGTAATGTGAAGATTGCAAAGCACCCTCGTGGAAGGAAGACACTCAAGGTATCAGTTTAGCCTCACCCTTCTTTTCTATTGTGCATTAAAGCTGAGTTCTCTGTCCATCAATACTATGAAAAGGAAAAAAAACTCCCTTTCATCGGTAGAAACCTCGAACAGAACTGGACTCTTGGTGGACAACACTTCAGTCTGGCTGTTTTGGTCACTCAGGATTTTCTTGGCTTAAATCTTGATCTAAGTACACCAAGGAATCTATCTCAAAGTTTTTGATTATCTCCTCTTTGACTGCGTTTTAATATTTGTGCATCCTATGAACCCCTTCATTTGGTGAAGCAATATCTTATGAAGCTGTAAAGAGTTGGTACTTTTTGTGACGTCTCTGAATATTTGGCAACCAAAACACTTCATAATTGATCTCTCTTTGTTCTTCTGCCTCAAGTCCACATTCAAATATGCACGACTATGTAAGTAAGTAAGTAATTAAAAGTTTATTTATATAGCACTTTTAAAATGCTCAGTTACAAAGTGCTTTACAAGCATAAACCAATAAAACAATAAAAACAAGCAAGATTAAAACAAAATACATATGCAGAAATAATCTGACAAACAAAGCAATAGACAGACAACAGTAGAGATTAGATGGGAGGTTCTATGAAGGCTTGGCTATACAGATGCGTTTTGAGTAACCTTTTTATTTATTTATCTATTTTTAAAACAGGATTGGATGAGTTTGGAGATATGGTGGTCAAAAGTCATCTGCTGGTCAAAAGTGATTCCTAGGTTTATTGCAGTGGGTTTGATATTTAGTTGTAATGGGCCAATAGACCGTTTAACTGCAGTGGTGAAGGTGTCGGGTCCGATTAACAGTATTTCAGTTTTATTTGGATTGAGGTGGAGGAAATTTGAAGACATCCAGTCTTGAACAGCAACCAGACAGTAAGGAAGGGAGGACAATTGATTGATGTTGTTAGTTTTGGAGGAAAAATAGATTTGAGTGTCGTCGGCATACCAATGATATGAAATATCTGGGAATGTAAAGGGAGAACAGGAGAGGACCAAGAACAGAACCCTGGGGAACACCACACAGCAGGGGGGCAGAGGAGGATACATGGTTGTTAATGCAGACATTGAAATACCTATTACTTAAAGGTGACATATCACGCTTTTTTCATCAATATATATTGGTCTAAGAGGTCCCCAAAACATGTCTTTAAAGTTTATGCTAAAAAAACCCACTTTGAAATCAGATTTTGGAATGCCTGAAAAACCCTCTTCTTCAGTCCTCCTCAGAACACTCTGTTTTCTCTCTGACCACGCCCCCTCAGGAAGTGGATGTGCCTCGGCTGATCTAATGTTTACATGTTGGCTGAATATACACGGCTGCTCAGAGATCACGTTACTTCAACCCTCTGAATCTGATCCAGAATCTGATCCTGACGGAGAGGCGCCTGTAGCAGGACCTTTCTGAACCATTGGTCACAGATTTAGTGTTTCTTGTTGTTTTATTTGTCAGTATGTCGACGTGTGTCTTGGTACACAGCTACAGCTATGAACATGTAGCTATGTGGCTATGCTAATTAGCGCTAGCACTTATCCATGATAAATAAAAATCATCCACTAGATCTTCAAATCTGCAGACGTGGGGAGTAAAACCGACCTCTGCCAGAAAGGCAGCGGGACCTTTTCTGAAGGATTGGTCACAGATTCTGTGTGTCTTGTTGTTTTATTTGTCAGTATGTAGACGTGTGTCTTGGTACACAGCTACAGCTACGACTTGTAGCTATGTAGCTATGCTAACTAGCGCTAGCACTTATCCATGATAAATAAAAATCCTCCACTGGATCTTCAAATCTGCAGACGTGGGGAGTAAAACCGACCTTTGTGTTTATTAAGACAGCCTACAACTAGCATGCCTCCCTCCTAAGCTCCTTGTTAGCACACATTTGTGCAGGTAATGAAAAACGGAGGAGGGATTCAGTATTATTTTATACAGTCTATGGGCTGAACAAGCTCTGAGCTCTGACTCCGTGACAGACCGGATATTGTTGTGACGTAACAAAAACACGGAAGTCTGAAACGGCTCGTTTCACACACATTTACAGAAAGGTGGAGAAATCAAAACAGGGGCAGAATGGATTTTTTTCATTCTCGGGGGGTTTGTAGACATGCCAGAGAAACATATTTCAGGTAGAGAACCATTAAAAAGTCCATTTTGCATGATATGTCACCTTTAAATATGAATGAAACCAGTTAAAAGCTGTACCTGAAATCCCAACCCAGTGCTGCAGTCTGCTCAGTAGTGTGGCATGATTAATTGTTTAAAATGCGGCTGTTAAATCTATAGGATGAGGATTGAGTCTTGGCCTTTGTCTGCGTTTATAAGAATGTCCTTGGTTACTTTGAGTATTGCTGTCTCTGTGCTGTGTTTATTTCAGAAACCAGATTGGAATTTGTCAGAGATGTTATGGCTTTCAATGTGCTGTAGGAGTTGATCAGAGACAAGTTTTTCCAGGAGTTTTGAGATTGGCCGGTAATTATCAAACTGAGCTGGATCTATGTGTCATAGCAGACAGGTAAGTGGGATGAAGTTAATCCTCTTGAGAAACATCGAGAATAAACAAGTGATGAGAAGGCCAAGCTTATTTATGATTGCCTGTGAGAGAGATGCCTACCCACAGTTAGCCATCACAGCTTAATCTACCAGGACTGCTTCATTACTTAATCCCACCTTGTTTATCAACCCCTCCAGCCCTGCACATATCATCTTCAGCTCAGACTGCAGAGCTGGAGCTCACAGCAAACAGTTTAAGTGGAGGTGTTACCTGAAGATGTTAACAACAGGGAGATAAGTAAAGGAGTTCAGAAGCTGTAAGAGAGTAAATACCACCTTCCAACAAACTCCAGTGGATTTATGATTAAGTGTTATTTCTGTTTTAATAAAGAAAGAGGATTATCTTTCTTTATTATCTGGACTGTTTGTCTTTCAAATGGCAGTGTTATGTGTGATCTAGTCTGCACAGTACGTACAAGGCTTCAACATGTTTCACACACAGCCAAGGCTTGTTTTCATTTCAGCATGCATGTGAAGAAGTCAGAGTTTTCAGACTGCTGCCGAGAATCTAAAGAACAGAAGACTTGTCAATTTTTACCGCAAGTCAGGTGCTTTAATTCTCATCGTG
Organism: Notolabrus celidotus; assembly: GCF_009762535.1. Lineage (NCBI taxonomy): Eukaryota > Metazoa > Chordata > Actinopteri > Labriformes > Labridae > Notolabrus > Notolabrus celidotus. The sequence continues at coordinate 27,172,050 of NC_048290.1, forward strand.
AATCCTGGACTGTTATTTAGAGAACTTGTGAAGAAGAATCTCACTCTTTTCCCCTTTGGCCTCCACTGAACCTGCATGTACAAGCAAAAGGTCCCTGACAACAATACAGTCTCTGACTTCAAACATAGAATTATAACAATGACAGAGAGCAGGACAAGTGCAGGCATTAAGATCCCAATGTTTGTACATACATATCAAATATATGTATGATCAAATTTGAGCATACAAATTCAAATATGATTTGAGAATTACAAATATAGAAGTATGAAATTCAAATGGGATTGTGGATGAAGATTGACAGTTCCAATATAGATACACTTATATACAACCAGTCCCTTGAGCAATGGTAACAGAAGAGCAGAAATAGAGCATCACTCTCTTGAGAAAATCCAGCCTCCTTTATTTCTCTGACACCCTACAGAAATTCAGAGCGTCAAGAGGGAAACAACTGAAGCGGCCTCTGACTTTGTCGATATTCAAACTCTCAGGGGCATGAGTCACTCTGAATGGTGCGCTGCTTTAATACCACACCCTGTCAAGATGTGGGATCTTAGAAATCCCTCACGGCCATGCAGCCTTCCCAAAGGCAGATGGACAGAGCATGAGCAAAGAAAAAACAGTCAGGCAGGCAGCAGGGAAGAGGCAGAACAATGCTTTCATGGCCTCTAGTGTCCAATATATTCATCAGTTTGGACACGCATTCAAGAAGAGAAAGTGAAAGAAAATCATTAGAGAAGGAAATACAAGGATTGAAATGACTGGCTGCAGGGAGCTGATGATTGCTCTGTGGTGGTCGGTCTCAACAGAGAGCAGATCTAACTCGTGAACAGTCTCCACAGTCTACAAACCACTAATTACTTATTAATGAGGAGATGAGGGAAGTCTGGGCTCTCACAGTAAACACTGATGAGAAAACGGAGATGGGTAAAGAAGGGCAAAAGAGGGTGAGGAGACTTTAAACTGAACATTGAGCCAGAACTGACTTTTAATTAGAGGTAGGATGCTTTATCTAAATATGAAAAGAAAGGAGAATCCTGCAAATGGTTCAGTGCTAAGATCAAGAACATGTCAAGATCAGTTTGACAGTAAAGGAGAGAATATATGGAAATAGAGAAACATAATGGGATAGTCCCAAGGCTCAGCAGCAGATACAGATATAAGATATAAGAAAAAGTACTGTTAACATAAATGTAAATTATGTTATTCTTTTTTTCTGCTGATATTTCATCAAACAATGACCAAGAACACCGACCTGTAAACCTGAACTATGTGGAGGATCACAATCAGCTGACATGAAGCCCTCAGCTAAATCCACTTCTTTATTCATAACCTGACACTGAACCTGCCTCCTTATTTATTAGTTTATTTAACAGGGGCCATGCAAAACAAAAACTGTCAAGCCAGAGTTAGCTATAAGCTAATTTTCATCTGTGGTCCCTGGGCAGGAAGATGTTAACAAATGTACAATACAAACGGAAAAAAAAAAAAAAAAAAAAACATACTAGCATTTAAAACAATACATAGACTACTCAACACAGTCCATCACTAATAACAACACATTTAAAATTACATTTCATTGTCTCTAATTTGATGCATTCAGATGATCACATGATTGTTTTTCCTTGAGCCATAATTTTAGTTTACTTTTGAAAACACTGAGGTTTGTACAGTCTCTAATGTGGGTCGGGATTGAGTTCCATTTTCCTGCTGCTCTGACTGAAAATGCAGACTGTCCAAATGCAGTCTTCACCTTCACCTGCTTAATCTATGAACAACAAGAACAACTCCTGCAGACTGCATGAATCCCACACTTCTACCTTCACACTCTCAGATATTAGAAACTCATCTGCATTCATCAGCAGCACCGCCCCCGAGGGGGATCTGTGGAAATATGTGGGATTGTTTAGTCAAAATTAACAATACAGCTGGGGATATTTATCTTTGAAAAGCCTGCTAATTTGTTCAGGATGAAACGGTGTTTTCATTTAAATGTTGAATAAGGAGAAGCTGGAGAAACATTTTGCAACCTGCTCCACCTCTCTCTTCATGACTAATGAGGCAGCCAGCAGGAATGACTGATTCCACCAGAGCCTTTAGCATGACGAACACACCATTACTTTACAGTTAACACACACCACCTCCATACAGGACTGTGTGTGTGAGTGTGATACACCTGTGTGTGTAAGTATGACTGTATATATGCATATGCATGTCTGTGTATTCATCCTCCAGCATGCAATTACATTCAATATAATTACATCAGATTAGTTTAGATCAAATCAGCAATTATACAATAAAGCACAGAGAAACATGACTCCTAACACAGCTCCTCTGTTACAGAGCTGATTCTTGTATGTTATCAAGTTAAAAAAGCTGACATGAAAAATAACACATGTTTTGGACATTCATGATGTTTTTTAAGAGTTTCAAACTTGTCAGAAACTTTCGTTCTCTACAAATTGCATGTCATCATGATCCTCTGGTCAAGTTTTAAAGGGGCAACAAGCCGACCAGAGAGACTCTCTGCACTCTTTCTTAACAGTCACAGCGGACTGTCATGGAGGAGAAGAGAAAACTGAGGAGAAAGGATAATGGAGAGAAGAGATGAGCAACTCCAGAGAACATAAATAGTTAATGATGCCTCAGTCGCTGCGAGAAACACACCAGACTGACTTGTAAAAGAAGCTCTCAATAAACACACACACACACCAGAGCCAAGGCAAATATTGTGCAACAGAATGCAAACACACACAGCAGGAGAGGAAAGCTGAGCCCTGATATCAAACACAAGTAAAAAAAACACACTCCAGCTCTCTCCTTTAGTGATCAGAGCTTGAATTAAACATCGTCATGATCATTTTCAAGGACTTATGACTGTTTAGTTTTTCTGTTCAAAAGTGATGAAAATACATTGACAGGCCCTCCTGTAAGATTAAAGCGAAGCAAAAAGAGCTGATGTAACATTCAACATCTGTGGTCACATCCTCAATCACAGATATTAGTAAGCAGGCTCTACAACTGTAAAGTAGTTCGATTTTTTTTATTTTTGAACACTTTGAGGTTTAATCTTTTGGTTGCTAATGAGACATTTTGGTTAAATTTTAATTCCACATGATCTCAAAGGAACAACTGAAAAAAGATGAACTTCTAAAAGCTCCAGTGCAGCATTTGTTCAAAAAGGCTGAAAAGGAGAATTACTGCCTTTAAGCTCTGGTTTACACACGTAATGACTGTATGTGAAAACACACACTGTGAGCTCTAATACTTCACAGGAGTTCATCATCACTGCAGTGAGAGAGAAAGGAATGAGGCTTTTTGGCAGATTTCCTGCTCAGTCGGGGTTGACAAATTGCCAAAGCGCTCCGTCACAGCTCCACTTTAAGGACGCTAACTGTTTCATCTGCTGTGATTTAGATCTCAGGAAGAAAAGAGCCCACTGGAAATGTATATCCCTTACACCTTCATTTACATCGCACAGCATGGAGTAATTAAAGCCACTTTGAATGTTCATTAAAAGCTTTAAGAATCATGAACACTTGTTGTTTCTGTTGTGTGAAAACACATCTTGTAAAATATTTCCTGAGAGGCAGTGTTGAAGGTGAGAACATGAAAGCAGTCTTCAAAAATTGCACAGAGGTGTGATGAAGGTGTTATCCAGTCAAAATAATCTCCTCCAGACTGTCAGATATGCAGCTTTGAAGGTTTTAAGCACTACAACAACTTACATTTTTCTCTTGAAGGATCTTAAAAGTTCCAATTAGAAGGAAAACAACTTCTCTGTGTCACAGTTTTTTTCTCTCCATATTTAAGCATCAACAGTGACAGAAAGTCTTAAGCTTCTTTGTTTCGGTTTCATATTAAAAAATAAAGTAATATCTTTTCAGGTTACCACAAACATATCCCAAAACAGTCTACCAAATAGCCAACAGCATCATAAATGAACTTTAAAACAAATGTTGTATTGCTTTTGCAGAAAATTTTAAATAAACAGAGAATCTTGTGTTGGTTCAAAGTTGAGAGTGGTTTGTGTCAAACTTCTGTTTTGTTGTTGAAACAAAAGAGGACCTTGGTTTACACATTGCTGTGTATAATATGAAATATTACAAAGACATTTTTGAAGATAACAATGACAAAGTCATTCAATGACTAAGAATTTCCTGAGAATATTCTCTCTGTCATTTGTCTGAACCATGTGAGTCATACAGAACAGATGGGTGAAAATGTAGTTGTGCATTATTAGATTTGTGGACTGAGTGTTGAAGTTAAATTTGCACTGACAGAAAAGTTCAGAAATGCCTTTGTTAAACTGTAACTCCATTTATAGATTTCTGGTTAAATTAGTTAATATATTAAAACATTGGCAGAGCAGGAGAGCAAACTATTCTGAGGAAGCTGACTCACCTGAGGATGTTTGTACTGAGGAAAGCGTGGACATCGCCTGTGGTATGGCTTTGGATGGTGCCATCACCACAAAGATATTGTCCAGCTTCAGCTCTGACAGTGGCTGAAACAGCCTCACATTCCCAATGCGCTGCATAGGTGTGTGCCCTGCAAAGTATCCCATTGGCCTCTGTGTGTGCACAGAGCTGCCCTTTCTTAAATCCTCTGAGCTGCTGTATCCTGTCTCTGCGTTGATCCATGTAGTAGAGCACCACAGGAGTGCCCTGGGCCTGCCTGATGGTTGGCTGGCTAAACCAGCTGGCCAGGGGCTCCAGCTCAACTATACATATTCACAGCTCACCTTTTAGCCTGCTTGCCCCTCATTTCTTGAGTCGCATGGAAGGCGAACATCCTAACGCAGGGAAGCTTGAGGATGGTGCTGTAATCATCCCAGTCTATACAGATAGCTCAGGGCAGGCAAAGCTCTGGCAGCTGCTTTACAAAAGGCATCCTTTGGACCTGGTGGATGAAGAAGGAGTCTGTGCGAGCCAGCAGGCTGGAAGAACACAGACTCAGCCTTGAAGATCCAGTAGCTGAAAGGCAGATTGATCGTGAAGCGAACTTCTGCAGACCCTCCAGGATCACCTTGCCGTCTGAAACTGAAACAGAGAAGGAGAGGAAATGACAGAGACGAGGTTATTTAACATTTAACCTTTCTTTCAGCAGCCGATAAGAACACCAGGGCTCATTCAGGACATGTATCATGGTACATGTAGTTCTATAAGGAAGATATATTGTCAAATCCCCTTTAACAAACCCGAGTCAGGTGTGTCATAAAAAAAGAACGAGGAAAGCATTAAAACTGAAGGAGGCACCTCACATTTAACATAACATTAGCATTCATTCCCATACCTGAGATGATCATATCTACACACATTTTCTAGAGGTGAATTTTACATGGCTGGAATCATTTACATATTATATACTTCATGAGCAGCTGCTCTTATTTCCAAGAACTATACTATCATATTTCTAGGTCACTCATCAGGCTTCTTACTTTCAATTCTGCTTGTTATGTATGTTAAACTTGTTGATTAAACTTAAAGTATGAAGTTTATAAAAAATATTCAATAAATAATTTATTTACAAAGGGTAATTTCACAATACATGGTCCAAACAATGATAAAAATGAGCAGTTTGAAAACTGTCACTTATGAAAGAGCCAGTATGTTGCTCCACAAGTTGCCTTCACTGGAATTGGAGGACGACTTGCTGGTACTGAGGTGCAAGCTAAGAAAAGACGACATGGACCTGTCCTTCCACCCACCGTTATGGGGAATGTAAGATCTATCCTCAATAAGGTGGACGAGCTAACCCAGCACCAGAGGGAATACTGGCAGAGTAGCATCATGCTAACAGAGCTAACAACGGACACGAACGCCACATTGGAAGGATTTCACCTGCTGTGGACGGACAGGATACAGGAGAGCAAGACTGAACAAGCTGGTGAAGAAGGCCAGCTCAGTCCTGGACCCTGTGTGGTGGCTGACAGGAGAATTATGGCCAAGCTTTCATCTCTGATGAACATTTATTTCTTTATTTTTCTATATATATTCTTGTTGGAATTCTTGTACCGTACACCTTCTTGTTTGCTGCTGTAACTTCATTAATTTCCCCGTTGTGGGACGAATAAAGGAGTACCTTATCTTATCTTATCTTATCTTAAAAGGCAACTGCTGCAGAGATTGAGATTTATAGTCCATCTTCTGTTCCTGTTTGCTTGGACACAATCTATTTAAGTGTTAAAGTAATCTTAAAGACACACTACTGGACAAAAAAAAAAAGATAAAGCTTCTGTTTAAGCCTTGGTTATTGGCGACTCAGAAAAACATCCAGAAGCTTTGAGTTCTTTCTGTGTCCAAATAAAGATTTTTTCCTCTCATTCTGCTCGGCGTCACGTCTCCCTGATGGGACTTGAGAGCAACAGCAATGAAGAGCAATCTGCTGGATGTGCAGAGAGGCAAACAACCGCAGAGCTTTCTGCCTGGAGGACACATTGGGGACATGAACAGGCTTTTATTGACTCTTCATTTCAGCCTGTTGCCTGTGGACTCTGTGTTGTGTCAGAAAAAGAGGTGAATGTTGGAGCAGGGAGCCACTGAGGAGACGGTGATTGTTTAGATGAGATGAGCGATGAGACGAGAGCTCTTCAAGGAATTAGACCAAACATGCTGAGGCGAGCAGAATGGCAGTTTGCCTTCCTATGAGGGGCCCACAGAACTGATCCAAGACTTCAACTTGAACTGTGTTGACTCTGCCAGAGTCATTTAAGACCTCAGAGTGACACAGTGAGCTTATGGATGCTATTGCCTCTCCCTCAGTGAAGTAAGGACACTTTGAATATGAGACAAATAAAAGTAGAGACTTTTAAGGATGATGTGCTGGTGTGCTCAGACAGAGGGAGACCTGTATCATAAATATTAATGACTCTGGGCACAACCTAATCATATCCAAATTAATCTATTTTACTCTACTTTATACACTATGATGTTTTGAAAGTGAGTGAGTGTGTGTGAATATATGAAATCAGAAGCAGCCAGGAGGGTCAGAATAAAGCAGTGAGTTTGCAAAAAGGAGCAGGGTCAGCAAAGTAACCTGGGCTGCTCCTGAATTTGAATAATGCAAACCAAACCATACAGTTTTGTTTCAACAATTTGAGAAAAATTGTCACAAGATCCAATATTTTCATTTGAACAACAATTATCTATTACCAATTAAGACTATTTAAGATGCTGTGGCTTCTATCACCATTTCAGTGTGAATAATTAAGCTTAAAAGAATGAGCAGAGCATCCAAGACATCACAAACGCACAGATCATGGCTACCAATATTAATGCAACCTGATGAGGAGGTGTTTAATGTCTTCAATTATTGATGAGATGTCTTCTTTGTTATGCACAGATAAGTCCGCCGCTAATAAATCCTTGTGAAGCAGTCCAGTAGACATTGGTTTGTTAGGGATCAATGATCTCTTATATGACTGAAGATTTCTGTCCAAGTACTCAAAAAACAGTCCCTCCAGGAAGTTGCAATTTCGCAATTGCAACTATCAATGCAAATTCAACCAATCAGTGTGATTTTTGCGTGGCCTTGCAATTTTATACAATCAAAGCAACTTTCCTGCAAATTTGACCAATTACCTTAACCTCAGCGCCTGTACGTCATCAGTTTCATCATCAATTTCACTTCCTTGGAACATAAAGTTAAGAAAATGTAAATAGAAGTAAAAGTCAGCTGAAAAATAATTACTCCAGTACAGCACAGCTACACAAAATTTCTACTTAAGTAAGATAACAGAGTATTTGTCCTTCGTTACTTGACACCTCTGAAAAGGACAAATCAACGGACCAGCAGTGTGGCTTTCAAACACCTTCATGCGTTATATGATGGTGAATATGAAGCCATATTTCCATTATTAATTACCATTAACAACAGCTAGCATTGACACTCAGCTAACATTAGTATTCTCAGACTTACAATTATTACGTTTGAGAGCTAACAAGGAAGTAGCTGAAAAGGCAGTTATTTCTTGGGTGACAAATGTACTTCCTACTGTAAAAAAAATGTCAGATAGAAAGTGGTTTAATGCTAGCATTAAGTGTAGTCTAATGGTAGTGGTATTCAAATTATGTAGATTTGCCAGCTACACATTTATCAAGAAGCAATAATATGATAACCGCCGTCGGCTTTTCTTCACAAATTAATCTGTAGAGTACATTTGTACTCCATTATATCAGCATGATGTCAGAGTACATTCACTGGCATGTGTACATTCTTGATTTGTGCATCAAACAAAGGTTTCCTTACACTAAAGCTTCGTGTTAGACTCCCGACTGAGTGGAAAAATCATTTAAAATCCACTTTTTCTAATACAGTGAGAGCTCTCTGGTGAAATCCTGCAGTAGCAGTCTCATTATGATGTGCTACATGAGCAGGATCATCCCTAACATGTCTCACTTAAGGTGGAATAAGTGAATTGATTGACAGTTGTCTGTACAGATGAGATCTACCAAACGGAAACTGTATCATTCAAATACATAACAGTCCACTGATTCATTAAAAAAAAAAAAAAAAATACCTTCTGATAATTGCTGCTTTTGTTTATCCCTGTGAACTTACTGAAATCTGTGTGACATGAAGTAAAACTGAAGGTTACCCCAATGAAGTGACTAGAAAGGAACAATGTGAAATAACACCATAACTGAGTTGTATTTTTATTCTTAATAGTTGTATTAATTAATTTATTTATTTATTATTGTGGATATGGGACTCCACACCTCACTCTTATATACTCACAATTGTCACTATTTACTCAATCACATTCATTTACTTAATCATATTATATCATATTAATTTTACTCATATAGCCAAATATACTAATCATCACGAGTGTTTAGATACAAATATAGCGTGTACTGAAACCATGCAGCTTGGCACCACGGAGAACTGAGACCTGTACAGTATTGAGGCCTCGGTCACCCTGAACATCTGAGAGAGTGGAAAAGTACTGAGAACCAAAGAACGCCATGACTGCATGTCTGGATAGCGGAAAACCATAACAACAAGAAGGACCTGAAGGTCGTAGTCACAACGACATATTAAAAGTAAGACGTAATGTAGCCAAAAACAGGAACCAGGGCCTTGGGAGAATTCCATGCATCAGCAGACATAGGTTCAGTATCCCAGAAATTAAGGGGGGGCAGGTGGCAGACCACACGTAGCTGATGTGCATTGGTGAATGATGAGAGAACGTTATCCTTGAGGGTAGACAGGAATGTGTGTGCGCTAACTTTCACGTTTCAGGACAACTTCTCAGGCCTGGAGGAGTATGATGGGAGTCAGAACGAGGATGACGTGGACGCGCCTCGGGCCAATGAGGGGGAGACAACGCCCTCAAATCATGCACAATTCAAATTCATCCTATGTGTTAATAAATACTGGGTCAGGGAAAAAGTAGTTGGTTCAGACTTCGCGAACTGAACAGCACTGTTGTTGATCAGGGACACGATAGTCAGACCCAGAGCTCTGTACACTTTGCAATTACTACTGGTGTTTAGAATAAAGCTGATTTTTGAAACTTCAATACCTCCTCCTATTTTCTTCATCAAATGAACACGCGAGGACCAGGCATTCAGAGAGGTCCTCCAACATTATCTATTTCAAATTTTAGTAACTTTTATTCTACTTTATTTATTTATGTACTTATTTTTTATTTTAAGTATAACATCTTATGTTCTTTTAATGGTTTAATATTTTAGTGTTTTATTATCTCAGAAATGTATTTTATTTTGGTGATTTTAATTTCCTGTGTTGAGTTTTAACATCTTATTTTACCTCCAGTGTTTCCTCAGTTCGTTGAGCAGCTTCTTATTTATTTTTCATTTATTTATTTATTTCATTTTTATTGTTTTTATTACTATTGTTGCATATATTGTGTTCTTAACCATATGATTGTGGGGTGGGTTTGAGGTCGGGGCTGTGGGTGGGATCTTTTTCTTAATTTATTCTATTTGAAGTTGTTTTTATGTACAGCACTTTGTGTTAAAATGTCATTGTATGAAAAGTGCTTTATAATTAAAGACTGATTGATTGATTGATTGATTGATTGATTGATTGATTGATTGATAAACCTGTAAGGAGATAAGGGCTCAATGATGAAACCCCTCATCCTAATTATGCTAATCTGACCTAATGATACGTTTCTTAATCTACAGCATGGCCCTTAGTAGCTACTTTTATGGTCTTTTGCTACATGTTGCTTCCAGTTCCCCTCATACTCTGCTTCTCTACCTTGTGGGTTGTAGCTACATGTTGCTATAATGACATTAATGTCAGAGTCAGCACGTCCTCATCTATTGGTGACAAACTTGAGTTTTCTTTCTGACATGTTATTTTGCTGCTGATCATCCAGATTCCATCAGGCTCACACTCTGAGGATCACTTACCCTTGCTTCTTCTTATTAGCATGAACCTTTTTACCCGAAGAATCAAAGAGGTTACCTCTTCGTGAAGAACACTGCTTGTATATAAACTAGCACTAATGGGTGCAGCAAGACAGCTTGAATGGCCTGTGGGCGCTGTGTGTCTCTGTTGAGTGCACTTATGCTTCCTCTCTTGATTTTCTATTTAAGCAGGAAGATGGGAACATTAGTGCTTACATGCATCAGTATTTATATCACATGTTTGGTTGTCCAGAAGCAGAGCAGCCTGTTAATGAGAGCAGATCAATATCTAAGCCTGTTGTTATCATCTCTAACCATACAACGAACTCAGATTGATTCTACATTCAAAGTTAATGGCATTTCCTAAATAGCAAAACAGGAAAACTTGCTTGTTTGTATTAGTTTTCATGCATCTGACACTGTGTGTGTATGTGTGCATGCAACTGTTCTCACACAAGCCCTGTTAAAACCAAGACCCTCCAAAGCTTTGATCTTGGCTCCCAGGATGAAATGTAAGCCAGTGCAGATGGCTGGTCAAGTAAGACAGGAGGTCCACTGCAGGACAACAACAGTTACGTGTGATTTTTGTTATACCAATTACTGCCACTGATTTACCACAAATGTCTTTATTTCAGACTCACATTCATTGGCTTGTTGTCCCTTAACAACCCAGCTAAGCTCCAGCATCATGTTGGGCATCATGCCTTGCAGCTCTTGGCAGCGTGGCGTTGCTCCCCCTGGCCACTCAAAAGCTTATGTTGTTTTTATATGCTCACTTCAGCAGTGAGAGCCATCACAGATCAAATTGTTTGTCATTGGAGATGATAAAGCAGTGGAGACAAAGCATAACTTCAATCTGTTGACACAGATTCATGCACATAAAATGAAGAAGTTAGTCTATGAAGAACACCAAGGTTGTATTTCTTCCTGAGGAAACTGAGATCCTTCGACATTAGCAGGAACCTACTTTATGTTTTTATCAGGGAATCTTGGCTAGTGTCCTCTTCTATGCTGTGCTTTTCTGGGGGGGGCAGCATTTGTCTTGATGACAGAAAAAGAATCAATAAGCTTATCAGAAAGGCTGGCTCTGTAATTGGGATTACCCCTGACTCTCTTGAGGTTACCTTGGAGAAGAGAACTAGGACTAAATTAAAAACTGTCCTGGTCTTTGAAGGTAATCCCCTGCACCGTGTTTTTAATAGACTGAGAAGCTCCTTCAGTGAGCGACTGGTGATGCCGCAGTGCTCCACAGAACGTCTTACACGGGACTTCCACCAGATCTGTGTCCTGTCCGTCTCTGATCCACTGCGGTCCGGCTCCATGCTCTCTCGTCCGTCAACACCCACTGGTTGCGTTTTTGGAACGCAGCACGGAGCAGGACCGCCGGACAGACACGTGACCGAGGATTTCCAGTGGCAATCACTGAATCAAGGATTCTCCTCCTCCTCTCCTCGTCCATGTTGTCTTTCTGGTCCTCTGAAAACCTCTGACCTGTTGACTCCAGGCCTGCCTCCGCTCAAAATGACCTTTTGACGATCTGGTGACAACACCGTGTGTTTTATTCTGAAAATTAACCGGATGTTTTCATTTTGTTTTGGTGCCTGACTCCCTGTCCCGCTTCATCTGCTCTGTGTTGAATTGAAGCGTCGTGCTCCGGCATCCAGCAAAAATAGAAGTCCTGCGTATCTGATCTGTTGCGTTCCTATCTGCCGGATCAGAGACGCAGCCGGAATGCAATGGAGCGGATCCAGTGGAAGTTAACACATTGACTAGAATAGAAACCTATCAGATCCGGTGCCGTGACGGATCAGAGACGGACCGGACACGGATCTGATGGAATTTGGCCTTTAGAAGGTCCTTTTGTTCCTGCAGCAGTCAGATTTTTTAATGAACACTTGTAGCCATGGATCTGACCCATAGCTGTTAACTATGCCTCAAATGGTGTGACTGTGTCATTTGTTTATTTATTTGTTGTATTTTATGACTGTATTGTTTATTGTTTATTGTTTGTTGATTCTGTGAACAGACCCTTGTGGCATATGAATTTCCCCCAACAGGGGATAGATTAAGTTCTCTAATCTAATAATCATCTAATACGACATGATAAAGTGCAGAGGACTTATCAAATTTCAATATTATCAATGGTCAATCGTCTCAATTTCAAAATGTGTGACCGCTACAATAGCAGTGCTGTCAGTCTCACTATATAAGATAATTTCACCTCTGTGAAGCTATGGCTTTGAGTATTTCTGAATTTTGGCTTCAAAATGATAACAATATACAGTTGTGCTCATAAGTTTACATACCCTGGCAGAATTTATGATTTCTTGGGTAGTTTCTGTTGTCATTATGATATAAAAAGACTAGGGGTGACCCCAAATAGTCGAATATTCGACTATTCGTTCTAACGAGCCTTAGTCGAATATTTGCATATGAAACGTGGATCATTCCATTCAAACCATGGGGGTGCTCAATGTCTAATTTTACATTATATTCCTGTTTCCCTTAAAAATAGTGTCTCATATATCCTATTTTGATATAAATATAGACTTATTTAATGTAATTCTGAGAACAGATCTTGAAGTGTTAAATCTCCTTAAAGTGGTAATTAAATCTCCCCTGGTAATTAAAGGTGGACTCTCCCATTTAGCGGGACCTGTGGAGCAGATGTACCTCAGCTGGCCTTCAAATCTTTCTACGTTCATGGTAGCTCAAAATGTCAGGAAATAAAACTTCAGTTGATCCTAAAAACTAGTGATGAAGATGAGGAGCAGCTTCATGAAGAGGGCTGTGAGATCAAGGATTACCGGACCACACAAAAACTGTACAGGGCCAAAAGAACGAGGAGGAATACCCAAAGCTGTCCGAAGCCTAAAAACAATCCACAGCATCCCATCCACCTCCACACCATCAGAGAGGATATTCTCAAAGACAGGATTTACAGTCAACAGAGCAAGGAGCGCACTTCTGCCCGTACACACGATGGTTTTCCTCACGTACAGTTTGAAAAGACTTAAGCGGACAAAGACGCGATGAAAGACTGTTTTAAAAGGTTCTGTTAAGAGATTTAGAAACCCTTTAGCTGGTTCAGGTTTGATTTTGAACATTATACAAAGTGTGTGAACACTGTTTAAATATCTCCTGATTCCTTACAGTATAACGGCACGTTGTTAGATGTTTAACGGATGGTGGCTTTATTTGAGTTTTCTCTTCATCACCTTGTTGTTTCTGCGTGAAATATAGATTTAAAAAATCTAAGTTTTATACTTATAATATTCTGTTGTCCCTTTTACTTTAAGCTACGAGTCTCTTAATTGTAAAGGGTTATGCGTCATATAAGGAAAAACAACAAACATTCGACTATTCGTCGACGATGGGCAAAATCTGATGAATCAGATTCAACTAAGCAAATCCTTAGTCGGGCTCACCCCTAAAAAAGAGTAAACACAGTTGTTTGGTAATAATTTGCTTCAGCCAACCACTAACCATGAATGAAAAAAAAGTTTTTCTCTTATCTTTCATATTCTCTGAAAAATGGTATGTAAACTTATGAGCACAACTGTAGATGAGTTATTCATTATAGAAAATGTTTGGTTAACCTTCTGCCTATGAACTAAATTAAACAATCAATAGAACAAGTTATTTGTTTTAAGGAAGAACAAATTTGAGACAGAAAGAGATGCACAAAGGCATCATAAAACATTATTTCAGGTACTTTACAAAACAAGTTGAAGCACCCATCTATGACAGTCTGTCAGCAGGTACACAACTCTGGCCTCTAATCTCCATAAGGACGCTGTTTGTCTCTTCAGGGCTCTTTCCTCGACTCAGCATCACTGTGAACTTGTTTCTGAGCCACACAGGACTTTTCACTGCTCATTCAGTCAGAGATGAGATGCTTCAAAGCTCTGTGTGAGGGGGGTCTGCTGTCAATGAAATTGTATGTGCATCTACAGCCTCTTTATGCTTGTGTGGAAACATGCACAGGTTAGTGTGCTTGCTAAATGTAAAGTGTGTTTTAGTGTTTATGGAAATGTCGGAATAGATGATTATTGTTTAGCCCCTTGAGATCTCTGCAGCCAGTGTCTGATCCCCCTTGTACACGCTGCTCATTGTTATTTTATGAGGACATTTGACTGATCGAGAAACATGTCAGAAATGTGAAACTCCCTACAGCCCTGGGCCTTGTTTTAACGATCAAAAGTGCAAGGTCTAAAGATTTCCTGTTGTCTGCCTCAGTGAGCCTTATGGTTCGTGTTTTTTCTCCTCTTGTTTCTGATGAACTTTTGTCAATGTTGCTCTCATATTTCCTCATGGTGTGTATGTAACAATTCACAGTACATGACCCGGATCAAATCTGACATGTTTGAAAACAACTTGTGAGCCTGCCACATTCTGCAGTCCTGAGCCAGCTCATACCACAGAATAACCTGCCTGAGATGTCAGGGCGGATGAGTCAGGCGTAGATAGGGCTGGGCGATATGGGAAATTATGTTAGCGCGATCAAATATTTCATATCAGTCGATATCGACAATTATCACAATAAATATCAAATCATTATTTCATTTTAATTTAAATGCAGATTTTTGGTCCTGAGTGAGAGTTGAAGAAACCAGACAGTTTATTAGTTTGTATCTGGATTTAGTTTTCTGATAAACTTCTTGAATCCATCATTTCTGACGGTGCTAACAGGAAGCAGGTCTTTAATGTAAGATGAGATTTTTGTGAAGTTTTAGTTTGTAGATTCTTATTTTTCTCAGGTTTAAATAATTTGCATAATTTGATTTAAATTTAAAACAAAGATATATCAAATTGTAAACTGAGTATTAGTTTAGTAGAGTATTGTTTTGAGTTAAGATTACTAAGGGTTACAGCAAGCGGAAACCTCCGGTCTCAAACAATGAAGCCCATGCAGAAGTGTTATAAACTGCAATACATCGAGAATCCACTTGAGGCTGGCTGCAGAAACACCGGAAACCACATAGATATGAATGGGAAAAAGACGATCTTTGCAGCATTAATAAACATGTTTACAGCCTGGTTCAAAAAACGGCTTGGCCCTACAAAGTTAATCTCTCTATCGGCACACACTGTACGGGGGGGGGAATTTTTTTCTAACGTGACGGTTCAGAAGATATTAAGATTATGAGTTTTTGCCCAAATAAGGACGTGACTGACGTGACTCCCAGGCAGGAACACATAGCTGTCGGCAGTGTTTCCCCTAGGTTTACAGTCTTGATGGGGGGGCAGACAGACTTTGCTACAATCTATTATGTTGTCAATCAGATATCGTTTTGGTTATCGGTTTTACCAAGTATCAAAATCGTAAACATTTCGCGCTTTTAACAGTTTTGCTTTTGTAATATCTTAAGTTAAATAATCTAGCCTGCAAAAAAGTCAAAGGAAAACATTCTTCGTGTGACCACTATATCTGATTCTCTTGATTCAAATTAAAATGCCATGAGCGCAAAATACAGGTCAGCATTGCACTTTTACGACGGTTCCTGAATGCACCTGCACTGGACAGACAGTCGGCTCACGGCACTCTTTCATGCCAAGGAGTTGATCAA
Source organism: Notolabrus celidotus (assembly GCF_009762535.1). Lineage (NCBI taxonomy): Eukaryota > Metazoa > Chordata > Actinopteri > Labriformes > Labridae > Notolabrus > Notolabrus celidotus. The sequence goes on from NC_048290.1 coordinate 27,188,002, forward strand.
ACTTACTAAATGTGTCTGATGTATCACCAAACTGGATTAAATCAAGCTCTGGAGCTTTTTACGGTAATGGCGGCAAAAACGTGAAAAGTCAAATATTAGACACGTCCCGGTTGTGTCTCTGTCACTAATGCATATCGGGGGTAAAAATCCTCAATGAAGATGAGACTGGTTCACACAGCACACCGGCTGCAGGTAGAGACCAAGCTAACACTGCACCCCTCAGATAATAACTCAGCCTGTTACAGGAATGCAGAGCTTTAATTTCTTAAGAATAGACGCACAGCGGGGAAAATATGAACTCTTAATGTCCGACGGTCCGCCACTAAAGTTTTCATCTGAGTTTGTATTATCAGTGATGCACTTAAGCTCGTCATAGTCTCGTTTTCGTCTTGGAAGAACGAGTTCTTAATGAACATTTATCGTATCATTGTGCTGTGATGTGTGTATGTGAGCGCACGTGTTTGTGTGTCTGTGTGCGCATCGGGGCGAAACTCTGCCATGCTTGATAAAGGGAGCAGATGAGCATAATGACATCCTGTCATGTAAATAAGATCAATAACAGAAGGATATTTAGTCTGTTTAATAAAAGAACAAGTTTAAGACCTGATCTATAAGAGAGGTAACCCTGAATTACTTCTGCTGTGATTTGGTGCTATATAGAAAAGAAAATTAACTGAACTTCCAAGAAAGGGCAGTGCTGCTGTTGTATAATGGTAGGGGAAACACTGGTTGGCTAGGAGGCTCAAACTATGTCACACTCTACCTGGTTGAGTTCCGCAGGAACAGATGGGTGACGTCACGGATACAACGTCCATATTTTATACAGTCTATGGGTTACAGGCAGAGTGATGTTGTTTCCCACAGTGCAGTGAATGCATCACGGTTATTCAGTGTTCCGTTGTCCTACAGTCACGGTGGACATTAAACTTGTAAGAAATGAACAGCAGAAGTATTCTCTGTGCTCTTTCTTTCCCCACATCCTGAAAGTATATCTAATGAAGTGTATTAAAGGTGGAGTAGGACATCCTGAGAAAGACGCAGCAGTTAGCTTGATTTTGAAAGCACACAGCCGAACAGAGCCCTCCCCCTCCATTCAGAGCAGCCTGTAGGGAGAGGGGAGGGACACGCCTCCAAACACATGAACGCGCTGTGGCAGACTCCAGCTGGAGGATGACGTCACGATAGCTAGCTGTGGAGCGGCGAGCAATTGACTTTATTTTCATCGGAGGAAAAACACGTCTATCTCCCATGTAAGTAAACCGCTTATATTACCACATTAAAAAATTATGTAATTAGTTAGAATGCACAGCATAGCCTGCATGTTAGCTTTATGTGTGTTTGTTTTTTATCATCTGAAATACAGCTAGAGTAAGTTGTTGCTGCCGGGCTAATAACTCCGGCTAGCCATGTTTATTTTGATTTAGCATGTCATGATGTTTAGTTACTAGACGGCTACAGTGCCTATATATTGATTAGCGTTCACCATTGTTGACAGTCTTCATTTTCGTGTTGGAACTACAACATATTGACTGTTTTTGTGCTTGTTAGAGCTCTCATGATGACTGCTGATTACGATCCTGAGCCAAGCACCTCAGGTCGGAGAGGACGAGACCGGGGTCGAGTGCAAGGCAGAGCCATACGAGCGAGAGGGAGAGCAACGACCGGGGACGAGCTCCAGATCCTGGGGACAGCAACAGAAAGTTCCGCCATGCTGCACTGACAGGTTGTTGTCTGGCAGCATGGAGCACTTGGTGCAGGTCATAGAGGAGTAATACCTTGTTGCTGTATCTGGAAAATCCGTGAACCTTCCACAAGGACAGTATAAAGGTTTCAGTTGGAAGTGAATTAAACTATGACATGATTACATACAATACTTTTATGGTGACCCTTTAGTTCCTTTGTATATATTTTATCTTCATGTAAAAAAATACTTGAGTGTGCTGTGTGTACATTTGTTAAATAAATCTTTAAATTTACACTGGCCTTCTCTCTTCAAATCACAAAATAATTTAAATCCATATCAAGTAACATACAACATTATACACAAATAATTGCAATATCAAAGAGTTGTTTTACATTTACTTTTATTAGAAAATGTATTTATTACAGAAATAAAAATAATGGCTGTTGAAGGTAAACATGTTGGCGTGGATCATCTGGCCTCCTTGTTCTCTTCTTTGGCATCCCCCCAGTTGCTGTCAGCTTTCTGTGCAGGATTGTGCTCTGGAGGTCTGTGATGTACTTGTAGTCCCTATCCACCTTCATTGTGTACAGGCTCCACTTTTTTGACTTCTTGTTAAATATTGTGCAATACCTGACATAGAAGAAAGAATCAGAAGTTTAGTCAAAGGTTCTCATTATCTTACAGCACTGTGCATTTGATTTCCATCATAATAACCCTTCCTTCAGCCCCGGATGTAAACAGTTATTTCTTCTAGCCATGCAAGGAGTTGACACCACTATCACTAGCGTGTGCTTAGTGCCTACTGCAGTGTGTATTGTGCACATATGGTACATATACTGTATTTCTTATTGATATCTTGAATATTATCTAATATTTTCAGAGTAAGTGATGTCAAAATGTGCTCTCTCCCTCTTTGGAGAGGAAGACTGTGCCCACAGATTATTAATACAATTATTCTGTGTATTTGATTCCTCGTTGAACACTTTTATTCATGCTTTCCTTCACCAAACCAAGCTTTTAGAGAAGCAGCTAACATTCACAGGATTTTTTATCAGCCAAACTTTTTGTCTCTCATCTCTTTAGTCTGTATGGTGTGGTCTCAGATTGCGATTTAGCATGCAGATCACGTGAAGTGAAAGAGAATGGTTTGGATTTTATTTTGTGCGGACATTAAAAAAAACCCTTCTGCGTACCTAAATCAAAAATAGCTCATAATAAAAAAGAGAGCAGTATTTATACCTCCACGCAAGCAGTGGTCAAAGCAACGTTCATGTTCATGGAGTTCTTATCGGGCCTGAAACTCACCGGTCAGAGGGGGACTCTGAACACATGAAACAGCTGGGGTGGAGGCCTCTGCGTCCCGTGTTTTAACGGTGTGGACGTCGATGTTTCCTTCTCGTAGCTATAAAAACACAGACAAGACGGCATTTAGACTTAGTACAACACCCCATTCATGCTGATAAAGAGCAACCGAAGAGCTACCAGCTAACAGACTGTATACAGGTCTCTATAAAGAGCTAGCAGCTCACAGACAGTATACTGGTCTCTATAAACAGAGCTACAAGCAAACAGACTGTGTACAGGTCTCTATAAACAGAGCTACAAGCTAACAGACTGTATACAGGTCTCTATAAAGAGCTACAAGCTAACAGACTGTGTACAGGTCTCTATAAACAGAGCTACAAGCTAACAGACTGTATACAAGTCTCTATAAAGAGCTACAAGCTAACAGACTGTGTACAGGTCTCTATAAACAGAGCTAGCAGCTCACAGACAGTATACTGGTCTCTATAAACAGAGCTACAAGCTAACAGACTGTGTACAGGTCTCTATAAACAGAGCTACAAGCCGTTAGCTGGCCGCTAGCATTAGCCGAAGTTATCGCTAGCTGTCTCATAGATGAACTAAACCATGAACACAAAGACAAATGAAATGACATGATTACCTGTCCAGTAGAAAATCAGCAACCATGGCGTCGCTTTAGAGACCCTTCAAATCCTTCAGCCGTCGCAGAAATGCATCCCGAATATTGACTCGTGTTTGTATCTTCATCCAGTGTTTTTAAGTCGTCTCCTTTTCCATCTAAGTCTCCCTCTTCTTGCTCTGTGGAGCGACAGAACTTGAGGGCAGAAATTGAGCTAAATCGTTGGTTACTCTCTCTCTGACATGTTTATCAGATGTTCTTGCGTTAGTGAACAGCCTGTTGATGACGATCGCAGTCAGGTCACGCGCACTCCTGTAAACAGGAGGTGTGTCTTTCGGCAGGTCACAGGTCATCCGGCCGGTCAGCCAATCATTGCGCTCGGTGGCGAATGAATGATTGGACGAACTTATTGCAGTCTAGCTGCTGACACAGACAACTGAGATTTCTCATCTCAGTGTTAGATCACTTTGTGTATTACTCCCTATCGATGTATACATCGCTTTTTGCTCGTGATTGAGAAAAATGTATCAAAATAACATGTCCTACTCCACCTTTAAGTTAATAGTTAACACAGAGTCGACTCAGTGTCAGACTAACGACTCTGCTGTGAGCTGCTAGGTTTTGAGTTTTCTTCTGTGTTGCTGTCGCTCCTTTCAGCTGTGCATACATTCCGCTCCAAACGTCTTTAAGCCCCACCTACCTCTTGCCCTGCTACATGATTGGCTGTTCAATGCATTCTTCTGCTTCTATCTAATGTTGGATGGCAACCAGTGTTTAAGGTTCATTAGCGCCCCCCTTTCCAGTGGATGAGAGGTGTAATTACAGGTTTATTTATATCTATTTTTTATCAAACATTTGTTATGTTTATATTGAGAAAAATTATATGGTGATAATTATTGTTATCCAATCATCACCCAGCACTACTCAGAGGTAGTATCTCAGTCAGTTTCATCATTATAATCCAGTTAAAACAAGTACGTTCCTGACTCTTTGCTTGAACTAAAGGGCTATTCATTTTCAAAAGTTAATTGATAGAAACTTAAAGCAAAATTTCACAGAAGTCGTCAATCTCCTGGGAACAAAGTGAACCCACGCTGGATGTGTAGTGAAGGAAACGTACGTGCTGATATAAATTACTTCAATTTTGTTGTACAACGTACGATGACAATAAAGATATATTCTATTCCTCTAAATCACACAGCAGGCTGCGAGTGTGAAGACATGACTGAACCCTGTCAGCTGTCTACCTCATGGGTTAACTCAAATTAAAGTGGTGTGTCCTTCCATGCACACAGCTGGAAATGAATAAAGTGGCCTGTATAGTCACTGTATTCATGTTGAATAGACTCACACTGGCCCCAAGAGGTCCAAATGTCTGCTTGGAAATTCATTCGAGAGACCCATACTGGTACCAAGAGCCCACACAAGGTTCACTCACTCAGCTTTCTGCCCACAGAGAAGCAAAGGGGATTTCATGTCTGGGTTTAAATCCTTTTGCTTTGGAAACATTTCAGTTCCTCTCTTTCAGATCTCATTCATCCTCCATCACTGAGGCTCTGGGCTCAGATCTGGCCCTGGGCATGCTGAGAGCAGCAAAGTGTATTGCCCGTAAGGGAAATAGAAACAGGATGGCTACATATGAGCCTTCATAAAATCACTGTTGTAGCCAAGGATGTGAGGATCTGCGACAGTCCTAATGACGTTCAATAGGAGAAACCTGCTGCAAATGCAGAAATGACACAACTCCAAATACATGCAAAAGCCCAAAGCAAATACGAAAGAAGAAACACACTGCAAATGAAAATGTGTGCATCAAAAAGGCAAAACAACCATATGAACAGCAAACATGCTGCAAGTACGTAAAGGCAGAAAGAAGAAGTGGTCACTGTATGTTTTTAAAGTTTCACCATTTCTGTGTGGAATTTGCATGTTCTCCCTGTGCTTAGTTGGTTCTCTGAGGGTACTCTGGATTCCTTCAACGGTAAAAAAAAAAAGCTCTCCAGGTTAATTGGTCACTCTAAATTGTGTGTGTGTGTGTGTGTGTGTGTGTGTGTGTGTGTGTGTGTGTGTGTGTGTGTGTGTGTGTGTGTGTGTGTGTGTGAATGGTTGTCTGTCTTTTTGTGTTTGCCCTGTGATAGGTTGGCAACCTGTCCAAGGTATACCCTGCCTTCCACCCCAGATCAGCTGGGATAGGCTCCAGACTAGGGATGTACATTTTAAGTATTTTCCGTGATCGATTTTTGGAAATGTTAACGATCAATTATCGATTAATTGATAAAAAAAAACATTATTATTCTTACGTCAAAAACAATGCCAAATACGTTGTTTTCCCCCTAAATTATATTTTCTACAGCAACAAAATACATATCACTGACGGGATTGAATACGGGTACATGTTTGACACGCAGAATATCAACGATCAGGCTCATTAAAATATTCTCAGCGGACATGGTCTTATAATGTGAAGGCTCATAATACTAACAGAAAAGTACTTCAGACTCACAGTGTCCAGTTTTCTGTCTACTCGTTCTTATTGAGAAAAATAAACATGTGTATTCGGTCAGGTGTCAGCCGGGACCGCAACCGGGTCATAATCAGTCCCGCTGGAGAAAAGCCCAGACGGCTCTGATGTTGCTGGTCTGTAAACGTAGCGTGCCAGAATTTCCCACCTGTCTGTTGCCTTTGTATCCAAAGGTGGGAAATATCCTGTTTAAAGCTGTCAACCTTTGTGTCCGTGTCGTTGTTGGCAGCAGTTTTGTATTGATCCTCTTTTAAAAAGCACACGTGGAGACCTGACGCACAGCCGCAGCCGCCAGCTGAGCGTCTCCGCTGTGCGCAACACCTTTAACAGCTGATTCACATCGAAACATGCTTTAAAGTTAAAACACCTCCCTGATAGCTGAGTGTAATATGAGACCACATGATGTTTGTTCCACGTGACGGAAAATTGATAACAAAAATGTGTGTTTCGAGTAATTTCTTAACAATCAATTAATCGATAATCGATTAATTGTGGTCATCCCTACTCCAGACACATCACTTCAGTTCTGACATCCACAAATAGATCATCTTCATTCGGATTCTTATTAGAGCCCGAGCACCGACAAGGTCAGGCGAAGGCCCTATTGTAACCCTAAGGATTATTTTTATTCTTTGTCGCGCAACTTCAAACGCATTTTTGGAGCCCTGAAAATGCATGAAAGCACGGATATTTTTGCACAGTCATCAGGCCTGCTGAAAAATGTACTAATTTATGTGTCTTGCAAAAAAAATCTCAAAAATTTGCTCACTAGCGCCCCCTAGAGTTTTCAAAAATGCCTTCCCAAATAGGTTATTTTGAGCTACATGAATGAAACTGAATACGCATATCCATGGCATCAGGACGCACAAAAAAAGCCCATGACACTTAAATCTAAAACTCAACAGCAAGAGCGCCACCTAGCTTTGAAAATTCAAAATGGCGCCCAAATAAGGATCCATACTTTTGAGATCTTGTCCTAGGGATTTTCTCTAATTCAGTCCAAACAAGGCACATGATGTAGTGGACACATTGATTATTCAAAATGTTTACGGGCATACTGTTTAGACTAAAATTGTGGGCGTGGCAGGCTTTCAGGATGTGCATCAAACCAAGCGGCAACCTCCGGTCTCAAGCGATGAAGTTTAAAATTATGGGCATAGCAGACTCTGAAGTTTGGAGGTTTTCTTGGCAATCTGCCAAAAACTTGGAACATTTGCACCACCTAAGGGACACAGGCAGTATATACTCTCAGATCTTGCTTTCGCATCATGCGGTGGCAAATATCAGGCGGTGGTTTACATGTGGCGGTGGCTCACGTAGGCGGCGGCTGCAGGTGTGCGAGGGCCCGTTCATCGCCGCTTGCGGCTTTAATTGTTTTTACCTTTCCTTGGTTTAAATTAATGTATGCTGCTGTATTCACACAGGGACTAATCTGAAATGTTCTGAATGAGCCACATGTGTGAATGCTACTTTACCTGCATGTTTTCCTGCCAGTCCCCTGTTAATCAGAGGCAGAGGTGGACTGTCAGGAAAAGACATCAGCCAGTGGGTGAGGGTGATGGCGTTGGTATCCTGCTAGTGATCTTTGTGCACATAATGAAGCTGCTTCAAACTCTTTTTTCTGCTCACCAGCACTCATTAGACTCGTAGTGATATGACGCGTAAATGCATCCACAAAAGCACCCTAAATGTAGCCACACACGTTTAAAAGCACACATTCCTCCAACATGCAAGAATTTTCAAAATGTATGAAAAAAACACACATCACTAAATCACATTCTAGTGCTGCTATACATCACAAACCCACACAATGGGCAACCGTCACAATTGATTTACAAGTCAGTTTGGATTCTGCCAAAACAGCTTACAGCAAATTATGTCTCACAAATCAAGCAAGGAAAACAAACATTTCATTCAATGTCTCACACTGAATGCAATAATTTGTGTTGCTTGTGACATGATGTGACTACTGCCTTACATTCCAGTGCTTGTTGACATTAGCTCAGGTCTCCCTGTTGTCTTTCCTGTGACCAGTCCTACACACTGGATTGGCCCCAGAAATTGGCTCAATAAATCAGGGTTGCCAACTCTCATGCCCCTGGTGTGTGACACACGCTTTCACAGTCAGTCTAACGCTCTCACTCTGCCCAGAGAAATCTCAGGCAAAAACACTACACTATAAAAACACTGTGGTGTGCAATTTTTATATCTGCGTGTTGGTCGGTCGGCTGCTTAAACATATGATTCTGATCTGCCCTACTTTGACTCTGATTAACTTCTGACAGAGAGGATGAACAGGAAACAATTCAAAACAAACACAACGGTCAGTTATCGTTTTGACATTTAAGGTGGCTTGATTGACACATGAATATGACTTGTTCAAAGTAATGTGAGACAAAATAATCCACCTTAAAGTTTTTGGAACCTCCTGGATATAGTGGTCATTGGCTGTTCCATATGGGCACAATGAATTTGCTTTAGGCAAGGCAAGGCAAGGCAGCTTTATTTGTATAGCGCATTTCATACACGAGGGCAACTCAATTTGCTTTACATTGAAACGTTAAAAACATTTGGAGACATTCAGACAGGCATAAAAGAACATAATTAAAATTACAAATATAATAAAACAGAAAAGAAAAGGAAAATTAGAATATATTAAAAATTACATTAAAATTTTAATTTAAAGTGAGTAAAATTAGCTAAGATAGGAAGGCAGTGGCAAATAAGAAAGTCTTACTCGGGGAATCCACAGGATGCGTGTGCGCCGCGTTACGGCTGCGACACGGCTCTGCTCCGTCCCGGGGCTTTCGACCTGGTCCATAGGATGCGTGTTTGGAGCGGCGCGCACTCCGGAGCAGGAAACTCAAGATCCCTCGAGAACTCCAAAACGCGCGAGAACAACACAGTATAAACAAACCGTGCAACAGACTATAACAACGTATTTTAAAGAAGGAGAAGAAGACGTTTTCAAAGTTTGATCTTCTCATTTTTTTGGAGGTTATCAGCGATTTCTGTGCTTCTGCCATGGGTAAGTACTCAAGTGAATTTAAAGTTTCTTTTAACCAACTATCTAATCTGTGTCGCGTTTATTATCATGTAATACGTTGTTGTGACGTTAACAATACCTCAAACGTATATATATGGTTAAAGTTTTGAGAAACCTCCATCTTTTTTATAGTATCCTTAATAATAATGTATTATCTCTATTATACACACAGTTCGTGTGAGCAGGAGGAGAACACTTGCCCTTCTTCTGCTGCTAGACAAAGCAGAAAGGAGGGGTAGGAGAAGACACCGTTTTTGGGTGCATCCCCTAAACCAAAGACGGAGTCAACAAGGGGATTTCCACCATCTTGTGGCTGAGTTGAGGCTGGACAGCCAACGCCATCACCAGTACTTCAGGATGAGTGCAGAGCAGATGGATGTACTTCTGTCCCTCATTGGCCCCGAATTGACCACACAAACTACCACCTACAGAGCTGCCATAGAACCCAAACAGAGACTGGCTGTTTTTTTGAGGTAAACAGATCATGTCAAAGACTATAACAGAAATGATAACAATTCAATGACAAAATGTGTAAAACTTTTTAATTCTTGTAATATCCACACAGTGAAAACCGAATGTTCATGAATAAATAAATACTGAACAGTAAAAGAAAAAAATTAAATAGAAAAATAAACATTAGATTAAAAAAAGTATTAAAAAAAAAAAGAAACACTGATATTATTTACAGAAGTCCACCTTTTGGGGGGGTTTCTCTAAAGGTCTTCAAAGAAATCTCCCCCAGTGCCTCGGTCCTCCCATTGTGGATCAGAGCTTGCGAGCATCTGTGTAAATTGCCCAATTGGTCTTGCATATTGGGGGGGGTGGGTAACTGGTCTGAAGCTCACAGGTCTGGTGGCTTGACTTGAGTGTCCAGTGATAGTTGGGGGAGGTTGCGATTGTTGTGTTGGAGCATGAATAGTTTGCCAACTTGCTGTATGGGGGATGGTGGTGGCTTGTTGTTGTCCTTTGTATAGATTGTGTAATGTTCTTAACATTTCAATCTTCGCCTCCTGTCTGCGGTCCTTGTCAAGCCTGTGCAGCATTGGGACCAGACTCAGAGCAAAATAATATGACTCATCAAGCTCATTGTCTGGCATGTGGGGTTTTGGCACAGGCTCCTCCAAAATTGAAATTAGCCTATCACCAATGTCTACTGATGTAGGCCTGTGGCTATGACGGGTGTCTTTTTTAGCTGCCTGTGCTCCTGATGTTGAAGGCCTGTCCCTGGGGCTTCGAGATCTTGAGGGCATGTCTGTGTCCCTTGAGGTGGAAGTCAAAGATGGTGAAGGGGATGGAGAAGCAGCAGTTGTTTGTTGTGCTCCAGATGCACTTGATTGTTCTTCATATTCTCCCAAGGACTGAGGTGTGCCACTTCTTTCTCTGCCCTCGGATTCAAAAAGAACATTTTTCAAGTTGCTCCTTGAACTATATAAGACAGAGAAAAGAAAAAAAATGTATTAATTTACAGTAAGTCAACAGAAATATTTCTCAATGAACGTCAAAACTTTAAATTGGATTATCTCATAGACTTAAAGATATAACATAAATAAAATATTATAATGACAAATATAATGACATTGTTACAGTATAAAGTTATTTCATATCTAAAACACATCTTTAAGAAATATCATACAGACCTTCTTTGCTGGATGTGAGGCAAAAGGAAGGACATTATTTCGGCATACTTCCACTCCTTCTGACTCCCACCTGCAGATCCACTCGGCATGTTTCCTCTTTTTTTGCTTTTAACAAAAGCATCCCGAAGAGTCTTCCACCGGGCCTTGCAAACTTCCACTGAAAGAAATAAAAGAAAAATATGAATAAAACGGTTCATAATGTAACTTCTTTTTCTTTTTTGTCTGTTACAGGTACTTGGCCTCTGGGGACTCGTTGGTAAGCCTAGCTTTTGCCTATCGACTGGGACATGCAACAGTCCGGAAGTCTGTGCACATGGTGTCTGCAGCCATTGAAAAGATGATGATGCAGAGGTTCCTCCCCAGGCCAACAACGGATACTTGGAGAGAGGTGGCTGAAGGCTTCCTGAACAAGTGGAACTTCCCAAATTGCCTGGGGGCGTTAGACGGAAAGCATGTGCATATACAGGCACCTCCATTGTCTGGAAGTCAGTACTTCAATTACAAGAAAACATTTTCTATTGTACTGTTGGCGCTGGTGGATGCAAACTACAGGTTTAGGGTCATTCAAGTGGGGGACTTCGGGAGAACCAGCGATGGAGGGGTTTACGCTGGATCTGATTTAGGAAGAGGAATGGAGACAAGGACACTTGATGTGCCAACCAGTGCCCCTCTGCCTGGTGCTGCTCACCTGGGTGATCTACCCTTTGTCATGGTGGGTGATGCAGCTTTCCCTCTCAAACCCTATTTGATGAGACCTTACCCAGGACAGAACCTCAGCCACAATAAACGAATCTTCAACTACAGACTTTCAAGGGCAAGAATGGTAGTGGAAAATGCGTTCGGTATTCTGTCCTCGAGGTGGAGAATTCTGCATCGCAGAGTGAACCTGCATCCTAAAAATGTGGACACGCTCGTGTTGGCTGCATGTATTTTGCATAACTTCCTGCTTTGCCCTAGCGAAAACCAAAGGATGCTGGATGATGGAGAGCAGTCAGGAAAGAAGATGACACCAGTGCGCAGCATGGGAGGAAACAGGGCATCTAGAGAGGCCTGTAACATCAGGGAGAAGTTCTGCACTTTCTTCAACTCTCCTGAGGGCAGTGTGTCCTGGCAGGACAGAATGGTATAAGATCCCAAAAAAAGGGGGTTCTTAACTTGAAATAGCTTGTAAATTTAAGGATGTAAAAAGCTTTCTGATTTTGTACTTTAAAATAAAAATGTATCTGTTGTTGATTTGTTTTTATGAAAAAAAAAAATAAAAAAAGGTTCCATGTTTGAAAAATCTCTCTATTTCTCAAGAATTTACGAAAAATAATTACGAGAAAAATAATATAACATTGAAAACTACTATTACACACAGAAATATGACCTTGGTAGGCTTACAAACATTATCTTGTGTCTTTGAGAGTCACAAACAATGCTGAGGTGTGCTTGTAAACTACAAGCACAAAGTGAAGGGAGACCTGTGAAGGCAGCACTTCACATTAGCATAACAATAGTACAGGCTCAAAGAGCCCTTCCCCCACTGTAGACTGTGTCTTCCTTGAACAGCATACAGTTACAATCTGATACATAGTTTCAATTACATGCGTTCTCAATCTGTGTTTACAAATATTTAATTTAAAAATGTTAAAAAAATATCAGTAGTCGGACTTAAAAAGATTTTAAATATTACTCTAAAAGCCTCTGTAAAGTTTTTCATATTTTATTTATACAAAAACAATTAGGATACCTGTCCAGTTTAATGCAAAGTTATTACATGTAATGCAAAAGGATTTTCAGGATCAATGAGTACTGAGTTGATACACGTACGTAGTTCACCGTAAATTTCCGAGTCATTAAAACACACACATACAGTCTGCTTTATTCATTAGTAATTGAGTTGTTAAACTCACCGTCCAATTCCAATACTCCTGCAATTTCGGTCCAGGCCTTTTCCTTTCTGATGTTGTCCTTATAGAAAGGGTTTGTGGTGTCATAGATGATCTTGTGTTGCTCAACTTCCAAAATAAACTTTTCCTCGTCCATGGTGTCGGATATCTTTTAAGACTGACGTCTGGCCCGATGCCACAGGTTATGACGTAATGTTGAAGAAGTGGTGAAATTTACGAGCTTGTGTTTGCACATGGTGTTTATTTTGAAAGTGAGCGGATGTTGCATACGATCCTCGTGCCTGACTTCCGGGATAGTTCGATCATTTCTGTGTCGATTGACGCGTGCTGGGCGCGGGGAGCGGCGAAAATAGACTCCCCGCGTATCTCTGGCAGAGCGGCGCGGCGGAACGCTCCAGAGACGGAGCTGAGACGCGCCGCAGCGCGCCCTGTGGACTCTAGAGCATTGACTTGAATGGGAACCTATTTGCTGCGACGTGCGCGGCGCAGCCGTAACGTAACGCGACGCATCCTGTGGATCTTGGGCTTTAGTCTTTGATTTAAAGATGTGAGAGTTGGAGCAGACCTGCAGCTTTCAGGGAGTGTGTTCCAGATATGTGGTGCATAATGACTAAATGCTGCTTCACCATGTTTCCTTCTGACTCTTGGGACCGAAAGCAGACCAGTACCTGATGACCTCAGAGGTCAAGGTGGTTCATAAAGTAGTAGCAGATCAGCAATGTATTTTGGGCCTAAACCATTCAGGTCTTTATAAACCATCAGCAGGATTTTAAAGTCTACTCTCTGACAGACAGGAAGCCAGTGTAGAGATCTAAGAACTGGAGTGATGTGGTCTACTTTTTTGGTCCTTGTTAGGACTCGAGCAGCAGCATTCTGTATGAGCTGCAGCGGTCTGATGGACTTTTTAGGGAGTCCTGTAAAGACCCCGTTACAGTAGTCTAGTCTGCTAAAGATAAATGCATGGAGGAGTTTTTCTGCATCCTGCTGAGACATGAGTCCTTTAATCCTTGATATATTCTTAAGGTGATAGTAGGCTGACTTTGTAATTTTAGCCTGACTACTGCAGTAAAAATGAAAAGGCTGCAAAGCATCCCTTATTTCCACTATGCTATCACTGTTACCTCTACCTGACTGATTGGTACGGTGGCCCTGAAGTGCAAATCACAACAGCAATTCAGAAAACACAACTGTAAATCAGAAAACACTACAGCAAATCAGAAAACACTACATTATTAACTAAACCAGAAGAAGTAGGAACCCTTGAGGGACACGACTTGTCGCTGATTGGACTGGTTTCGGAATGCGGAAGTAAACAACGGTCAAGCTAATAGCGAAACTGCTTCTTTATCATCAAACTTATGATTTTAAAAGTTAGGAAGTGGTTTAAATGGAATTGAATAATTTTCACAGCACAGCAAAAGAAGAGAGAAGGAAAAAGCGGAACGAGCGCTGTGCATTGTGGGAAACAGTACGCAAGGCAGACTGATCCAATGCATACTGTGAAATTTTCCCGAATCAGTACGACATCCGGGGAGTTTTGGCATACTGCAATTTTTGTTCACATACTGAATTTTGGCCAAATCAGTATGTACTGCTAGTATAGTAGGCGGTTTCGAAAACAGCCAGGGCCTTTGCCATAGCTGCCCCAACTCTCTGGAACTGTCTCCCTCCACACATCCACAACTCTGACTCACTTCAATCATTTAAAAACCTCCTCAAGACCTTCCTGTTCAAAAAAGCATAAACTCCTGCCCCACCTCTGTCTTTGTTCTGTTCTGTTTTATTTATTTATTAGCTTTATTTTTATATTTCTGTAAAGCGACTGAGTACCATGAAACACGCTATACAAATCTGATCAATTATTACTATGATTAGGTTTATTATTATTATTATTATTATTATTATTATTATGAGTGATAATTCAGCATGAGCTTTCAAACCTCCATAACCAAAGCTAGTGTTCGAGATCTACTTTTACTTAGATAATATTGAACTTTATGCAATGAATAAGGTTTCACGTGCATCTTTGTTTCTGAATTGTTACTTGCATGATGACGTAACTGGTAAGGAGCCTAATTAACAAGGACAAAACAGGTGTGTGAAATCAACCGGACTTATTTCTGCGGATTGATATGATTAGAGTCAAAACTCGAGAGTTAGAGAAAAAAGAACACATGTCGTTAAAACAAACGATCATATCTGACTGTTAAACGCAGCAGTGTGTTATTTGAGTTGTCTTCCTCTTTCTGTGGGACCCTAATAAACACTAAAATACACGGCTACTGTACTAAAAGTTTAACGTCGTGCCACAGAAATAATGATTAAAAATAAATAAGTTACAAACTGTTTTCTCACCATTGCTCTTCTGTCATCAGGTTCGGTGTTGCAGTCTCATCCATCATGTGACGCTACAAAAATAGTCCTTGTTTATTTTCAGGCTGCTTAATTTGATCCCAAACAGGAGCAGAAAAAGTCCTGAAATACGGCTCAGCACGGATATGTCATGACCCGCCCAACGCTTGGTTTACTTGTTTTCACAGAGAGGTGGATTCACAGCAGTTACAGTGTCCGAGCGAGTGCATGCAGTATCCGTCAAATAGTCCTCCAACTGTAACACAATGAGGTGTGTGTGGAGCAGAGTCAGTCCTGAAAGATGCTGAGCTGTCCTCCTCACGCTGCATGCCGTGTCTGAGGACCGCAGAGAGCTACACTACACACTGAAGGAGGGACCAGGGGCGGAACTAGTCTGGCAAATACACTATAGGGTTCCCCAATAGGGTCCTCCTCAAGATTTCATTTTCCAATATGCAGTATTTCTTTAAGTCTTTTTAAAACAAAGAAAAATAATTAATGCACAACATTTTTTCATCATTTGGAAGAAAAATACAGAGCCCTGCTGGTGACATATTACAACCCCAATTCCAATGAGGTTGGGACGTTGTGTTAACCATAAATAAAAACAGAATACAATGATTTGCAAATCATGTTCAACCTATATTTAATTGAATACACTACAAATACAAGATATTTAATGTTCAAACTGATAGACTTTATTGTTTTTAGCAAATAATCATTAACTTAGAATTTTATGGCTGCAACACGTACCAGATAATCTGGTACGTTTTAATAAGCCTGAATCATCGGGTGAAGAATGTTTAACATTTTTAACCTTTTTTAATGACAAAATCAGCAAGATACAATCAGAAATTAAAGCCCCTGATTGTTTTGCTGATGTTCCCTGTCTAAATGGTACCATTTTATCAAGTTTTAAACCTGTTTCTTTTAATGACCTCTTGACCACCATTGCACGACTTAAACGATCCTCAAGCCCTGTTGATTTACTCCCTCCTAAGTTCTTTGTGGAACTTCTTACTGTGACAGCCCCTTGGTAACTCACAATAACCAACAGTTCCTTATCCTCTGGTTGTGTCCCGCATTATTTGAAAACTGCATGTGTACAGCCACTCATTAAAAAACCCGGCCTCGATCCATCTGACTGCAACAACTTCAGGCCATTTTTAGCAAAAGTGATCGAATAGACTGTCTCACTACAACTCCTTGAAGCACTGGAACACATTTTTGAAAAATTTCAGTCTGGTTTCAGACAGAAACACAGTAGACTGTGCTTATTAAGGTGACAAATGATCTTTTAAGAATTGCTGATGCTGGTGTATGCTCTGTCCTAGTGCTGCTGGACCTAAGTGCAGCACTTGATACAGTGAACCATAAAATTATGCTTGAGAGGCTGCAGCACTGGGTTGGTATATCGGGGACAGCTCTTAATTGGTTTTATTCCTATTTATCTGACAGAAAGTTTTTTGTGTCCATGTCTGATCATGTTTCCCCTTATTCAGAGATAAGTTGTGGAGTCCCTCAAGGGTCAATATTAGGACCAATTTTATTCTCCCTCTATATGCTACCCCTTGGCCAAATCATAAGAAGACACAATATTTAATTCCACTTTTATGCTGACGACACACAACTTTATCTCCCTGTCACACCGAACACCACCACAAACCTCTCACTCCTCAATGACTGTCTGATAGATATCAAACTTTGGATGTCAGCAAACTTCCTGAAACTTAACTCTGTCACACAATGTGAAAACAAATGTCAGAAACCTCGGAGTGACCTTTGACAGCAGCTTATCTTTTGATAGACATATTAATAACACCATCCAGTCTTGCTTTTATCACCTTAGGAATATTGCCCGGATAAGATCTATGCTCACTTTTAATGACACCCAGACCATTATTCATGCTTTTGTTTCTTCTACACTAGATTATTGTAACAGGCTTTTACACTGGCTGCCCATTGCTTTTAGAATAGATTTTAAGGTTTTATTTATCACTTTTAAAGCACTTCACGGCCCGGCCCCTAGATATATCTGTGATTTGCTGTCACCCTACCAGCCCAGGTGCAGCCTCAGATCCTCAGGCAGGAACCTCCTTAAAGTTCCCGTCACAAAGTTAAAATCTAAGGGTGACCGAGCGTTTGCTGTGCAGGCTCCACGACTGTGGAACGGCCTGCCTTATTTTTAATCTGCTTTTATTCATGGTTTTCTTTTATTCACTCATTGTTTTATTTGTTTAACTGATTCTAATTGTTTTATTGTTTGAATTGCTTTAGTAGTTTCTCTTTTACTACTGAGTACCAATAAAACAAAGGGCAGGTATGTGGGATGTAAGTTAATCAGTTACTATATTAAGAAACTATATCAAGTGTCAAACCTACACTCGCCACTTCATTTTGTAGACCTAATACAACAGCCCTGAGATAAATATTAATCTCTAGGCATTTATTTAGTGAGGTGTTTATCCATACTGAGCCTATATAAATGAAAGACCACCTGAGTTTAACCAGTATATGTCTATACAATACAAAACTGTTGTAGCTTTTATCTAGATGTACTGAGGAAACTGTCAAGTGTAAATACCAATGGGTGGACGGGTTGACAAAAACCGAAAGGGTTAAACGAACAGACAAGGGTAGAGAGAAATGCTAATAAAGCACGTCTACTCGTCAATCTCCTCTGCATCCTGCTTAAGTGGATTCGCCTTCTCAGCTGGACAGCCTCCTCTTCAGCTTCTTTATAGAGCATACCCACAGCAATGGCAATCACGACCTGATCCATTTTTGTTTTGTTTTTTAACGCTTTCAAAATGTCAAGTTTCAAGGTTTTCATTCATTTATTTTGCTGTTAATATCCACAACAACCTTTTTCCCGCCACTGGCTTTTATATGTAGGATTCGGATAAATATATATATATATATTAATACATACGGAGGCAGGGATTTGTTTTACATCATATTTTATTTAAATGTAAAAATAATAAAACATTACAGAGATAATCACCGGAGGTAGACAGACAAGTCTAGGAAGTGACATCATGAGTACACTGCTGTTCCAATTGTAGAATGACCGTACTGCGGCCTCCTGTCCTCAGGAGTTTGAACTCCCCAGTCGTTCTCCCAAGTCCGTGCTTGGGAAGTTCAGAAGTCCGCACTCGGTGTACTTGGTATCGAGAAAGGCCTAAAGTGTTGGCTGCAGATAACTCCTCTTTCTGTCTCTTCAGACCAGCATTAGCAGTTTGGCGCCAACTTTTCCCCAATTGTTGTTTTTGGAGTTTGTAGTAGCTCTTGTTTTGTGTTCTCCCTCACACACTGCTGAGCTGACAGTGAATGGAGAAATAAAGAAATGAATAGATGCACAAGCCAGTTTCAAATCCCATGTATGGATGCACTTTGGCTTTTACAACATTAACAGAACCATCAACATCAACAAAGAGAACACAATATGCAAGAACTGTTGAAGTTAAGTACATGGGCAACAACATCACAAACATGCAAAGTCTTCTGTATTGCCATCATCTTAATCTTGTGGTCCAGACTGCAGCTAACACAAGTCAGCCTGCTGTAAATGTCATGTGTAACACAAGGCTTCCTTTCTAAACACATACAAATTATTTTAAGAGAGTTAGATATAAATGTTAAAACTTCACTAACTGATGGATGGTGTTAATATTAAATAAATTGAGCATAGTGCTGATACTAGCGTTTGGATGTTTTAATATAATTATTGTTGGATTTCATAATTGTTGTTGGATTTCATAATTGTTGTTGGATATTGTGAAATATATTTTATCAGATGTTAGAAGATATAAATTATAAGAACTGTTAGTTGATTACATGAACTCTAGAACAGATCTATTGGCGTGTGGTGCAACGATTAGTCAACGTGGGCGACTAAAATCGATGACAAAATTAGTCGCCAACACATGTAACAGTAAATGAGTCATCAGTGATGTCATCGCACATTTTCATGCTGTGCAGGGACATACTATCATTTTCCAGTGTAGAATTGCTGAGGAGTGAGACATCTTTTATCCATACTATCACAACTGACTATGGCAATAACAGTCCAAAGTCAGAGCCACTCTGTGAGTTTTACATTTCAGTCCCTGATTTTAAAATCTTTACCTTTTCTCTCCTTCCTTCCATCTCTTTTTCTTCATCCTCTCAAACAGTGTAGCAAACACTTACACTGTTTAGTGTTTAAAATAGTAATGTTAAATAAAAAAATAATAGCTGAATAAAAATCTTTCTATGAAATTGATGATCTGATAGTCGAATAATCACATCAATAATCGGTGACTGGTCAGCAACCAAAACAGTCATTGGTTGCAGCCCTATTTTTGGCTCAACTTTATTTGTGTTGCAAATGTTTTTTAATTTTTCTTCTGTTTTTTTTTATTCACAAAGACACTGGTTTGGAGCAATTCTATTTGGCAAAGGTACCAAAGGTGTATTTATTTAACCATGAAGAAAAACACACTTAAGAATATGGAGGAATTCATTCAAAGTTTATTTGTTGTACATTTGAAGGTTTATTCAGAGTATGAAGGCACACATCAGGGAATCATCTGAGAGTATGAAGTATATTATTTTGTTGAAAGTTTGACATTATAAGAGTAGATGGTCTAGCTTAGCTTAATGTCAACCCCTGATTTGTGTTCTCACTTTTGAGTTAAACAGATAAGAAGCACAAATTAGCAGCACACCAGAATTTGCCAAAAGAAAGACACATGTTTTCAATAAACATAATTATCTATTAAGAAACACAAGTTAATAATAATATGTTTTAGTTTTTTGGAAAGGACAAACCAAGCTCTCAGGTTACTGAGGTTTGTTCGTCCAGATCTATCTTCAAAGCCTCTTAAACAAAATCAAAAAGAGTTACAGTATGAAAAGCAAGAACCTGAACACAGTGATTTTTTGACTATCATAAGCTGATTTTAAATGAGCTAAGCCATTAAAATAAAATAAAATAATTAATGAATCCTCTTAAAGTTTAGCATCTCAGTTTTTTCCGAGCAGAAAACCACTGAATGTGGTAATTAAACTACCTCCCCAGACATGTGTATTTGCACCCAAGCGCACATACACCCGGTCTCCTCGCACCAGCTGCAGGACCGCCGCGTTGCTTCCATTATCAGCTGTGTCTGCGGTTGATGCGTGGTCATAGGTCTGCACTATAAGCTCATTGTTCTTGATGAGGGTAAGACTCGCTCTGTGTTCCCCTCCAGCATGATGGGATATATAGAAGTAGTAGTTGCCTGCTACAGGTGCAGTGAAGACACCTGTGGAAGATTTTTAAACAGAGAAAAAAGCACATTTATTATGACTACTGAAGGAATGAAAATAATAGATGACAGTACAAATATAAACAATGTAATGGAGCACACGCCTTATTTTGACAAAGATACACACACTGCTTGTTTAGAAGGTTGTTTTGAATAAAGCACTTGAATCTTTTTTTAGCAACAGTTTTTAGAATGTGAAATGACTTTGACAGTGACTTCTCTATTTACTGCAACATTGTAAAGCATTTGAGTTTGTATATTTACCCTCCTTAAGAGAAATGCAAACCTTCCAAGGCAGAACAATGAGAGAGATTATAGAATATTTATGTACTGCTGTACTTACCTGTGCCAACATTGTAGCCGTTACCCATGTTTGATATCACTCTTCTGAAGACAAGAGTTGTGTCCCAGTTGTAGGGTCCGATGGCTGCACCACCTCTTCCTAGTCCTGATGTAGCGGTGAATGCCACCCTGGGTGTTTCTAAAATCAAACCACACACGACTGAAATCACACATTTTAAATAAATATATTCCCCTTCTTTGTTGATTTTATTTCTCTGACTAGATGAGATCTTCACTGTAGTCTGAAATAACAGAGAAAAGATTGACGTTACCTTTGCTCTTCAGCTCAACAATCTGGCTTTCACTCTCCTTCAACCTGGTTTCCATGGCTCCCTGTTTTTCTCTCATGGCACCAAGTTCTTTCACCAGGTCACACACAGGGAAGCATGTTCCATCAGTTCTTTTTGTTTCAGGATTCTGACTGGTACTCTGAGCCAAAATCAAGCTGGAAACCAGCATCATAAAAAGTGAACCAGACAAAGTCATCTTCATGGTTGGTTTGATGTCGATCAGACGACTGCTTGAATGTAAACTCTGAGGCTGATGTTGTGATATTTAAAGTCAACCTGTTAATTTTTATCCTCCCAATGAGGAAGTACAAATTATGCAATAAGAAAACAGTGTTAGCTCTGTTTACCCACTCTCAGTTAACCTTTGGTGGTGAGTTGTCTCTGTAATGGAAAACTTTGTGATACAGTTACAAACTGAACAACAGGATGACCTTATATGGCAGTTTCACTGCACCTGTACCGTGATGGTTCCTGTTGTGACAGTCTTGTTCCTCTGCGAGTGTAACTTTTTACATTTGTCCTGCTTAGCAAACTGACGCAACCAATCATGAAATGACTTCTGTATGACCTTTTGTGTTTGCTATACTTGTGTGATGTTCGGGTCTGTGGGACCTGTTTTGGATGTTTGCTTGAAGAAAAATGTGAAACAATGATCGCTTCAACCTCAGATTCTTTGGCCTTATTTTCTGTGAAGAACACATAAATGATCTTAGAACACCAACACATTTATATTACATACATGGCGTTCGGGGTCCAGTGGACCCGGGGTTTTTAAAAGAGTTGAAATGTGTTGGTGCTATTGTAACGTTGTTGGTGTAGGTGGAGAGCTAGCCGCTCCAGATAGCCAGTTAGCTCAGAGACTCAACAGACCAACAAATGGAGATATCCCACATTAACTAAAACCAGACCAGGTCTCAACAGTGCTATGTTCCACAATCATACATGAGCATAAGAACATCAGCATAGCCTGCACCAACTAGTTACTGAAGGGAGTTTCCTGTGTGGATGTCGGGCAGAGGACAGAGGACACAGCAAGAGGGCTACGCCCCCTAGTGGCACTACTCATACAAATCTGACTGTTACACTATGTACTTTAACTCACACCCCTTTTCGACCAGCGCAAACCAGGTTGTATTTCCAGGCTGGTGCTTGTGCTGGTTCGGAGCTGGTTGAACTTTCAAACTAACACAGCACCTTATCCACACGCTTGAGCCCGTGGAAGAGGCACACCATGACATCAGATTTACTTGACTGCTTTTCCCAGCAGCGCTAGCACAAACTCTCCCTCACGACAACACTGATGGCGGACAACGTGGCATTTTTGCTGGTATTACTCCTGGCTTTTTGTAATCACATGAGGTCCCAAAGAGAACTTACCCAACTTTATCAACACTTCTGTGCTACTAGTCGTGCTTTACATGGACAGCGACTTCATATGAGAAGAAAGGTAATGATCCACACATTTTTATTCTCAATAAGTCTGAATGTAAACTGTTGTTAGCCTCTCTGCTAGCCCAATTTAGCTTGTTATTTAGCATAGACTAAACTGGTATCTATTTAAGAAATCCGTAAGCAGTACTTCCATTTCTGTCCTAATAGATAGTCTTCACGATGATGGCGAGGCTGAGGTCGCCTGTTGTCTGGGCACATCCAAGGTCTTGCCACTGGTGGGACACAATTGTTCCGGATTTCAACAGACAACAATTCATCCAGAATTTCCGCGAGTCCCGGGAATCTTTCGATTACATCTGTGAAGTCAGGAGTGGCATGGAGACAAGAAACACCAATTACCATATGTGTGTCCCAACTCAAAAACAGGTTGCAATCGCCCTTTGGAAGCTTGCCACCTGCAGTGAGTACCAGTCCATCAGCCATCTTTTTGGGGTAGGCCTGAGTACTGTCAACTGTGTCCAGGAATTTTGAAATAGTCATCACAGTGCTGCCTCCTGCACACATTCAACTTCCAGATGCAGAGAAGTTGGTGGAGATGGCCCTTTTTTTAACAATCACTGGAGAGTACCACAGTGTGTTGGTGCAATAGATGGAAGCCACATTCCAATAATTGCATCAGAGAAGTGTCCCAGAGACTGCTACAATCAGAAAGGCTGGCATTCTATTGTTCTCCAGGCTGTTGTGGATGGCAAGGGAATGTTCTGGGACGTGTGTGTTGGCTTTCCAGGGAGCGTTCACGATGCCAGAGTCCTTAAACATTCCAGTCTGTGGGATATCCTCAGTGATGGGGAGTTGCTGGGTCAAAACAAAGTGACCACCTCCAGCTGTGATGTTGGACATTACCTGATCGGTGACCCAGCATACCCGATGCAAAATTGGCTCATGAAATCATTTTCAGACACTGTCAGACTGACCCCCGAAGTACTCACCTACAATTACCGGCTGAGCAGTGCAAGGTTTGTTGTGGAGCTGGCTTTTGGAAGGCTTAAGGTACGATGGAGGTGCCTCTTAAAAGAAATGACTGCAAGCTGGAGCTCGGCAAAAAAATGACACTGGCCTGTTGTGTACTTCAAAACATTTGGGAAGAGCATGACTTTGTGGACGTTGGACAGAGGACTTTGGTCTTTGTGTGGGAGTTGTTCCTCATCTTCACAGAGAGCTTCAGTAGAGTCAAACTAAACCCTAAATAATGTGAGATTCATTTTAAAATGTATGAAAAACATTAATAAATACATTGTGAATGTAACTAGAACATGTGTGTATGTGCAGAACTAATGAATTGTATGTTATTTATGTGTGTATGTATTAAAAAAAAGTTTTAGAGCTGGCACCCTCCAATTTGGCCTCAAAACCAACCTTACTGTTCAATATGTTTTCTCTACAATGGAAAATAACTACAGAGAATTAACAGATCAGCCTGCTGGATACTAAACCAATAACATGCTTCAATAGATAATTTGGTGTGTAACCTCCACTCCTTGACCTTGTTTGGGTCTTAAAGAGGAAATTCAAAAACAACTCATCTTGCTCCGGTTACAGAAATCCAAAGCAAATCCAGACGTGATCCGGATCAAGTGTCAATGTCAAACAATAGCATGGTTTACAAGCCACAAAACCAACACTGCTGGAGTTGAAGCTGAGCCTGCAATGAAAGCTATTTCTTTGATCTACCATGGGCCTGTTTTATTCAAATTCAAATGTTAAAAGGCCATGACGGCTGATTTGTCTGTCTCTGTCTAATCAAAGAGTTTGTTTTAGAGATGAAGTTCAGTATTTTGATAATGGTCAAATTTTGAAGAGACTTTAAAAATGTCTTGTTATTCACTGATGTGCTTCAGTTATTCTGTTTGGCATGTACAGTGAGATACAGAAACCTGAAAGCATGAAGTCACTGCAGGTGATTCATTATCAATCCAATACTTCAAGGTAGTCTTTATCAAGCCCAGAATTACAGGACATCATACCCAACCAACATGTGTGACCTTGGTTTTGAAATGATGATAGCTAGACTGTAACCAGAACTGCTCACAGCTTCAGAAACCAGGACCTCTTTCTCTTTTAGAAAGAAACATGAGATGAAAGAGGTGCTGTAAACGTCTTTAAAAAAGAGGTAGAAACAAATCATCAAAAACTCATGATCTCTCTGAAACACACTCACACAAAGAAGAAGGAACAATCTGTTGTACATAGTATACAAATGCAGGAAAACCATGACCTCCTCTTCCCCTGTATTTGTATGTTGGAAGTCCAGAGTAAAGACTGACCTCCCTCAAGCCTGCCTGTGTTTTGTGTTCTCCCTCACACACTGCTGAGCTGACAGTGAATGGAGAAATACAGAAGTGGAGAGATGCACCAGCCAGTTTCAAATCCCATGTATGGATGCACTTTGGCTTTTACAACATTAACAGAACCATCAACATCAACAAAGAGAACACAATATGCAAGAACTGTTGAAGTTAAGTACATGGGCAACAACATCACAAACATGCAAAGTCTTCTGTATTGCCATCATCTTTATCTTGTGGTCCAGACTGCAGCTAACACAAGTCAGCCTGCTGTAAATGTCATGTGTAACACAAGGCTTCCTTTCTAAACACATACAAATTATTTTAAGAGAGTTAGATTTAAATGTTAAAACTTCACTAACTGATGGATGGTGTTAATATTAAATAAATTGAGCATAGTGCTGATACTAGCGTTTGGATGTTTTAATATAATTATTGTTGGATTTCATAATTGTTGTTGGATATTGTGAAATATATTTTATCAGATGTTAGAAGATATAAATTATAAGAACTGTTAGTTGATTACATGAACTCTAGAACAGATCTATTGGCGTGTGGTGCAACAATTAGTCAACGTGGGCGACTAAAATCGATGACAAAATTAGTCGCCAACACATGTAACAGTAAATGAGTCATCAGTGATGTCATCGCACATTTTCATGCTGTGCAGGGACATACTATCATTTTCCAGTGTAGAATTGCTGAGGAGTGAGACATCTTTTATCCATACTATCACAACTGACTATGGCAATAACAGTCCAAAGTCAGAGCCACTCTGTGTGAGTTTTACATTTTCAGTCCCTGATTTTAAAATCTTTACCTTTTCTCTCCTTCCTTCCATCTCTTTTTCTTCATCCTCTCAAACAGTGTAGCAAACACTTACACTGTTTAGGGTTTAAAATAGTAATGTTAAATAAAAAAATAATATCTAAATAAAAATCTTTCTATGAAATTGATGATCTGATAGTCGAATAATCACATCAATAATCGGTGACTGGTCAGCAACCAAAACAGTCATTGGTTGCAGCCCTATTTTTGGCTCAACTTTATTTGTGTTGCAAATGTTTTTTAATTTTTCTTCTGTTTTTTTTTTTCACAAAGACACTGGTTTGGAGCAATTCTATTTGGCAAAGGTACCAAAGGTGTATTTATTTAACCATGAAGAAAAACACACTTAAGAATATGGAGGAATTCATTCAAAGTTTATTTGTTGTACATTTGAAGGTTTATTCAGAGTATGAAGGCTCACATCAGGGAATCATCTGAGAGTATGAAGTATATTATTTTGTTGAAAGTTTGACATTATAAGAGTAGATGGTCTAGCTTAGCTTAATGTCAACCCCTGATTTGTGTTCTCACTTTTGAGTTAAACAGATAAGAAGCACAAATTAGCAGCACACCAGAATTTGCCAAAAGAAAGACACACATTTTCAATAAACATAATTATCTATTAAGAAACACAAGTTAATAATTATACGTTTTAGTTTTTTGGAAAGGACATACCAAGCTCTCAGGTTACTGAGGTTTGTTCGTCCAGATCTATCTTCAAAGCCTCTTAAACAAAATCAAAAAGAGTTACAGTATGAAAAGCAAGAACCTGAACACAGTGATTTTTTGACTATCATAAGCTGCTTTTAAATAAGCTTAGCCATTAAAATAAAATAAAATAATTAATGAATCCTCTTTAAGTTTAGCATCTCAGTTTTTTCCGAGCAGAAAACCACTGAATGTGGTAACTAAATCATGTCCCCAGACATGTGCATTTGCATCCAAGCGCACATACACCCGGTCTCCTTTCACCAGCTGCAGGACCGCCGCGTTGCTTCCATTATCAGCTGTGTCTGCGGATGATCTGTGGTCATAGGTCCTCACTATAAGCTCATTGTTCTTGATGAGGGTAAGACTCGCTATGTGTTTCCCTCCAGCATGATGGGACATGAAGAAGTAGTAGTTGCCTGCTACAGGTGCAGTGAAGACACCTGTGGAAGATTTTTAAACAGAGAAAAAAGCACATTTATTATGACTACTGAAGGAATGAAAATAATAGATGACAGTACAAATATAAACAATGTAATGGAGCACACGCTTTATTTTGACAAAGATACACACACTGCTTGTTTAGAAGGTTGTTTTGAATAAAGCACTTGATTCTTTTTTTAGCAAGAGTTTTTAGAAATGTGAAATGACTTTGACAGCGATTTCTCTATTTACTGCAACACTGTAAAGCATTTGGGTTTGTATATTTTCCCTCCTTAAGAGAAATGCAAACCTTCCAAGGCAGAACAATGACAGAGATTATAGAACATTTATGTACTGCTGTACTTACCTGTGCCAACATTGTAGCCGTTACCCATGTTTGATATCACTCTTCTGAAGACAAGAGTTGTGTCCCAGTTGTAGGGTCCGATGGCTGCACCACCTCTTCCTAGTCCTGATGTAGCGGTGAATGCCACCCTGGGTGTTTCTAAAATCAAACCACACACGACTGAAATCACACATTTTAAATAAATGTATTCCCCCTCTTTGTTGATTTTATTTCTCTGACTAGATGAGATCTTCACTGTAGTCTGAAATAACAGAGAAAAGATTGACGTTACCTTTGCTCTTCAGCTCAACAATCTGGCTTTCACTCTCCTTCAACCTGGTTTCCATGGCTCCTTGTTTTTCTCTCATGGCACCAAGTTCTTTCACCAGGTCACACACAGGGAAGCATGTTCCATCAGTTCTTTTTGTTTCAGGATTCTGACTGGTACTCTGAGCCAAAATCAAGCTGGAAACCAGCATCATAAAAAGTGAACCAGACAAAGTCATCTTCATGGTTGGTTTGATGTCGATCAGACGACTGCTTGAGAGTAAACTCTGAGGCTGATGTTGGGATATTTAAAGTCAACCTGTTAATTTTGATCCTCCCATAGAGGAAGTACAAATTATGCAATAAGGAAACAGTATTAGCTCTGTTTACCCACTCTCAGTTAACCTTTGGTGGTGAGTTGTCTCTGTAATGGAAAACTTTGTGATACAATTATGAACTGAACAATAGGATGACCTTATATGGCAGTTTCACTGCACCTGTACCGTGATGGTTCCTGTTGTGACAGTCTTGTTCCTCTGCGAGTGTAACTTTTTACATTTGTCCTGCTTTGCAAACTGATGCAACCAATCATGAAATGACTTCTGTATGACCTGATTTTTTCACATTTTTCTTCCATCAAACATCCAAAACGGGTCTGTGGGACCCGTTTTGGATGTTTGATGGAAGAAAAATGTGAAAAAATGATCGCTTCAACCTCAGATTCTTTGGCCTTATTTTCTGTGAAGAACACATAAATGATCTTAGAACACCAACACATTTATATTACATACATGGCGTTCGGGGTCCAGTGGACCCGGGGTTTTTAAAAGAGTTGAAATGTGTTGGTGCTATTGTAACGTTGTTGGTGTAGGTGGAGAGCTAGCCGCTCCAGATAGCCAGTTAGCTTAGAGACTCGACAGACCAACAAATGGACATTTCCCACATTAACTAAAACCAGACCAGGTCTCAACAGTGCTATGTTCCACAATCATACATGAGCATAAGAACATCAGCATAGCCTGCACCAACTAGTTACTGAAGGGAGTTTCCTGTGTGGACGTCGAGCAGAGGACTATAACGAGAGTGAGTACAGCTCAACATCAGTAGGTCACAGCAAGAGGGCTACGCCCCCTAGTGGCACTACTCATACAAATCTGACTGTTACACTATGTACTTTAACTCTCACCCCTTTTCGACCAACACGAACCGGGTTGTATTTCCAGGCTGGTGCTTGCGCTGGTTCGGAGCTGGTTGAACTTTCAAACTAACACAGCACCTTATCCACACGCTTGAGCCCGTGGAAGAGGCACGCCATGACATCAGATTTATGTGACCGCTTTTCCCAGCTGCGCTAGCGCAAACTTTCCCTCACAACAACATCCATGGCAGATAACGTGGCATGTTTGCTGGTGTTACTCCTGGCTTTTTGTATCACATTTTTACTCATTTTAATATTTTCGTTTTAAAAAAAGATTTGGGAACGAAATGTTATGTTTTGGTGTACTTTGAGTTTTGCAGAACTTCTACCTGTTTAGACAGCGCAACAGGTGGTGTCGTCATTGTTGAGATGAACATTTCATTGTAGGTTACACTTATATTTACTGTCTGGAGTTTGCATTAGCCATTGTAGAAATGAAGAGGACATATTTTACTATTATATAAGCCTATAGCCAACCAAGTCTGAGCTTGCTCTGAGTTCAGTGAGGCTTCATGGCGACGCATCGGGACGCTCTGGTGCTATATTTTATTTGAGTAAATTATTGATTCGTATTCATTGTTACTGAGGATGATTTTAGAAAACATATTCATTACTATTTACAGTCTATAGCTGACTATTTACATCATCAAGCCAAACTAGCCTCTGCTCTTGTAGACCATATACTCACAGCTGGTCAAACAGCTGCACCGAAGTAAGTCTGGTGCAGGCTAACTGTAGTGTTGTCAATACATTATCCTACACACTATAATAAATGAAACGAAATGAAATAAAGTAAAATAAAAACATAATTCTTGATAATGCTTACTTTGAAGCACCAAATAAGTCAGCTGGCAAAAACCTTTTTCTTTCATTTGTGCCACGGGAGCTCTCCTCTTCTCGGCCCTTGTCAGTCAGTCTGTCTGTCTTTGTCTGTCAGTCTGTCTGTCTGTCTTTGTCTGTCTGTCTGTCTGTCTGTCTGACATACAGTATATCGCTGTCTGCCTCTCTTTGTTTAGCTAATTCTCGCATGAATATAGAATAAACACATATACTAGCCTACATAGAAACAATAGATAATGGAAAAAAAACTACAACACAATAGCTGCAGGAAATGCAGCCTGCGAAATGTATCATTATGAATCATATTTGCACAGCCCTCTGTGTCACTGCAGCAGCGGTAGGAAGGAAAAAGTATAAACCCTCTGATATCCTGTTTGTTTTTTATACATGGAATATTATTTATATTACAAAGTCCCCTTCCTCAGACCGTTGCAGCGTTTGTTTGTTAAATAACCTTTAAATACATTATCTTAGAGGCCCTGCTTATTACGTGGCCTTCTCACACTCCCTGACTGCTGTTTTGGCTCTTCAGAATAAGTATTGGTGAAAAGTATTTCTGGTCCTGGATTTGACATACAGTACATGACCTTATGTTCTACACTCCCAATGTTAAGAGTTCTACCATATCAGACCCGTATAAGGCCATGAGCTGTAACATTCAGACATTGTGTAACTGTTATCATTGTGCAACTGTTATAACCTCATGAGCTCAAAAGTAGTGCTGGGTCACTCCGAGGGGGAACCAGACATGTGCTGGGTGTAGATAAACAGGTTTTTGGTTAGTTACAATAACAGATAACTGGAAACTTGAGTGCATGTGTGAAACTAGGGAGGGAGCTACAGGATGTCCTTGACAGATATTGATCAATGTTGTCAATGGACCAAGAGGTTTCCAAATGTGGACCAGGACATTGCCTAATATTGACCTGGTGTTCATGGAGACTATCACGTACCCAAGATTGTGCAACGTTGTTGTGAGGTGTTTAGAAGCAGAGTGTTTTGTATCATTAAAAGAGACTCAGACCATCAAGCCAGACTCTGTCGTTTTGTTCCAGAATGTGCTATAACAAAGGCTTGAGCAACAGTCCAGTCCCTGGTGGTGGTGTTGTCTTCTGAGTCCCTTTCTGTTGGTGTGCAGTGTCATCGGTAGTTAGTTTAAGGTTTGGTTTTGAAATGATGATAGCTAGAATGTAACCAGAACAGCTCACAGCTTCAGAAACACACAACCTCTTTCTCTCTTTAGAAAGAAACATGAGATGAAGAGGTGGTGTAAAAGTCTTTAAAAAAAAGAGGTAGAAACAACTCATCAAACACTCATGATCTCTCTGAAACACACTCAGACAAAGAAGAAGGAACAATCTGCTGTACATATTATATAAGTGCAGGAAAACCATGACCTCCTCTTCCCCTGTATTTGTATGTTGGAAGTCCAGAGTAAAGACTGACCTCCCTCAAGCCTGCCTCGTCTCATCTTGTTCCTTTAAACTTCCACATTGGTGACCCTGACGTGATGCCTTTCATGCTCTTTCACACCCGGGCATGAGGGCTTCAGTTAAATTGGTGGGAGCGAAGTTTGTCTGGCCTGGCCTCTGAAGGGATGTCAGGCAATGGATGGCTGCATGCCTGGCCTGTCAGCGGGCCAAGGTGCACAGGCACACTAAAGCGCCTCTGGAGCTCTTTCTCATCCCTGAGAGGATTTTTGACTACATCCACGTGGATCTGGTGGGTCCGCTTCCCCCCCTCCCATTGATTCACTCACCTCCTCACCATGGTGGATGAGACCATCAGGTGGCCGGAGGTCTTGCCCCTGTCATCTTGGCCGAGGTGGCTCCAGACTTTATCTGGGTGGCGTGTTTTGGCACGCCCATGGATCTGACTTCTGACAGAGGTGCGCAGTTCACGTCAGAGCAGTGGACGGCCGTCGCTGTGAGTCTGAGGGTGAAACTTCATCTGAAAACGGACTGTGTGGAGGGTTTCACCACTCCATGAAAGCTGCTCTCCGAGCCGCACTAACAGACTTTAATTTTTGGACTGTCTGCTGTGGGTCATGTTGGGCTTGCGCTCTGCTCCTAAGGAGGACCTGCGATGTTCTGCGGCCGAGCTGGTCTTTGGCCAGCCACTTCGGGTCCCTGGTGAATTCCTCCCAGAGGCTTAAGCCTCCTGGCCTATCAAGGTGCGTCCCCAGCTTTCCGCGATGCGGCCAGCGTGTTTGCACCGGTCCCTGCACATCACTGTCTTCCCCAGTCGTACATCCTGAGGGATCTGCTTTCTGCCGGGTACGTGTTCATCTGCCATGATGCCCACCGTTCTCCTCTCCAGCCTCATTACAACGGGCCCTTTTGTGTCCTAGAGGCAGGACCCAAGACCTTCGTTGTGGGGGGACGTTTGGAGTGGGTTTTTGTGGACCGCCTTAAAACTGCTTGGGTGGAGCTGGCTCGGGTCCCTCGCTGTGGCCGCCCCCAAATTCGGCCCCGGTTTTCCCCCAGTCCCATGTTCCTGCCTCAGCCCCGGTGGTCGACTCGGCCACAGAGACGACCCTCTGGACTTGTCCCTGCCTCTGCCCCGGTGGCGGTTTGCTGCAGGCGGTTTGGCCTGGTCATCAGGCCTTGCGTACGGGACTGAGGCTGTTTTTGCGCTGGTTGTGTGCTGTTTTGTGTGTACCTATTCTGGGTGTTCAGGGGGGGGCTTTGTGGTGGACACTAGGGGTTGATATTTTCACACCAGAATGGGGAGAGGAGAAGAATTGATAAATAGGAAGTAGTAAGTGTTTGTGGTATGTATTTGTATGTTGGAAGTCCGGAGTAAAGACTGATCTCCCTCAAGCCTGCCTTGTATCAAATTCAGACACTGTTCTTGTTCTGGAGCTGTAAAGACTTGTAAAGGATGAATTAAAGACAGTGAGTGTTAACAGGAGGATAATGACATGACAAACCATGCAGCAGTCCTTAGAAGAGCACAGTCATTACATCTTCAGTGTTCACCCACTCTGCTTTGATCTGATCCGGACTGCTGAGGCAGTAATAACTGGACCTGTGTTGGACTCCTGATTTTTTCCTCCTCCCGCATCACTTTCACTCTTTTTCTCTTACAACAATCCTTAACATATCCTATAATCATCCAGCAAGAGGACCAAATGGCCCAATGGTGGGCTGTAAATGAGCTTGGTTTCTGATAAGGGGGGGTGGGTTCAATGAAGGACAGGGATTTTAAATGGAGGCCACTTTTCCTTCAGCATGAAGAGTCCTTGTTAATTAAATTAAAACCTGCATCAGTGGGAGGAGTAGTTACATAATATATTTAAACACACACACACACACAAGTTTGCCATAAGTTATTGTTGCTAGCCAAACATGTTTATCTACCCCCAACACGTCATGTGTCAGGTCGGAGTGACCCAGCAGTGATTACAGATTAATTGACGGTGGTGAACAGTTTTGGTGTTAAAGAGATAATTTAATAGTCAGGAAGTTAGGGTCAGATAGTGAAGGGCCAATGGGAATGATTGATTGAATTTTAAAAGATGAGGTTACCCTCGTAGTATATGACAAACTAGACCCCTTGCAGTTTGCCTATCAAGCTAGTAGAGGGGTAAAAGATGCACATTTTCAAAATTGAACTTGGAGAAACTGAAATCACACATCAGACTTTTTATTTGCCGACTTCTCTTCAGCTTTTAAGAAGATTCAACCACACATTTTATCTGACCAGCCTTCTGCTTATTTTACTTTACCTGATCACTTTTTATTGTTGCTTTTAAACTTTTAAACTCACAAAAAACAACAGGTTTTAGTCCATTGAGTTATGTCAGACGCCCTGGTTTGAAACACTGGCTCCCCTCAGGGTTGTGTTCTTTCAGTCCTTCTTTTTATTCTGTACACTGACAGCCGCAGGTTGTGTAAAGAGAGCAGCTACCTTCTGAAATCCTCTGTTGATACAGTTATTATGTCTCTTCTTCAAGGTTCAGTCAGACCCTGGTAGTGCCCTTCCCGATTTTCTTAAGTGATGAAAAAACTTCCTGGACCTCGACCACGTATCTAGGAGCTTGTCATTGACTTCAGGAAAAACTGTGAAAATTTTAAGTAAGATGTATTCATGGTGAAGATGTTGAGAGTGTTTGTATCTGGTAACTGTGTTTGACTCCCACTTTTTTTTTTTTTTTTACATTATTTTTCACATTTTCTTTTATAAGAAGAGTAATAGTATTGCCAACACCTGACATCAAACAAGTGGTCACGACTTTAAACACATAACATACAACAAAAAATAACCAAAATGAAATAAATGAGACATAGAGTAATTGTGTATATATATATATAGATATAGATATGTATATACACATTCACACAAATAAACTAACAAAAAAAACAAAACAAGACACTTCAGCTGTAAGGTACAACAGGGTACGTAAGTCACTTGTATTAGATTTAAAGGGGATCAAGAAAACACAGGTCAGTTGGGAAACAGGGACATTTACATTCTACCACATGATCAGGTCTGAATACCACCTCACAGACATACGTTGCTTTAAGTTGCTGGGAATGACATTTTCTCTACATATTCAATAAATGGCATGCACGTCCAGTTATATCTTCCAAGTGAACCCTTCAACATAAATGTTAACTGTTCTATTTGAAGGCACATCATGACTTCTTTGATCCACTGTATGAAGGAGGGAGGACCAGCAGCTTTCCATTTAACAAGGATTAACCTCTGTGCTATCAGTGAAGTAAACGCAATTACATTAGAATGGTCGGAAGTTATACCCTGCCTGTTGGCCGGAACACCAAACAATACTATAAAAGATTCTCTTACAGATATCTGAATATACTTTAAATACAGAGGTCCAAAAGTTGCTCAATGTGCTGAACGACCAGAACCTGTGGCTCATTGTCGCGGGAGATTGTTTACATCTAGGACAGCTATCATCAGAAATCAAAAAGATTCTTGACTTTTTAGCTTTCATGTAATAGAGGCGGTGAAAAAGCTTAAACTGCAATAAGCAGTGGCGAATGCAAATAGAGGAGGAATGAATGCGGCTGATGCTCACATTCCAGATGTTGTCGGGTATAGTCATCATAAGTCCAACTTAAAGGTGACATATCATGCAAAATGGACTTTTTAATGGTTCTTTACCTGAAATATGTTTCCCTGACATGTCTACAAACCCCCCGAGAATGAAAAAAATCCATTCTGCCCCTGTTCTGATTTCTCCACCTTTCTGTAAATGTGTCTGAAACGAGCCGTTTCAGACTTCCGTGTTTTTGTTACGTAACAACAATATCCGGTCTGTCACGGAGTCAGAGCTCGGAGCTTGTTCAGCCCATAGACTGTATAAAATAATACTGAATCCCTTCCCCGTTTTTCATTACCTGCACAAATGTGTGCTAACAAGGAGCTTAGGAGGGAGGCATGCTAGTTGTAGGCTGTCTTAATAAACACAAAGGTCGGTTTTACTCCCCACGTCTGCAGATTTGAAGATCTAGTGGATGATTTTTATTTATCATGGATAAGTGCTAGCGCTAATTGGCATAGCCACATAGCTACATGTTCATAGCTGTAGCTGTGTACCAAGACACACGTCGACATACTGACAAATAAAACAACAAGAAACACTAAATCTGTGACCAATCCTTCATAAAAGGTCCTGCTGCCTTTCTGGCAGAGGTCGGTTTTACTCCCCACGTCTGCAGATTTGAAGATCTAGTGGATGATTTTTATTTATCATGGATAAGTGCTAGCGCTAGTTAGCATAGCCACATAGCTACATGTTCGTAGCTGTGTACCAAGACACACGTCTACATACTGATAAATAAAACAACAAGAAACACTAAATCTATGACCAATCGTTCAGAAAGGTCCTGCTACAGGCGCCTCTCCGTCAGGATCAGATTCAGAGGGTTGAAGTAACGCGATCTCTGAGCAGCCGTGTATATTCAGCCAACATGTAAACATTAGATCAACGTGCTGGAGAGCCGAGGCCACATCCACTTCCTGAGGGGGCGTGGTCAGAGGGAAAACAGAGTGTTCTGATGAGGAATGAAGAAGAGGACTTTTCAGGCATGCCAAAATCTGATTCCAAAGTGTTTTTTTGAGCATATACTTTAAAGACATGTTTTGGGGACCTCTTAGACCAATATATATTGATGAAAAAAGCGTGATATGTCACCTTTAAAGTTTGATGTAAACACTGAGTCTCTACAGTCTATGGTCTATCATTAAAGCGAGGTCAACAAACTTTTTTTATTTGATGGTTTGATAAGCTATCTGTAAAAGGCAAGAATAGCCTTTGCTGTTAGGATGCGGGGGAGTGAGACACACTTGCGGACTGGGAGGGGAGTTCTAAAAGTTATCCCAAAGGAATAACTACTAGATTGCAAGCAATGGAAAGGTAAAGGGGCAAAAGAAAATAATAATGAACAAGAAACAACCAAAACAAAACTGGGGCAAGGCAAACTAAACCACCGCTGCTAAGCAGCTGACCAGAAAGCAAACTCTCAGGGAGACCCTGGAAAAACTCCTTTATAGGGAACACAAGAACAGCCCAAGGGTTTTTAAGGGTGAACAAATAAATGCATGGGTGAAAAACAGGCCCAGTGAAAACCAACCTCTGTACTATAGAAACTAGAGACTGCTTTCAAACACACAGAAAGTGGGTTTATACAGACACACTTTGATTGTTCATACACAGACACAGAGGGAACCTCCCACTATCACTGAAGGTGGGACAATATGTCGGCACAGCCCACTGAAACTCACATGTATACACTGCGTGCACAATTATTAGGTAAGTTGCATTTTTGTGAATATTTCGAAAACTATGTCAACAGTCGTTTTCAAATTTGTCAAGAAGTCAGATAGTGAATATATTTCTTCAACTGTGTGGTTAAAATTATGCTTTTCAAAGTACGTTGGTTGTGTTTTTAAATAAATGCAGAATCTGCAGAAATGAGCGTGAGAAATTATTATGCAAGTTGGTGATAAGAGCATATATAACCTCCTTTTCTTTCAGTGAGGGTCAGAGGTCACTGTAAACTGATTTAGTTTCTGATGACTTCTCTGCTGACTCTGTGAGCTGTACCTTGTATGGTTTTCCAAAGATGCTCTTTGAGCTGTATTTCTCACCATCACTGTAAATTATCTCCTTTATTATTGACCACAAGTTCTCAGTCAGGTTGAGATTGGGTAAGCAGGCAGGCCAGTTCATGAGGCGATCCTCTTTTGTATTTTCCTGCATGGAGGAAAAGACATTCAGCCAAAGTGAAAAAGATGCTAGTGTTCATGATTGAGCACAATGCACCGTCACATGCCTCACGTTATTCCCAGGACAGGATGGCATCTCAGGGATTTAAAGAGGATCGCCTCATGAACTGGCCTGCCTGCTCACCTGATTTCAACCCGTCTTAGAACTTGTGGTCAATAATAAAGGAAATAATTTACAGTGATGGTGAGAAATACAGCTCAAAGAGCCTCTTTGGAAAGACATACAAGGTACAGCTCACAGAGTCAGCAGAGAAGTCATCAGAAACTAAATAAGTTTACCAGTGACCTCTGACCCTCACTGAAAGAAAAGGAGGTTATATTGGACATTAGAGTAACACTTTAGATTTGAAATGTTTCAAAGACATTAACAGTTTTATTTTGTACACAAATGTAAAGAAAACTGTTGTTTTTGTTGAAGTTTGAAAACAGTTGTAGTAAATATTATTTTCAATCAATAGAATGTTTAAAATGGTGCCTAGTTTTTAATTTTCACAAGTTATATGTTCTTATCACCAACTTGGATAATATTTTGGCACGCTCATTTCTGCAGATTCTGCATTTATTCAAAAATACAGCCGAAAAGCATCATTTTAACCACACAGTTGAAGAAATGCATTCAATATCTGACTTCCTAACAAATTTGAAAACGACTGTTGATACAGTTTTTGAAGTAGTCACAAAAATGCAACTTACCTAATAATTGTGCACGCAGTGTGTATAAACTACTCACACCTGGTCTCAATCAGGACCAATCAGCAACACACACACACCAGACTCTGCTCTGGGATGATTCCCTCACCAAACTCAAAAAGTATCCACAGCGAGTGCCCCTCACACTTTGTGGTGTTGTAACGTCAAATCCAAATTAATTTAAGTCCAGGGGAGAGATATGTGATCACTGTGGAAGTGTCAGGTGGTTGAAAAAGATGAAAGGATAATTTACTAACACGGTCCCATCCTGCCATCTGAGTTCACGTTCGTGCCCTCAGGCCACCGCTTCACAGCGCTCCTCCAGAAAAACAAACTGCTACCCTAAATCTTTCACTCCTTCTGCCATCAATCTGTTAAACATTTATAATATATTCACTTGGAAATGACAAAACGTGTATTATTGTTTTCATGTTCTTCGTGGTTTATACCTGTTATTGATCTATTATTGGCATGTTCATTCAAACATTCTCACATTACAAATAATGTGCAATACATCTTAGCATGCCTTATCTATTTGATCCCTTATTTTATTAAATGTCACTGCACTGTGTGGTTGATCGTTGCCAGGTCCTCTTGTGTGTAATTACTTCAGGGGGCCACACTGGGGTGCCAAAGTGCTGTGAGCATCTGTCAATGAACTGATTACCTATTAATTCACTGTCTCTGATATAACCCTGTCTACTTTTTCTTTAAATACATGTATGGTCCAGGTGTACTGCAGAAGCTGAATGGTCCTTTGGGATGAAAAAAGTTGTCTGAATCTC
Source organism: Notolabrus celidotus (assembly GCF_009762535.1). NCBI lineage: Eukaryota > Metazoa > Chordata > Actinopteri > Labriformes > Labridae > Notolabrus > Notolabrus celidotus. Next base: position 27,226,063 of record NC_048290.1, read on the forward strand.
AATCTGAGGATAAGGTGCACAAAAGCCATGTGACACAAGTTTTGGAGTGTGAAAGTTAAAAATGTGTGTTAAAAAAAAATATATTCAATTATTCCCTGGCTTTCTCACTGATCTTCATTCTGGTTTACGGCCACTCTGCTCTCTCAAACTCTCCATGGTGACAGCCGGTAGCATGCACAAAATCCTCATTAAAGGGCGGTCCGCACCACTTTTGCACTTGTTATCATTTGAGCACGCAACCATAGTAGATCCCCCGCAACACGCCCAGAAATAACACGTGCAGTGTTTTAGTTTGCACACGCAATATAGTGCCCTTCATTTGAGATCATAGTTGATCAGGCCCTATGTGCACTAAAAAGTCAAAAGCATTAAATATAGCACTCAAGCTCCACCCTCAATTTTATTTACAGACTATTGTCATTTAAGTGACTGTACAATCAGGATAATGAATTAATATCACAAATCTCATTCAATCCCTCCTCATTTGACAAACTTGAGTTAGCCATAAATAAACATCACTATGAGCCTTCAAGGATGACGGATAGTCCTCCAATTTAACCATTGCCGGTTCGGGACTCCCACCAAGCAGGACATGTATGGAGAGAATATTGTGTCTTTAATATGCAATCAAAAATAATGGATTTGAGAACAAAAAACAATTTTGCAAACAAAATTATGATTTGAAAAATATGAAATAATGCTATGAATAAAGGAAATATATTTGTGATTAAAAATGTATCTTTATAAATCCACTCTTTTTTTGTTACAAACAAAATTATTATTCTCACGAACCACAGATTCGTTTGCGTTTCCAGTTTTTGCATTTGCGACCCCTCAACAATCCACACACACGCCTCCTGATTTGTTCTGATAGTATATCTAATGAAAAAGTTTGTTTATTTATTTATAAACAGGCCGATAACTCTGAAATTAGGATAACTGTCACTAAAGCCGGGCGGTAATAAAGTCAGTCACTTATGACGAGCACACAGCGTGTTAAGTGTTAATGTCTGATACCGCCGTCTAAAACGGTTAGGGGAAAAAAACACTGGAAGAAGGAACGACAAGTGTAACCTTAATAGCACCAATAAGACAGAAAATAGACAGGTATGTTACGCAAAACGTACCTGTTTCTCCATGTTGATATGTCTCCCTTCGCGGCAACAACTTGTTGGGGCGGAAGTTGTCACACCGTCTCTCTGAGTGAGACTGACCAATCAGGAGGCTTCTTGCATCTCTCAGGGGAGGTCCCGCCCATGACAGTTATGTAGAAACGCAAACGCAAAAACTGGAAACGCAAACGAATCTGTGGTTCGTGAGAATAATAATTTTGTTTGTAACAAAAAAAGAGTGGATTTATAAAGATACATTTTTAATCACAAATATATTTCCTTTATTCATAGCATTATTTCATATTTTTCAAATCATAATTTTGTTTGCAAAATTGTTTTTTGTTCTCAAATCCATTATTTTTGATTGCATATTAAAGACACAATATTCTCTCCATAGACATGAACAACAGCAGGGCTCAGACAGGCATGGTCCCCTGTGAAGCAGAGTTGTTTTTGGTAGCTATCTTAGTTTTAGTCTGAGTCTTAGTCTTTTGGATGAAAATGCTTATTAGATTTAGACACATCTTAGACATTTCTATATGTGATACTTTTAGTCCAGTTTTAGTTTTAGTCTAGAAAGACCACTCACTAGCATTTTCGTCCAGTCTCGTCTCGTCAACGAAAACTCACACACGCCTCGTCAAGTTTTAGTCATCAAAGAGCAAGCAGCAACCTCCGGTCTCAAACTGTGAAGCCCATGCAGAAGTCTCATAAACTGCAATTCTTTGAGAATCCACTTGAGGCTGGCTGCAGAAACACCGGAAACCACATAGACATGAATGGGAAAAAAAACGATCTTTGCAGCATTAATAAACATGTTTACAGCCTGGTTCAAAAAACGGCTTGGCCCTACAAAGTTAATCTCTCTATCGACACACACTGTACGGGGGGTGAATCTTTTTCTAACGTGACGGTTCAGAAGATATTAAGATTACAAGTTTTTGCCCAAATAAGGACATGACTGACTTGACTCCCGGACGGGAACACATAGCGGTTGGCTAGGAGGCTGAAACTCCGCCCCTTTATGCCACACTCTGCCTGGTTGAGTTCTGCATTTCCAATATGGCTGCCGGTGTCGATTGGCTTCCAAACAGCGCTCAGGAACAGATGGGTGATGTCACGGATACTACATCCATATTTTATACAGTCTATGGGTGCATCTCAAAGCTCTAAACTGCAGTCTCCTCGCTCCTCGGTCGAACCGGAAGTACTTACTGACGTGCCATTTTAACTTGCGTCCCAAAGCTCTAAACGCTGCTGGAGGAGAGAGGAGCGAGGAGCAAGGAGACTGATCCGAGGAGGGATAATCGAGGAGCAGACTTTGCGGAAGTCTTTTCTCTGACAGACACGCCCCCTTATTGAATATCACTCACCGATTGGACACTGCAGCGGCTCGGACTTAACCGAAACTTACCATCAGCTGAGTTTAATAACAGAGAAAAGATGGACCTTAAAACAGTCATTAAGGGTGCCATGAAACAGACCTTAAAACAGTCATTAAGGGTGCCCTGAAACAGATCATAAACATCCGTCGGTTTCTAAACAGTCTGTCTGTGATGAGCTGAGATTGAAAAGTGTTTGATGTGAATTTTAAAAACAAAATACTGATCGCAAAATCATAAATTCAATATAACAGAGGATGGATTATGTTATATCTGATTGTTTTTGTCAGATTCAGTGTCTAATAAAATTGAGAAATAGAGTCTAACATCATTGATAGAATATATATCAATGATCAGTTATTCCTCCTGTTAGTTTCTCTGTTTGTTCTGGTTTTCTTCATGAAGAGAATTAATGTCCGACACTAAAAATTGCCTGTTAGTAAAAACACTTGTTATATTTCCAGTCAGGTTAATAAAGTTTCATACGAGGCTGATCATTAATGACCACAGGGTTTGAAAAGAGTTGCATGGTTTCTATTTTCCCTTGAAGTAATAAATAATTTAATAATGAGGCATTTTACCGGTGAATCGATCCGTGATGCTTTAGGACAGAACAAAGAGAGCTGATTCTCTTCATGTGCAGGTGTGTGTTAAACATGTAAACACAGAGACAGAGCTCTGTTACTGTTTATATTGATCAGAGTTATTACAGTGAACATGTGTGCAGACACAAACAGCTGTTACAGCCGTCATCACAAAGCGACGTCGCTTCACGTGATGCTCCGGAGGAGAGGACGTCTCATTTCTCTAAATACAAATCTCGGCTGTTTCCGAAACGGCCTGCTACATACTACTTACTAATGTAGTAGGCAGTAGGTATTGCCTACTACATACTGCGTTTGAATTTAGTATGTAGTATGACTGTTCTGTTCGATCTGTCATGCAGCATGCTGAGCCAGACTTCGCTGGATTTCCGGTTTCGGAAAGCGGAAGTAAACAACGGCGAAGCCGATAAATAAAATGCTTATTTAGCATCCATTTATGATTTAAAAAGTTAGGAAGTGGTTTATATGTAATTTGATAACTTTCACAGCACCCAAAAACGGATTTCCTCCCTTAAAAAAAATGAGGAAAAAGAAAAAGCAGAACGAGCGCTGTGCATTGTGGGAAACAGAACGTGAGGCAGACTGGTCCGATGCATACTGTGAAATTTTCCCGAATCAGTAGACATCCGGGGAGTTTTGGCTTACTGCAGATTTTGCTCTTGTTCACATACTACTTACTACATACTGAATTTTGGACATATCAGTACGTACTGCTAGTATAGTAGGCGATTTCGGAAACAGCCCTCCTCTCTCCTCTGGTTTCATTTCCTCGCATCTCTGGTGGGCGGGACTAAGACGCGAGGAAGAGACGCGAGGAAGAGACGCGAGGATGGACGTTTAGAGCTTTGAGATGCACCCCCTGTCAAAGAACCATGTTTAGCTCGTCACTGTCTTGTTGTCGTCATGAAAGAAAGGGGCGTCAACGAAATAATTTCGTCATTGTTGACGAAAACACTGCTGTGAAGGAAAGAGTGGCCTACCATTCTCCCTGCCAAAAGAAACAACTTTCCACAAGGAAGTTACAATGTTACAATGTCATTTAGCAGACGCTTTTATCCAAAGTGACGTACATACGAGAACAAGAACACCACAAGCAAAGATCTTGACAAGAGGAAACAAGATCAGTAAGAGTAACAAAGTGCTTCAAGTCCATTTGGATGCAGGTACTGCCAAGCAGTGTAAAGGCAATGCACAAAAGTACATAAGGATTTTTATTTTTTTTTAATTTAGTAAAATAAGGAACATCTACAATGAAGCAACCAAACCATTTAAGACCTTCCATTATCATCATCAACAATTAACATCACAACAATAATGACCAAAGTACCAAGTGCTGGGTCCCTCAAGAGCTGAACACAGATTCCCAGAGTAGAGCAGGACAGTGTGAGTCAACTGTAGCTGGAAGACATGATCTGCCACTGGGGACAACAGTGGAGAACAGTCTAGCTAAGTGCATAGTGCTTCCTAAAGAGCTGGGTCTTTAGCTGTCTTTTGAAAGTAGAGAGGGACTCTGCAGATCGAATGGAGTTGGAACTAAGGTGGAGCAAACAAACTATTATACAATAGACATGTAGCACACAGTATTAAAAAAATATTTACTATACAACATAAAATAAACAGCATTTGCAAGAATGCCTTACATATAATATACATACCAAAATTGATGTAAACCCAGACATTAGCTTTTCCATGCATGTTAAAAGTCTGTGTTCTCCTGATGCTGGTTCACTGAACAATGTGTGGTGTGAAGTCAGACACACCAGGTCCAGGGCAGGTTTCGAAGGTTTATTCACAACAGACAAAGGAGTGAGTTCAGATGTGGATGTGGATGTGGATGATTTGTGCTATCAAACAAAAGGGATAAAAAAGGAGATATTAAATATCTACATAAACAATGTCACATAATACTGACAAAGATAATACAGAAATAAGGCGTTACTTACATCAGTAATGCATCCACTCCAGGTAATAGTTCAAAACCACATGGTACAAACATTTTAACAAAGGAGTCACTGGCACATGGCAGGTTTGGAGGGAAAAGGGGGAACAAAGGCTTGGGTGCAGGGTTTTATAGTGTTGGGGGCGTGGCTTAGGTGATCAGGTGTGGCCTGGTGAATTAACATTCAGGTAGAGTGGAGACTTGTGATTTAACAATGCATGTTGAGAAAAAGAAGCGAGTTACACCCTGTCCAATGGCAGTATCTCCTGTAACACAATGTAAAGTTTGACATAATAAAAGAAAAGAAAATAATTTAATTTTCATTTGACTTACTGGAACTTGGTGATACCTTCAAGTCTGCAATTCAGGGGTCGTGCCCATTCAACATCAGGTCGCTTGTAGAAGGAGAGAAGGGCCATGTCCTGTTTAGCAGGAGTTCTTGTGATGTCCATGCTGAGGAGTAAGGGACTTTCCTTTTCATGAATACACAGAAAATGATCCACACACTAAAAAAAGAACTCAAGTTAGATACATCAACCCTTACTTGAATACAAAAAATAACATAGCCAAATTATTAATTGGCTATACAGTATACATGAACATATGAGTTAATAGGAAAACCACTCAGCACCGTAATGCTGAGCTTTGAAGCCTGCGCTAAGATTGAAACGTGTTATATTTAATAGTTGTGTTATTTTATTATTATTATTATTATTATTATTATTATTATTATTATTATTATTATTATTATTATTATTATTATTATTATTTAAATAAATAAATCATAGTTTACATCAAGAGTTGGTCATGCTTTGTGGTATGACAATTTTACTGCACTATAAATCACTATTTCAGGCTCAGGCTTGGACCAGCTTTTGTCATGCTGCTATAGGCCTAGACTGCCGGGGGAACTGGTGCACTGACACACTGGGATCCTATCCCACCCCCTTCCCCCCAACCCCCTCATCACTTACTTTGACTCTGCCTGTCCCATCGAAAGTTACTAACCATAGACCTTTCTGGAGTCCCTTGTCTCGTAGGTTCCTCTGAGCTGCCGTAGGCATCCTCCTGCTGCGGACGTTCTGGACTCCAGCTGATACGGACGTGCTGGACTCCAGCGGCAACAGCTTCTACTACTTGTCTCATCTCTATCACCACTCCCTCTCTCTCTTACTCCCCTCTATCCCTCTTTCAAGACCCAACTCGGTCGAGGCATGATGGCTGTCTAACATGAGTCTGGTTCTGCCTGAGGTTTCTGCCTGTTAAAGGAAGTTTTTCCTCGCCGCTGTAACTAGCTAAATACTGGGATGTGCAATGCTCATGATGGATTAAGGTGGGGTCAGACTGAGTCTTATCCTGTCTTGAAGTTACAGTTGTGCTCATAAGTTTACATACCCTGGTAGAATGTATGATTTCTTGGGTAGTTGCTGTTGTCTTTATGATATAAAAAGAGTAAACACAGTTGTTTGATGAAAATTTTGCTTCACCAAACCACCATCCATGAGTGAAAAAAAGTTTTTCTCTTATCATTCATATTCTCTGAAAAATGGCCCAAAAAAAACACAAATTCTGCCAGGGTATGTAAACTTATGAGCACAACTGTAAGTCTCTGTTCATAATTTAACACAGAGTGGTCTAGACCTCCTATGTTTTTTAAAAGCGTCTTGAGATAACGTTTGTTGTGATTTGGCGCTATACAAATAAAGATTGATTGATTGATTGATATTTATCTTCCTTAACTTACCTACACAAATGCAAACCCTTAGCAGCATGTACCATCTGTAACTTTTGCGGTCTGGGAGGGTCCAGGCACTGCTGCTTGCTCTTCCTCACTGACAGTACTTTCCTGCCTCACTTCATTTCCTGCACTACTCACATAAGATGTTGTGTATTACACTTGCACTGCAGGTGTTAAACAATGAGTAAGACATTTGCTGATGAGAGAAAAAACACAAGCAATTACAAATATATACCTTACTCCACATGAAGAAGTGTGTATCTTAATACAGTCAGTGGGAAACATTTTTGTGCAGACAGGACATTGTTGCACACCTGCTGTTGAGAAATTTAAGTTCCAAACAAGAGCAACAGTGTTATATTTGAACAAACTGAAGTCATTCTGTTATTTAATACCATATCATATACTAACAAAAGAAATGTTCTTACGTTCTCCTGCTTCAGGCTCACCACTTTCTACATTGTTGTCACTGTCAACATTAATGACAACACAAGACTTGATGTGTTCTGTCAGGAATGGCAGGGGAACTGCTATTCCACACTTCTGACATGTGGCTTTTGGCATGCTTCTGAATGCTTCATCTGTAAATTGTAAGGGATTTGTGCTGAGTTCTTCTTGAACAGTAAAAATGTCTGCGATAAGCTGATGTGTGTTATTTTCATTAGAATTGCTGCATTTATTAAATAAAATACGTGAAATTAGGAAAGATCATTTGTAAGACACAAGTTGTGATAAAGAATGTACAGTTCAGTATTATAATCAATCAACCAAGAATCAAGAAAGCTTTGTTGCCAGGTGAGCTTGCACACAGGCACACTCAAGGAATTTGACGTGGTGAGTGGAACAATGGTACTTGCCAACAAGACAGGAAGGACACAACATGACAGTAAGGACACAACAAGACAGTAAGGACACAACAAGACAGTAAGGACACAACAAGACAGTAAGGACAATAAATATAGAAACCTTAAATCTAATTCAAAAAATTTGAAATAAAAATAAAAATACTATCTGTACAAAGAAAGGTATAGAAGTACTTAACAGAAGAGTCACTGCTTTGGAAAGGTTGTGATCATCTTATTGGTGCTAGATCAACATACAGCCAGAGAGAATTTAGGACAGGGAAAGTGAGCTTAGGTGTAGACAGCTGTCTTTTGCATGTGTGTGTTTAGATTTTCCAGAAATGAATAAGAGATCATCTTTGAAAAGAAAAGAAAAATGCATTAGTACATAGGTAAATAGTCACACAATCCAAACTGCAGGAGTTACAGGATGTAATCCTAAACTAGTCCAATTAACAAGCCATGGAGGGCTTTGAACTTTTAAAGAGAAGCTTACACTGCCATCTACTGAAGTGTAACATCAACATGCACATGCTGCGTGCTGAATTTAACCAAGTAATCTGTGTTAATGAATAAAGCCACAACTTGTAGATCATAAAGGGTTAATGGGATTAGTTGGCTGATGGATGATTTGACAGTTTGTCTTTTTATTCATTCTAGATAACTGCCTGTTCCCTGGGATTTGTGTGTCCTCATTGGTTGTGAGTGATGAAGTGGGCTACATACAACCATCAATGATAAATAGAAAGTGGCATTAGCATTTACAGAGTGCATCATTTCTCAAATAAATGGAATACAATTATTTTGATAAACCATATAAGGAGCTATTCCAGCAAATCAGCCAATTTGACATAACAGCAGACATATAGGCTGCTACAAAGTAGTTCTGGTTGACTGATAGCAATGTTAGCTGTGAATAATCAGTCTCTAAAGGTGCATTTCGACCAAGAGTTTGCAAATCAGGCCAGTGTATGGAGAGAAAAAAAAAAGCAATTGCACTACACATCCAGTCCAGTAGAGGGCAGTAAAACAAAGACGAATGCCATTTATCAAAGGTGACACCATAGAAGCAGACGGACATGCCGGTAACCCTGTGACCCTGTTAACTGCTGACTTTAAACCGGATGTATCCCTTACAAATGTCTTTAGATGATCATTAAAAACTTATCTGATCTTAATAGAAAACTAATCTAGTATGCTCCCTAGGACTCCTTTGGTGTGTCCAACTGCTGCTGTAAACTCAAGAAACACTGACCTGTTCAGCTGAAGGTCTCCAGTTTACAGGGTCACTTTTAAAACCGTAACACCTGGAGAGAGGCATTCACGGTGGGCTGAGAGAATACTGCTGTTACAAGCTGCTAAATCAAGTCAATCCCAGCTTCTTCTTCTTTTTTTTTAATTACACATACATACATAAAGAGATAGAAAAATTTGAAAAAATTCAAGAAAGAGAAATCAAGTGAATCACAGATGTGTGTGATGTTACTGTGGACGAACGGTGGAATAAAAACACTGCTGGTAATCTACCAATCAAACATGTTCAGCATTGCAGGCCCTGCCCCCCAAAGTCCTGGAACCTTGGAAAAGTACTACCCCCCAAGCAGGGGCTTTTCAGGGGGGAGATTAACTACCCCTGCACTAAATTTAGACCCTGGTTCCTCCGGTCGAAAAGCACTTAGTTCAGGGGTAAAGTCCCTAGTTATGGGGTAAAGTTCCTGCAGTCGAAAAACACCTTAACAGTCCAGGTGTTTTGTGTGGCCATGATGAGAAATGTCAGAAACAAGGCAAAGGTGCAGAGACATTGCCTGTTTTAAAGTGCATGTGCATAGTATACCACGTTGGGGATACTCTACTAAAAGAACTGGACAAGCTGTTGCTCCCTTTGATTACAATTCTAATAGCCAGTCAGAATCATAGATTGTGTAAAACATGGCAGTAATCTCATTACGCTGATGTCACCTCTGGATTTTGAATAGAAGTTGTTGAAACTCAATGGTGGTGTTTGCCACAGTGAAAATGCTGACTCAAACTCCGCCTAAACACAGGAGGTGGAGCTGAGGGGGGCCAGTTTTCAGCTCCACTACATTCTCTGCTTCTTTCTACACAGGAAACCATGGCGACTGAATCTGAGCATGTTGGAGTTGGAGCTGATGGATGTTGAGCAGCAGTTGGTCATGCTGCAAATATTGCAAAGTAGAAAAGAGAGGAGACGGTGGAGGAGATGGAATATGGAGCTGCTGAATAAGTGTAGGCAGAGAACGGGGGAATACTGAGTGATACAGGAAATGTTTTCAGTGTAGGAAATTCAGTGCTACCCTGCAGACCAATTGCAAGGCTTGTAACCTGCCCTTTTCCCATCTGTGGATGGGTTTTAAACAATATTCACTCCCTGTACAGTGTGTACTGATAAATAATTGAGCTGTGTGGTAAAATTTGCTTTAAACCAAGCTGTAGGCAGGTTTAAACGGTCCAAAAATGTTAAAATGGGCATGTTTAATCATACAGTGGTGGAGAAAGTTTTTCAGACACCCATAGAATTTTACACAATCTCAAATATTGTCATGAAATATTTGTGAAAAAATATGTTTTGTGTTTCAAGCATTAGCCAGACATAAACAAATACAAATTATATTGTTTGTGTTTATTGTTAACAAGAAATACTAACAAAACTAAATTCTTGACAGTTTGAATATGTCAGTTCTCAACATTGTCGGTTTTAAAAAGTCAACAAATAACAAAGAATGTGTTCAAAACTAAACAAAAGATAAATAAACCTGGCTGTGACTATACTAAAATAAATTGCACTCGAAGACCTCAGAGTGATTCTCAATGCAATATTTCACAAATGCATGGGGTGTCCGAAAACTTTTTTCCACCACTGTAGGACCTCCTGGGGGATTACCTGGATCCAGTGGACATCTGAGGAACTGCAGTTTCTAGCCCTTCTGCATTGGTTTCATTTTTCAACACTGTAGATTTCTTGCTTGGTTACAACATGCCACATCTGTGAAAGTCAAATCAGATTTCAGAAGGTTGTACTTTGACATAAGCTCACAAAACAATACAGATGAGTGGGTAAACAAGGTATTGAGTCCATCAAGACCCATTGGCATACAGTATCTCACAAAAGTGAGTACACCCCTCACATTTCTTCTAAAGATGAAGCACCAGAAAGTCCGCAAACAATCTGCTAAAGACAAGCAGACTAAGGACATGGATTACTGGAACCATGTCTTGGGGTCTGATGAGACCAAGATAAACTTATTTGGTTCAGAAGGTGTCAAGCGTGTGTGGCAGCAACCAGGTGAGGAGTACAAGGATAAGTGTGTGTTGCCTACAGTCAAGCATGGTGGTGGGAGTGTCATGGTCTGGGGCTTCATGGGTGCTGCCGGCACTGGGGAGCTACAGTTCATTGAGGGAACCATGAATGCCAACATGTACTGTGACATACTGAAGCAGAGCATGATCCCCCCTCTCTGCGGGAACTGGTTCGCAGGGCTGTATTCAAACATGATAATGACCCCAAACACATCCACAAGATGGCCACTGCCTTGCCAAAGAAGCTGAGGGTGAAGGTGATGGAGTGGCCAAATATGTCTCCAGACCTAAACCCTATTGAGCATCTGTGGGGTCTACTCAGACGGAAGATGGAGGAGCAAGGTCTCTAACATCCACCAGCTCCTTGATGTCATCATGGAGGAGTGGAAGAGGGTTACATTGGCAACCTGTGAAGCTCTGGTGAACTCCATGCACAAGAGGGTTAAGGCAGCACTGGAAAATAATGGTGGCCACACATGATTGGAAAGGTGAGAAAGCGAGTGACTGCAGGAAACACAGTAAACTTTGGACGCATTTTAACGGCATAGACAGTTCAAAGGCAGAGTGTTGACTGTGCAAGGTGAAAGTGTCATCAATCAGGCTCCACAAAAAACCTGCAAAGACACATTAGAAGTGTCTGTGAAGGATCTCAGTCATCCAGGTCATGGACATTAGAACTGTTTATCCATCAGTGCAATAATTGAAGAATAAAGACAGTGAAGGGAACCTGGTGTTAATGAAGGTGTTTAAAAGTTTATAAATAAATACACACAATCAGAGATTGGACCTTTTTGTCTAATTATGATGGGTCTTGTTTTTGTACTTTATAATTAATTTTTGTAGCACTCTGCTCCATGTTGAGTATATAAATAAAGCCTTATAAATAATACACATTTGATATAATGTATGTTTTTTACATAAGTAACTAATTTTACATATTTTACATTATTTTAGTTAATACATTAATTTGTACAAGAAAAAATCTGAGGAGGCACTCGGGAGCCGGCTCTTTTTAATGAGCCGAGCCAAAAGAATCAGATCTCTAAAAAGAGCCTGAATTCCCATCACTAGCAGGTATGATCCTGAGCTGAGGTCGGCTGTAAAATGAAAATGGAAGACGTGCAGTATTCATTTTAAGCTGTGGAGGGCAGTAAATGTACCACTGAGGGTAAAGCCTGCTCTAAGCCTCCCGAAGAAGAACGCAAACCCCCCAAGGTAGATATTGTGCCCTGTGCTGAGCCTCACAGGTACTCTATCCACGGATATGTGAACCAAAAAAACTGTAATTCAAAAATATAAAGGCACTTAATAAAAGCCACAGCCTTATATCTAACTTTTACTTTGTCTGAATGCATATAACTTACAGAGTATGTTCACAAGCTCGCACTTGAGTCCGCCTGAAAGGTTAATCTGAGGGCTTAAAAAGAGTACATCTTTGACTCATGTTTTTGGTGTTGTCAGACAGACAGACGCAGAAGAAAACGTGGACAAACCCCTTTACCTTCTGTGCCTAATGTTTGATTTAACCGTGTTTGACAGAAAGTTGGTATTGGGTAAATAATATAACTAAGTTTAAAAGATACAGCCATACAATGACGGAGCAGTCCTCGCTGTTACTACGTAAACAATTAGCAGGTGAGTTGGCTAACTGTTGCTACTTGGGCTTATGTGAAGGTGTATGTGTTACCGTGTTAAGGCAGCTGTGGTTTATTTGGCTGCTCTGGTTTTTGGATATTTTATATTTCACGTGCAGATACAGATCGTGACAACAAAATCGAGTTGCACGTGCATACACACCGTACCAGACAGCTGTCGGTGAGGATATGACTAAGACTGGATGCAGTTGCTCAACACTGAAGGCATTTCCAAACCACTACACTCACACACTCAGTAGCCTGCGTGAGCCTGTGTGAGCCTGTGTGTGTGGTGATTCTGAAACGTGCTTGGATTTCCATACACAAGCCAAGGATTGTCATCATGGATCTTAATTCAGCCTACTTCACACATGGGCAGTGGTGGACAGAGTACACAGCTTCATTACTGAAGTCAGAGTAGAGATCCTCCTGGTCAAATATTACTCCAATACAAGTGAAAGTTGTTCAGTCAGATTATTTCTTGAGTTAAAGTACTGGAGTAATTTCCTTTTAGAAATATTGAAGTATTCAAAGTACTTTTTGAAATATCTCAATGTATTTTCACAAAGCATGAGTGCAGTCAAGAATACATAGGTGTTCATTCTGCTACTTTGTTTATCTAGAAATCATGATTTCATATCTAAAAAGTTTAAAATGAAAGATAGTTACTACAAGAACAGACACGTTTTAAATGTACAACAATACCAATCTTTCTTTATTTCAAAAACCTCAAACATGGGGTAAAATATGGCCTTGGTGCTCAGGTAGAGAATCATCATCCCATCAGTCATAGTAATCATCACCACGACTAAATGAACGCACTGATCTGAGTAAGGTTTGATCTGCATTTGATCTACTCTCAATCGAAGTACAGCTACACCATTTAGACAGAAGAGAAAATTCATGAGCTGACTTCAAAGCTAAAGTAGTGAGTAACTAGAGCACTGATAGAAATGTAGTGGAGTCAAAGTATGATATTTGTCTTTCAAATGTAGTAAAAGTAATAAGTACCCCCAAAAATAATACTTAAGTAAAGTACAGATACTCAAAAACTGTACTTAAGTACAGTACTCAAGTACATTTGAACTCAGCAGTTAGAATGCTGACAAAGACCAGATAGAGGGCCCACATCACACCAATTTTAAAGTCTCTGCATTGGCTGCCAGTATCTTTTAGAATAGATTTTAAGATTATTTCTTATTTATCAGATTTGTTTTTTGCTTTTTTTAGCCCTCAGATCTTCAGGTAGTGGACTTTTAATTGTACCAAACGTAAAAACTAAGACCTACAGTGAGGCAGCTTTTTATTATCACGGCCCACGCCAGTGGAACACCCTGCCTGAGGATCTGAGGGCTGCACAGAGCATCAATATTCTTAAAGGCAAACTCAAGACCGACCTTTTTAGTCTTGCTTTTAACTGAGTTTTATTTTTATTCTTAATAGTTCTATTTATTTATTTATTATCTATTTCAAATGTAGTCACTTTTATTCTACTTCATATATATATATATATACACTACTGTTCAAAAGTTTGGGGTCACCCAGACAATTTTGTGTTTTTCATGAAAACTCACACTTTTATTTATCAAATGAGTTACAAAATGAATAGAAAATATAGTCAAGACATTGAGAATGTTAGAAAAAATGATTTTAAGTTGAAATAATAATTTTGTCCTTCAAACTTTGCTTTCATCAAAGAATGCTTCCTTTGCAGCAATTACAACATTGCAGACCTTTGGCATTCTAGCTGTTAAGTTGTTGAGGGAATCTAAAGAAATTTCACCCCATGCTTCCTGAAGCACCTCCCACAAGTTGGATTGGCTTGATGGACACTTCTTGCGTACCATACGGTCAAGCTGCTCCCACAACAGCTCAATGGGGTTGAGATCTGGTGACTGCGCTGTCCACTCCATTACAGACAGAATACCAGCTGCCTGCTTCTTCCCTAAATAGTTCTTGCATAATCTGGAAGTGTGCTTTGAGTCATTGTCCTGTTGTAGGAGGAAATTGGCTCCAATCAAGCGCTGTCCACAGGTTGAACAGTGCTTATGGCATGGCGTTGCAAAATTGAGTGATAGCCTTCATGATTCATAATCCCTTTTATTTTTTACAAATCTCCCACTTTACCTGCACCAAAGCAGCCCCAGACCATCACATGACCTCCACCATGCTTAACAGATGGCGTCAGGCACTCTTCCAGCATCTTTTCACTTGTTCTGTATCTCACTAATCTTCTACTGTGTGATCCAAACACCTCAAACTTTGATTCGTCTGTCCATAACACTTTTTTCCAATCTTCCTCTGTCCAATGTCTGTGTTCTTTTGCCCATATTAATCTTTTCCTTTTATTGGCCAGTCTCAGATATGGCCTTTTCTTTGCCACTCTGCCTAGAAGGCCAGCATCCCGGAGTCTCCTCTTCACTGTAGACGTTGACACTGGTGTTTTGCGGGTACCATTTAATGAAGCTGCCAGTTCAGGACCTGTGAGGCGTCTATTTCTCAAACTAGAGACTCTACTGTACGTGTCTTCTTGTTCAGTTGTGCACCGCGGCCTCCCACTTCTCTTTCTACTCTGGTTAGAGCCTGTTTGTGCTGTTCTCTGAAGGGAGTAGTACACATCGTTGTAGGAAATGTTCAGTTTCTTGGAAATTTCTCGCATGGAATATCCTTCATTTCTAAGAACAAGAATAGACTGTGGAGTTTCATATGAAAGGTCTCTTTTTCTGGCCATTCTGAGAGTATAATCGAACCCACAAATGTGATGCTCCAGATACTCAACTAGCTCAAAGAAAGGCCAGTTTTACAGCTTCTCTAACCAGCAAAACTGTTTTCAGCTGTGCTAACGTAACTGCACAAGGGTTTTCAAGATGTTTCTAATCATCCATTAGCTTTCTAACTCGATTAGCAAACACAATGTACCATTAGAACACTGGAGTGATGGTTGCTGGAAATGAGCCTCTATACACCTATGTAGATATTCCATTAAAAACCAGACGTTTGTAGCTAGAATAGTCATTTACTGCATTAACAATGTATAGAGTGTATTTCTGATTCATTTAATGTTATCTTCATTGGAAAAAACTGTGCTTTTCTTTCAAAAATAAGGACATTTCTAAGTGACCCCAAACTTTTGAACGGTTGTGTGTGTGTATATATATATATATATATATATATATATATATGATTGATTGATTGATTGATTGAAATTTACTCTGTTACTGTCCACCGCTGCATACGAGTCCCCTTATTGTACTGTACATACTAATCTTCATCCAAAGTCTGTAACTGCAACTTTGAATTTCAGAGCTCAACAAGAACCCAGTGGAAGGGTTCTCTGCAGGTCTTGTAGATGATGATGACATCTATCAGTGGGAGGTGGTGGTCATCGGGCCCCAAGACACATTATTGTGAGTAAAATGATTGAACTAACGGTCACTGGTAGCTCAGACTTAGCCAATTATTCGCCCATAATCCTGACTTTCTTATCCTAACCATCTCCTGTTTCATGTTTAGTGAAGGAGGATTCTTCAAAGCAACTTTGACCTTCCCACGTGATTATCCTCTGAGGCCACCCAAGATGAAGTTCGTCACAGAGCTCTGGCATCCCAATGGTAAAAACTAGCATCCAGAGGGGTATACTACCAAGCGGGTTCAACATATCCCAGATATCTTTTCTTGATCCGGCTTCACTGAACCTAACGAAGGAGATCGCGCTAATCTGTCACACGATGTTGAGTCAATCCAGAATTACCCTGAGCGCGTTCACATTATGTGGCGGAGAAGGCAACATATGACCAATCACAGACACGGACAGTCTGACGTCAGCACATCTACATGTTTTTCAAACACTGCACTGATATTAGAAAAATATGAAGAAGTGAAACACATCACCCAGACTAACATAAACACAGATGAGTTTAAAACATGAAGGAAGAACTGAGAGATCAGACAAAAACACAGAGAGGGAATTAACTAATGATGTCTTATTTCTCATCATTAGTGCAGATAGATCTGACTATAATAACTCTGTTTATTCTCTGACAGTGATCTCTCTCTCTGATTTCATCTTGTCATGTGTGACAGTTTAAAGGTGACATATCACGCTTTTTTCATCAATATATATTGGTCTAAGAGGTCCCCAAAACATGTCTTTAAAGTTTATGCTCAAAAAAACACTTTGAAATCAGATTGTGGTCTGCCTGAAAAGTCCTTTTCTTCAGCAGTCCTCAGAACACTCTGTTTTCACTCTGACCACGCCGCCTCCGGAAGTGGATGTGCCTCGGCTCTCCAGCACGTTGATCTAATGTTTACATGTTGGCTGAATATACACGGCTGCTCAGAGATCGCGTTACTTCAACCCTCTGAATCTGATCCTGACGGAGAGGCGCCTGCAGCAGGACCTTTCTGAACCATTGGTCACAGATTTAGTGTTTCTTGTTGTTTTATTTATCAGTATGTAGACGTGTGTCTTGGTACACAGCTACGAACATGTAGCTATGTGGCTATGCTAACTAGCGCTAGCACTTATCCATGATAAATAAAAATCATCCACTAGATCTTCAAATCTGCAGACGTGGGGAGTAAAACCCACCTCTGCCAGAAAGGCAGCAGGACCTTTTATGAAGGATTGGTCACAGATTTTGTGTTTCTTGTTGTTTTATTTGTCAGTATGTCGACGTGTGTCTTGGTACACAGCTACAGCTACAGCTACAGCTATGAACATGTAGCTATGTGGCTATGCTATTTAGCGCTAGCACTTATCCATGACAAATAAAAATCATCCACTATATCTTCAAATCTGCAGACGTGGGGAGTAAAACCGACCTTTGTGTTTATTAAGACAGCCTACAACTAGCATGCCTCCCTCCTAAGCTCCTTGTTAGCACACATTTGTGCAGGTAATGAAAAACGGAGGGGGGATTCAGTATTATTTTATACAGTCTATGGGCTGAACAAGCTCCGAGCTCTGACTCCGTGACAGACCGGATATTGTTGTTACGTAACAAAAACACTGAAGTCTGAAACGGCTCGTTTCACACACATTTACAGAAAGGTGGAGAAATCAGAACAGGGGCAGAATGGATTTTTTTCATTCTCGGGGGGTTTGTAGACATGCCAGGGACACATATTTCAGGTAGAGAACCATTAAAAAGTCAATTTTGCATGATATGTCACCTTTTAAGATGTAATATTTCAGCTGCAGCCCTGATGGTATCAAACTGAGCGCCGTGGTTAAAGGACTAATACAAATGAGAACATGATTTAAAGTGATAGTATGCACAGTTTTATATTTAATAACAGTAGTCCTACAACAACTTAATCTGACTAGCTTATTTTAGACTCTGTTTAAGTATGATGTCAGGAAAGATACTCAATAACTGTCATCAGTATTTTAGATGTAAAATCAAACAGGTAGACAAAGTGTCCTGCCCGTCTCTCTGATCCTGAACATAACCTGCCCCGGAGCAGGTCAGGAGTTCAGCACGAGTAACCATGGTGATCTACCCAGGTAAAACGGGAACCACCTTCATAGTGCTGAAAATCCAGAGTTAACCCTGAAGTTACCTCGATAACCGCAAATCCAGCTTCGTAGTATACCCCTCAGGCCACTGTGATGCATTTGTATCAAAGGAAGTATTCAGGAGTTAAGCTTTAGTTTGTTATGAAAAGTGTAGCCTCTGCAAAAACTGCTAAGTGCTTTGCCTTTGCAAAAAAACTGACCACTGTTTAAACATTTTTAAATGAAGTAATAATAAAAGTGTATTTATATAGCACCTTTCTTGAGCAGGCGTCACGACATGCTTTACAGTAGCAGAATAAAAAGCAAGAATTAAATAAAATTAGACAAAATACTGAAAACAGACAGGTCAAACAAATGCTTGTCTTCACAAAGGGGTCTTAAACTGCTTTATAAAAACATCCACAGTGTCCGCAGCTCTCAGTTCTGGAGGAAGACTGTTCTAAAGTTGTGGAGCAACATCCTCGAAGGCACAGTCACCGTTTGTTTTTCGTCTGGTGCGAGGAACAGCCAGCAAACCCTGATTAGAGGACCCGAGTCCTGCTGGAGTTGTACGGCTTCAGCAGTTCTCCGATATAAGCTGGAGCCCGACCATGTGTTGCTTTATACACAGTCACCAGAGTTTTGAACTTTAAGAACAGACTATGTTGGAGAATGGCTTAAAAGGAAATCAGCTTCAGAAACTCCTGTTGAATCAACTGACTAAATTAGAGTAGAGCTACAGCTATAGGGTCAACATCTCCTGACAAGATCATCAGTCTCTTTACTGGATCATAATTACATATATTATATTTACTTTGCACCAGTATGGACACATATCTTCTGGTTAAGTAAAAACATATCATTTTTTTGTATCTGCTCTTCTCTCTCTTCTTCCAGTGGCAAAAAACGGCGATGTGTGCATCTCCATCCTGCATGAACCTGGAGAGGACAAGTACGGCTATGAGAAGCCTGAGGAGCGCTGGCTGCCGATCCACACAGTGGAGACCATCATGATCAGTGTCATCTCCATGTTGGCAGACCCTAACGGAGACTCTCCTGCAAATGTAGATGCAGCCGTAAGTGTCCACTGTGTCATCCAGAAAACACTCTGTTAGCTGGGTTAGTTTGCAGATACACTCTCCCCACCGATGTACTGTGTACAGTCATGGCCAAAAGTTTTGAGAATGACACAAATATTACATTTTCACAAAGTCTGCTGCTTCAGGGTTTTTAGGTGTTTTTGTCAGATGTTTCTATGGTATAATGAAATACAATTAGAAGCATTTCATAAGTATCAAAAGCTTTTATTGAGAATTACACAGAATTCATGCAATAAGTCAATATTTGCAGTGTTGACCCTTCTTTTTCAAGACCTCTGCAATTCTCCCTGGCATGCTGTCAATCAACTTCTGGACCAAATCCTGACTGATGGCAGTCCATTCTTGCATAATCAATACTTGGAGTTTGTCAGAATTTGTGGGTTTTTGATTGTCCACCCGCCTCTTGAGGATTGACCACAAGTTCTCAATGGGATTAAGATCTGGGGAGTTTCCTGGCCAAGGGCCCAAAATCTTAATGTTTTGTTCCCCCAGCCATTTTGTTATGACTTTTGCTTTATGGCAAGGTGCTCCATCATGCTGGAAAAGGCATTCTTCATCACCAAACTGCCCTTGGATGGTTGGGAGAAGTTGCTCTGGGAGGACATTCTGGTACCATTCTTTATTCATGGCTGTGTTTTTAGGCAAGATTGTGAGAGAGCCCACTCCCTTGACCGAAAAGCAACCCCACACATGAATGGTCTCAGGATGCTTCACTGTTGGCAAGAGACAGGACTGATGGTAGCGCTCACCTCGTCTTCTCCGAACAAGCCTTCCTCCAGATGCCCCAAACAATCGGAAAGGGGATTCATCAGAGAAAATGACTTTACCCCAGTCCTCAGCAGTCCAGTCCCTGTACCTTCTGCAGAATATCAGTCTGTCCCTGATGTTTTTACTGGAGAGAAGTGGCTTCTTTGCTGCCCTCCTTGACACCAGGCCTTCCTCCAAAAGTCTTCACCTCACTGTGCGTGCAGATGCACTCACACCTGCCATTCCTGAGCAAGCTCTGCACTGGTGGTGGCCCGATCCCGCAGCTGTAACACCTTCAGGAGACGGTCCTGGCGCTTGCTGGACTTTCTTGGGCACCCTGGAGCCTGTTTGGCAACAATTGAACCTCTCTCCTTGAAGTTCTTGATAATTTCATAGACGGTTGACTGAGGTGCAATCTTACTCGCTGCTATAAACTTCCCTGTTAGGCCCTTTTTGTGCAATGCAATGATGGCTGCATGTGTTTCCTTGCAGGTAACCATGGCTAACAGATGAGGAACAATGGTGTCATGCACCATCTTCCTTTTAAAGTGTCCAGTCACTCAATCATGACAGATTGATCGCCAGCCTTGTCCTCATCAACACCCACACCTGTGTTAATGTGTGTGACACCTGTGTGTCATTGAAATGATGTTAGCTGGTCCTTTAGTGGCAGGGCTGAAATGCAGTGGAAATGTGTTTTTGGTGATAAAGTTCATTTTCAAGGTAAAGAGGGACTTTGCAATTAATTACAGTTGAGCTGATCACTCCTCATAACATTCTGGAGTATATGCAAATTGCCATTATAAAAACTGAAACAGCAGACTTTGTGAAAATTAATAGTTGTGTCATTCTCAAAACTTTTGGCCATGACTGTATGCTCCGGACTCTAAACGAAATAATATATTGATACGTATTAAGCTACAAAAACCCAGAATCAATGCTGAATCTCCTTAGCTGGAGGATTTTTTTTTTTTTGCAAAATGTGTGGTCATGTTAGATTTATTTAACACATGGAAGTATGAGGCACACTATTGAGATTGTTCTTCATGTCCTGCAGAAAGAGTGGCGGGAGGATCCTGCAGGTGTTTTTAAGAAAAAGGTGGCCCGCTGTGTGCGCAGGAGTCAAGAGATGGCATTTGACTAAGAAATGACAAGGTATGTACAGTAACCTGTCAGGATTCATTACAGTCCAAGGATGAGGATTTAATTTAATAACTGATGCTGCTCATGATGTTGATTATTTCCCTGGTAACCCCAGGTAAATATAGAGCTTCAGTTTAACACATACTCTCCATGGATGACACATTGTTCTCTAATCTTAACATGTGCTTCTGTTTGAAGACATTTCAGAAATAAAACAATGGAAAGGAATTGTGTTCAATCAATCAATCAATCAATCAATCTTTATTTGTATAGCGCCAAATCACAACAAACGTTATCTCAAGGTCTAGACCACTCTATGTCAAATTATGAACAGAGACCCAACTTCAAGACAGGGTAAGACTCAGTCTGACCCCACCTTAATCCATCATGAGCATTGCACATCGCAGTATTTAGCTAGTTACAGTGGTGAGGAAAAACTTCCTTTTAACAGGCAGAAACCTCAGGCAGAACCAGACTCATGTTAGACAGACATCATGCCTCGACCGAGTTGGGTCTGGAAAGACAGATAGAGGGGAGTAAGAGAGAGAAGTGATAGTGATGAGACGAGTGGTAGAAGCTGTTGCCGCTGGAGTCCAGCACAACTGTATCAGCTGGAGTCCAGATCGTCCACAGCAGGAGGACGTCTACAGCAGCTCAGATGAATCTACAAGACAATGGAGCTCAGGGACTCCAGAAAGGTCTATGGTTAGTAACTTTAATGGGACAGGCAGAGTTAAAGTAAGTGATGAGGGGGTTAGGGGGAAGGGGGTGAGCTAGGATCCCAGTGTGTCAGTGTGCCAGTTCCCCCGGCAGTCTAGGCCTATAGCAGCATGATAAAAGCTGGTCCAAGCCTGATCCAGCTCTAACTATAAGCTTTGTCAAAAAGGAAAGTTTGAAGCCTACTCTTAAAAGTGGAGAGGGTGTCTGCCTCCCGGACCCTGACTGGTAGATGATTCCAAAGGAGAGGGGCCTGATAACTGAAGGTTCTACCTCCCATACTACTTTTAGAGATTTTAGGTACAAGTAGCAAGCCTGCATGTTGGGAGCGTAGTGTTCTAGAGGGGTAATAGGGCACTATGAGCTCTTTAAGATACAAGGGTGCCTGAAGTAGTCAATAGTGCGCCCTTTCTGAGCCACACCTGACAACAACCTCTTCAAATAGTTCTTTACAAGGTTGGCACATGTCTCTGGAGGGATTTTGGCCCATTCTTCCAATGTAAATTGGTCCAGCTGGTCCAAAGTACATGGTTTCTGCATGGACGTTCACTTTGAGCGCCCGCCACAGATTCTCCACAGGATTTAGATCTGGAGAAGGACTCTGCCTTTCTTGGCTCCATCATGAGCATTGCACATCGCAGTATTTAGCTAGTTACAGTGGTGAGGAAAAACTTCCTTTTAACAGGCAGAAACCTCAGGCAGAACCAGACTCATGTTAGACAGCCATCTGCCTTGACCGAGTTGGGTCTGGAAAGACACATAGAGGGGAGTAAGAGAGAGAAGTGTTCATGCGTTAGCAGCAGCTTAGACCTGGAAAATGTACGCTTGACTTGACTTGAATAGAAACCTATCAGATCCAGTACCGTGATGGATCGGACATGGATCTGGTGGAATTTGGCCATGAGTAAGAGTGTGGGTTGCGAGTCTCTGGTATCGTTATTTTGGAGGACCTCGGCTGAAAGTTTTGGAAGTCCCATCTTCTCTTGGTATTGACTGGTCATTAGGGCAGAGTTGACCTTAACCTACAGGATGGTTGTATAGTGGTGAACAATATCAGCTGAGAGCACGGTGAGCCAGATTGATACTGGGTGTGTTATTGTGCCTGAAAACACTGAGCTGCATTAGTTTTGTATAGAGAACAAGCACTGCTGTAAGTGGACACAGGCTCCTTACACGTGATGATGAATGCTGACACTGAAATGTTCCTGTTGTTTCAGGATGGAAACTGCACAGAGGATTTGACAAGTGGCAACGCTAAAGTTGAACACTGGGGGCACAACTTTATCACCATCAGCGAGCCAACCCTGAGGAGAAAGACTCTTGGAACAGTTTAGATCCCATATTTCTCTCCTGATTTGTATCTTGCAGTTTGAAAATGCTGTTTAGTCGTCAATTATAGAACTTAATGGCTTTCATGCTGGAAAAGGTACTCGTAC
The DNA here is from genome assembly GCF_009762535.1 of Notolabrus celidotus. Lineage (NCBI taxonomy): Eukaryota > Metazoa > Chordata > Actinopteri > Labriformes > Labridae > Notolabrus > Notolabrus celidotus. The sequence goes on from NC_048290.1 coordinate 27,249,276, forward strand.
TTTTCTGTCACCATGATTAGTTTCAGAAGATGCTGTTTCTGGTCAAGCATCACAGCGAGATTAGCAATAGACTGTATTATTTCTCTGTCATGTACATACTTGTCAGATTTTAGAGCAGTTACCTCCTCTGAGAAATGCCCCACATTCTTAGTTCATGTTTACCTATTTATTTAAAGTTTGACTATTAGAGAGGTATTTCTTTTTCTTTTCAACCTGCCAGACTGAGCCAACAAACCTCACAGTTATTACATCAATTATGCAATTTTGGGGTGTTTGCAGTCTCACAAACCAGAGCTGGAAATAAACAAACACTGGCTTTGCTTTCCCTGCATGCAGAGAAAGTGTTCCTCTTTTCCCTGAGGGGGGAAACTCATCACCCAGCACTGCCTTAACTTCAACTGCCAGCAAAGGAAACCTGTCTTCATATAAGGACTGCAACTGACTGCTTCTTTTACATCCAGAGAAACTGTTGTGGACAAACCAAAGAATAAACCAATAAATATGTTTTTACTGATAATGATTCTGTTTTTTTCTGCCTCTTAATTTGACCTGGAGTAACACGTGTGTACAGAGGTAGTGCTCTTTTGTCTTGCATATAGGAGAGGTGGTGGTGGTGGTGGTCAGACATGTTGACATGGCACAGTATAAAAGGTATCTTAATACTCTAAAGTATTATATATGTATTCCTTAAATTAAAGACACCCATGTTCATCTAAAAATAGCTTAATTCCACTCTTGCAGCATATTTGGACAGATTACTGCATTCTAATAATCCTTCCTAACTAAAAAACATTCCTCTTTTTACCTGCTTACTCCACCCCATAAATGTATGGACTCATTTTTCAACCTTCATTTTTTTTTTGTAACTACAAACTTTTAATTCATTTTATCAAACTGAGTTTTAATAACATTTTTTAAACAAATTTTTGCTTTATTTATTTTTTGATCTTATATTTTAAAATATTTTATGTTTTAATGCTTATGTTTGTTTAAAGCAGTGGTTCTCAAAGTGGGGTCCTGGGACCCCTGGGGGTCCGCGAGCCATAGCGTGGGGATCCATGAAATAATTATAATATATTTCTAATAAATTATAAAATCGTGCTGTGTCATTCAAAACAGCATGTACAGTTGAGGTCAAAATTATTAGCCCCCCTTATGAAATTAGATAAAACACTTGATTTCTCCATGAAAATCACCATTAAAAACAATGGTTTATAGTGTGTTGTTTCCAAAAGAACACAGTCAAAATGTTCACTATGTTTGATCTGGATATTTTATTGATGCAATTAATTGAAACAAGAAAAAGTAAAAATGACACGTCCAAAATTATTAGCCCCCTGGCCCTAAGTATCATCAATCAATCAATCTTTATTTGTATAGCGCCAAATCCCAACAAACGTTATCTCAAGACGCTTTTACAAACATAGGAGGTCTAGACCACTCTATGTCAAATTATGAACAGAGACCCAACTTCAAGACAGGGTAAGACTCAGTCTGACCCCACCTTAATCCATCATGAGCATTGCACATCGCAGTATTTAGCTAGTTACAGTGGTGAGGAAAGACTTCCTTTTAACAGGCAGAAACCTCAGGCAGAACCAGACTCATGTTAGACAGCCATCATGCCTCGACTGAGTTGGGTCTGGAAAGACAGATAGAGGGGAGTAAGAGAGTCGTAGAAGCTGTTGCCGCTGGAGTCCAGCACGTCCGTATCAGCTGGAGTCCAGATCGTCCGCAGCAGGAGGACGTCTACGGCAGCTCAGAGGAACCTACGAGACAAGGGAGCTCAGGGACTCCAGAAAGGTCTATGGTTAGTAACTTTAATGGGACAGGGAGGGGGTTGAGGGGAAGGGGGTGAGCTAGGACCCCAGTGTGTCAGTGTGCCAGTTCCCCCGGCAGTCTAAGCCTATAGCAGCATGACAAAAGCTGGTCCAAGCCTGATCCAGCTCTAACTATAAGCTTTGTAAAAAAGGAAAGTTTTAAGCCTACTCTTAAAAGTAGAGAGGGTGTCTGCCTCCCGGACCCTGACTGGTAGATGATTCCAAAGGAGAGGGGCCTGGTAACTGAAGGTTCTACCTCCCATACTACTTTTAGAGATTTTAGGTACAACTAGCAAGCCTGCATGTTGGGAGCGTAGAGTTCTAGAGGGGTAATAGGGCACTATGCGCTCTTTAAGATACGAGGGTGCCTGAAGTAGTCAATAGTGCACCCTTTCTGAGCCACACCTGACAACAACCTCTTCAGATAGTTCTTTACAAGGTTGGCACATGTCTCTGGAGGGATTTTGGCCCATTCTTCCAATGTAAATTGGTCCAGCTGGTCCAAAGTACATGGTTTCTGCATGGACGTTCACTTTGAGCGCCCGCCACAGATTCTCCACAGGATTTAGATCTGGAGAAGGACTCTGCCTTTCTTGGCCAAACATGAACAACATCCATATGCCCAAAAAGTTCCATCAGACCAAAGGATGGACTTCCAAAACGTATCTTTACCTTTCAAATGTTCTCGGGCAAACCTCAGTCTGGCTCTGATGTGCCGCTCTTTGGGTAAAGGGTTCTTCTGGGACGATGGTCCTGAAGCCCACTATGATGAAGATCCCTCACAACTGTGCTCCTTCAAACATCAACTCCAGAGGAGGTCAGGTCAGCAACAATCATCTTGGCAGATGTCCGGGGCTTCTTGTTGACATCTTCGTCTACTTTCCTCTCCAAAGTTCTTGAAATCTTACGTTTTCTACCACGCCCAGGTTTGTTTCTAACAGAGATTGTCTCCTTGTACTTTGCAATGATGCAACATACAGCTATTCTAGACACTGTAAAACGCCTGGAAATGACAGTATAGCCTTCCCCCTTATTATGAGCCTCAAATATCTTCTTTCTGAGCTCAAGACTGATTTCCATTGTCTTTGGCATGGATAGTAAGAGGAGTCCCTCTCAATAAAGTGTTCAAGTGCCCTGATTGGAGTCCCTTAAGTAAATCTCAATGCTGTTTGAATGCTCAGGTGTTGTTAGGAAGCCAACAGACCTACAGGTGTTGTTAGGAAACAAACTGACTGCACAGGTGTGTTTTAAAAGCAAATAAATATTTGATATAAAGCTATACTAAAAATGTATTTTACATTCCAAAATGTACCAAAGCTACTACAGAACACTGGTGAATGTTTCCTTATATCAAGTTTTATCAATGATTCAAACATTGGGCAGAATTTAAGGAAAATGTTCCAGAATTCCTGGGGGCTAATCATTTTGACCTCAAGTGTATACTGATGAGGGCCATTTGCGCCAATGAAACGAGCATATTGTGCTATTACTACCACCCTAGTTGACTTTGGGCCAATAGAAACTGATATGGTTGTGACACTCACATCAATCTGTCACGTATATAGAGCGAGGAATACAGTACATCTACCAGAAAACACAGATGGTGAACCTGACCACAACTTCAGAGAAAGCGCAGAAGGCTTCTTATTTGGTGGCTTGAAAGGATATGTGAGTCTTGTCACTGTTAATTTTCTGAAAGTGTTTAAGATCAATTACTTGAAAAGTATAAATGCTGTCATGATGAGTCCACAAGGAATGAAATGACCCTCTGTTTTAAAGGATACAAGTGGTATTTACTTGATTCAGATTGAAGTGTTATCTGTTTATCACTATGGTACAGGTCTGAAGGATTTACATTGATACGTTTTACAATACAAATAGTTCAAAGGGCATCTAAGAGTGCAAATGGTAGTAAGCATGTGCTTAATCTATGTTACAATTATGAGGGGGTCCTTGGAAAACCTCACCTGTAAGAGGTCCCTGGCCCCAAAAAGTTTGAGAACCCCTGGTTCAAAGCTGCTGTTGGTAGGAATGGTGTAAAAAACGTTACTTTTTTCTGCTGGGTTTGGAGAAAAGGTCATAATACCCATCGGTATTTATCTGTAAGTGGAGTAATTTGAGATTATGGCGAAATTTCTTCCAATGCCTTTGTATCAAGCAATGTTATTATTCCCCTCGTTCCTCGTTATCACGGACCAATCAGAGATACTCCCCGACCCTCTGTCGCTCCCTGATTGGCTGGGAAGCCACTTCTTCCTCATAGGCCCAATCTCAATGTCCACCCTCAAGCACTCACTGACTTTGAGGCGGGTTCCCACTAAGTCTGTGAGGGTGTAAGGCTGTCCCACTGTCAAATCATCAAGTGTGTGAGGGATCTTTAAAATCTGTGTGGTGGTCTGAAGAGAGCTGTGCTCAGGAGATGCCCTCACTATCTGATGGATTTGGAGCTTTTTTGTAAAGAAGAATGGGCAAATATCACCACGTCAAGATGTACCATGATAATAGAGTCCTACAAAAAAAACAGAGTGCTGAAATAAAATCAAAAGGTGCTTCAAACAATTATTAGTTAAAGAGTGTGTACACTTATGCAACCACCTTATTTTATTGTTTTATTTTTTATTCTTCCCCCTAAAATACCTCAATTTTGTTTTCAGTTGAATTGTTCATGTTATAGGTCACATTAAAGGTGGAACAAGTTCTGACATGGTTTATCTTGGTCTCAATTTTTGACATCACAAAACCTGGCATTTTAACAGGGGTGTGTAGACTTCTGATATCCACTGTATGTGTTGACTTTGTTTAGAGCTACTTTACACCTATTAAACAAAAGCAGATGAATATGTTCACAACCTCGGTATCATTTTGGACTCCCATCTCACTCTGGAACAGCTCATCAAGCACATCACCAAAACCGCCTTCTTCCACCTTAAAAATGTCGCCCGTCTCCGTCCATCTCTCTCCTTTTCCACCGCTGAAACCCTGATCCACTCCTTTATCACTTCCAGACTCGACTACTGTAACAGCATCTTCTATGGCCTTCCTTCAAAACAACTCAACAAACTACAATACATCCAGAACTCTGCCGCCCGCCTGCTCACCCACACCCGCTCCCGTGACCACATCACCCCTGTCCTCCAAAACCTCCACTGGCTCCCTATCAAACAGCACATACATTTCAAAATCCTCCTTCTCACCCACAAAGCCCTCCATAACCAGGCCCCCTCTTACCTCACCGACCTGCTCCATCACCACACCCCCTTCCGTAACCTCCGATCCTCCAACGCCCACCTCCTGTCCCTACCACCTGACACCAAGCACCGAACCTTGGGGGACAGAGCTTTCTCTATCACCGCCCCCACCCTCTGGAACGCCTTACCACTTAACATTTGAAACTGCCCCAACCTGTCCACCTTCAAATCACTCACCAAAACCCTCCTGTTTAGAATTGCTTTTAACGTATGATTGCTTTTAAATGTATTTTATTCATGTTTTTATTATTCTGTTGTTTTATATGATGTTTTTATCCTTTGTGCAGCATCTTTGAGTTTTTAGAAAAGCGCTTTATAAATAAAATGTATTATTATCATTATTATTATGTGCCAACTACTCAGAATGAAAACCAGAATGACATTTTTTTTTTTTCAATCTCCATGATTGCTTTATTGAATTAAGCGCCAGCTCAATATTGTCAACAGTCAGACAAGAGAAAACATAACTTGAAAGAGTATAAAATCATCGTGGCAACACAAAAGCAAACCTCTCCCACCCAAATCAAAGAAAAATCCATCCATCCATCCATGTTGCAGGTGTAGAATAGAAACTTTGGATCCTGAGTCGCTCACTGTCCAGGAGCAGAGAGGCTTTTGTTCATGAACTGCTTCTTGACAAAGCACACCCACCACTGAAAGAAGCAAACGTCATAATGTTAGAAAAGCAGCGTAAAAGAAGATCCTACAATCAAGAGGCAGGATTTAAAAGACAAACTGGGAACCACTCATTACATCACTTACCAGTAGGGGTGTAACGATTCTTTTTAACAACGATTTGATTCGTGGTTGCCGATACGATTAAAGGATGATATTGGTTCATTTAGAACGATGCGATCTGAAACGATTCAGTGACTGTGAAATAAATCCCTTGATACTGGACAGTCCTAGACTCCTGATGTTGTTGTGATGTTTTTGGCCTGAGCCGAGTTTTGTCCTAGTCTCTGACTAAACATGCTGGTGAGTCCTGAGGCTTCTGCAGAGCTGATGTTACCTTGATGAACGCTGCAAGATATGCCTGGATGGTCGGTGTTATGTGAAATCCCATGGCGCCTTAGTAGGTGGTTGGATAGATTTGTGGTGTTGCCGTGGTAACTTTACTTGACCTTATCATATCCTACAAACAGCGAGCGACTCATTTAGAACATCTCCGTCTTTGCTAAAGCCAAAGTGTTTCCACACACTGGACCGCAATGGTGGCTTGGTAATTTCTCGCCCGCCATGCTATGTGTTGTTGTCTGCTGGCGCGTGGCGATGACGTCACAGACAGGCAGCCTGAATTGAGTAATGTTTGACGTCTGTATCATTAAAAGTGTAACAAATCCACATCCATATAAAGTCTGCCGTGCTTAAATCCAATGTGTTATTTCCTAGTATGGATACAATCCAATTATTACCTTTTAAAACGATGTTAGATCCATATATGTCGTCTGGAAGGCCAACTTGCCGAGCACAGATCGATGTAGTCAGATCATAGGAATATATATCAATACATCGATGTAGTAGATCAATCGTTACACCCCTACTTACCAGACTACAGAGAGCAGAGCACGTTACTTTAGTTTGATAATGACATGCTTTATTAACATAAAGAAGAATATATATAACTGGGGGTCTTTGTGAAACAGAAAATTCTACACTCTCTATGATAATGTCCTCCCATGATTAAAGCCTTGCTACTTAATTTTCTCTGTCTGCAGTTCAATGTACACCTGATGAGCCAGCATGACAAATGCCATCTGCTTGACATGTTTTGCACCATGTCAGGATTGATCATGTTTAGCTGGAGCGGGTGTTTCCTCAGAAATATTGGACTCACCTTGCTGGGTTTGTCTGTCTGTGGGTCGAACACGCGGTCACATAGCCTCAAGCCGGTCTCCTGGCGGATCTGCTGCAGGTACGCCCTCATCGTATCTGGAAAAGGTCAGAGAAGACAACTGACATCGTTAACTACTGTTTGAAAAAAATAAAAAAGGAATTGATAGTTCTGTTAGGATTTATTGCAATGTTAAAAAAAATATATATATATATTTTGTTGTATTTCTAATGATTTCAAACCAACAGCCGCTACATTCCTTCATAGGGCATTAAAACAAGTAAAAAAGAGTTGTGACACTATGTTTGAACTAGGTTTAGAGACAACATACAAGCCTGAAACAGCATGTTCTGCTTTGAGCTGATGAGGCTCAAGTCATCATTGATATTTTTGGATTGATATTACTTCAACCAAGAAAACAGATGAAATATTAGAAGGGAACAAGGGAAGTGGCGATAGGTCAGATTACAGGCTGGAGGAACAGGGTCTCAGTGGCCCACTCTCAATGTCCACAGACTTTGAGGCGCGTTACTGCTAAGTCCGTGAGGGCTTAGGACTGTCCCACTGTCAAATCTACAAGTGTGTGAGGGATCTCTCACAGACTTTTATAACCCTTTATGCCCCCTTTCTGTACATGGGCTTTTGTGCAGACTAAGCGTAAGGGAACTACCCATAGTTCATAGCATTGTGACGTGAAACATTATTTTTATTTCTATCATTTACATATTTAGCCTATAGTTATAAATGTATATAATGTAAATGTTGTGGTTAAGCAGTCTGTACGGTAAGAGCCTGTATCACATTGCAGTCAGTCTGTCCCTTCTTTTTGTCTTGAGGAAAGAAAAAATTGTGCATGAAAAAATTCCTAATGCCTCTAAGGTGAGCTACATGATGTCATGCAGTTCATGTGAGAAGTGGCAAAGTGCTGTCTCATTCCCAGTTCTACAGTTTTGAGCCCTTACAGCCTCCTGCCCTCGAACACTTTCCAGGTGACGTCACTTGAGTCAAGAAGGGCTCAGAGCTCAAGGCTCAAGGCTCAGGGCTTAGGGAGGACATTGAGATTTGGCCAATGATTCAGATTCAGATTTGGTTCACGTCCAGCAGAGAATGATTTTTTTATTTTCTTTTATGAAGAAAGAAGAAGAAGAAAGGTACTTTGTTGATCCCCAGGGGGGGAAATTCAAGTTTTTCACTCATGCTATTTTGGACATGCTACACATACATTTTTTTTGGTATATACATACAAATGCACACACATGCAGTGAACATGCTTAGGGAGAGATGTCAGAGTGAGGATACTGCCATCAACCAGCGCACCCAGAGCAGTTGGGGGTTCGGTGCCTTGCTCAAGGTCACCTCGGCAGTGCCCAGGGAAGTGAACCAGCACCTCTCCAGCCACCAATCCACTTGCCAAATTTCATCCATACTGGGACTCGACCCGGCGACCCTTCGGTTCCCAAGCCAAGTCCCTATGGACTGAGCTACTGCCGCCCCCATGTTAAACCTCAAAAGAAACCCCCACAGAACCCAGTCCTGGTTTACGGTGTGTGTCCCTTACCGTCCTCCTGCTTGTTTGCTGGTTTAATGTACATGGCATTCAGAGGGAAGCCCGGTTCTCCTGGAATTGGGAAGTTGGAGATGCCAAGAGTGTACATCTCTTTTTCTCCCTGGTTTCTGGAGCTGCACTGTAAAGAGCAACAGTTACATTCTTGCAAAAAGGCAGATTACATTTTCTAACAGAAATGTCAGAAGCTTCTTACATCTACCTGTCTGAGGGAAAACCAATCACATGCTACCTGTTCCCATGTGGCTTTTTTCTATTGGTTTTTATCTGCTACTTTACCACAAGCTAATCAGTTTTTGCTGCAAATACTCAGATATGCAAGGTAGTACCACGTGCAGACTTCCTCTACTGTCATTTCTGAACATTAAATAATTCTGCAATTTACCTTCTGTAGCTTCTTTAAGCATTCAGAGATGTACAGTGTGACATAGATCAGCGTCCTGTCAGCCTCATTCTGAAAGACACAATAAACAAATATAGATTACTGCCCAGAATACCAAGAATGAGACAGAAACAAATGTTTATTCTAAAGAGTTGTACCACAAAATGTTGTTGTAATAAGTGCAGTTACAGCTTGTTCTGAACAGTAAAGGTAAAAACAAAAAAAACTGAGCAACTATGCATAGCTGAAGGGAAGGGGAAGCAGCAAGCTGGGGCATGTTGAAGGACAAAAATACAGCTGCTTGAAGAGTAAAGGGGAGGGTGATAGAGGGGAGAGAGGAGATATATGGGAACACACCACTTAGGAGGTGAATAAATGACTCAAACATCTCATTTCTTACCTTAATTTCATAGTTCTTAAAGAAAACATTGGCCTTGAAGTAGTAAATGGCTTCATCAATGATGTCAGAGTCAATGCCTGAAATGAGAAAAGAGTGATTGGTAAATATGACATCTGAATTCAATACATCTGTGAATTTAGACACAGAAGGTATGCAGTCAGTTCATTCTTTGGTTCACATGAACCTCCTTATGTGAAGTTGTGATCTTTTCTTGGATTTGATATCTGCTGACAAAGCACTCCAGTTGCACTCTCAGTACTTGTATCAAACCTGTTGTAATAGCTTGAAAGGTGGCCACTTCTCACACTTCTTGTTTTGCAGAGATGAGAATATCAAATTCTGATCTGATCTGTAAATTATTACAAATATAAGCCTTCACATTTTACAAAATCTGAGAGCCACTCAAGCTGTACAGGCACTTTAAAAGTGAGAGACAGTGTGTCAACAGACATTACTGAGGAAGTGGAAGTAAAGTCTGCACTATCGAGCCTTATATAGAAGTGATGCTCATGCATGCTTCAGGAAATGAGCAATATGTGATGATATGGTCCAGATCCTGCATGAATTAATTCAAGCAAGTTAATAATACCTCATTTGAGCTAACACATGAATACATAAAGGGAGTTTTCTGCATTATGTACTTATCAAAACAACCATCCAGCCTTACCGTCTCCTCTGGCTGGACCCTTGAACTGGGTTTTGAGGGGAAGCAAAGCCATATTCCCCACCAGCCTGGTTTCAGGGACCATCAAGCTTGAGTGATATGCCTTATGAGAGAGGAAGAGAGTTGCTGTCAGACATTTACTCAGCAGAGTTAGCTGGATCCAGTCCGCACAGAGAGTTAGCATCAATGACAGCACTGCTACTGACACCGCTGCTACTGACACCGCTGCTACATAGATACCACACAGTGTCATTTACAATAAACAGAGAAGTCATTTCAGTCGATTTAAAAGGGAGTTTGTTATTTCAGACTTGTCCAGTATCATTCAATTGCAAGTAACTGCTAATAAAGCTAGCAAACAATGCTAACGAGACTCGTCATCAAACCTAGCGTTAGCTCGGAGGCCTTTACTGAAGAGGTTTTCCAATGCAAGTGTTAGCCTCTAAATAGACTCAGGGAGAGCTCGCAGTTTTCTGTGGAAACATCTTACCGGCATGTTGAGTGTTTATATATCAGTCCAACCGCTCGAGCCGGAGAAAAATATGAACACTATCGAGCCCTGCTTCCGCCTGTCCCACCCTTCAGCTTTACAGGAAGTGGAGACATGCTATGTTGCGTAGCTGCCACGTGAGGGCGCCAACACACCAGGTATCTTCACAGAAGCACACTCAGGGTTGGTTTTGGTCTGAAAACTGTCGAACTAATAAACAAATGCATTAAAAACAACAACATTACATATGTTTATAACTCCCTCTCTGCTTGTTATTAAGTTTCTTTCTTTCCATGTTGTTTCAGTTCTTTTTTTTTTTGTCGTTCATGGGAGGTGTGGTTCTTGTGGTCAGTGGTGGAGCCAGACAGTTTTGACCTGGGTGGCCAAACTGGGGCACTGACTGTTGAAGGGTTGGCCAGGCGTGAAAAACATTAGGGGCTTACCCCAAACCAAGTAGGGTTACCTCCAATAATCACATCTACTTTAACTTCTTTTCATAGAATAATTTAACAAATGTTACAAATTTGTAGATTTCTAATGTTAAGATTAATAAAGTAACTCGACAGAGTGTCAACTTTTAAATCTGCTGAACTCTTTAAGGACTCAAAATGAAGGTGATTGTCCAAAATCAAAGCATCAACAAAAATAATATTCAAATGCAAAGAAACTACTGTCTATGCAGCTTGAAACACAACAACACAATAACTGATTTAAATATAAGTAATGCCTCTGAAATGGCAAATGGCCAATCATGTTTAAGAATTTCAGGGTGGCCAATCAGTTTTCAGAGGTGTCCATGGCCACCCCTGGCTCCACCACTGCTTGTGGTATGTCACAGTTCTGTGTATAATGTTCAAGTTGAAGTATTTCATTATACACAAAGTATCACCTCTTTCTCTTACTCCTCTGTCTTTCCAGACCCAACTTGGTCGAGGCATGATGGCTGCATGAGTCTAGTTCTGCCTGAGGTTTCTGCCTGTTAAAAGGAAGTTTGTCCTCTCCACTGTAACTAGCTAAATACTGCGATGTGCAATGCTCATGGTGGATTAAGGTGGGTCAGACTGAGTCTTACCCTGTTTTGGTGTTGGGTCTCTGTTCATAATTTGACATAGAGTGGTCTAGACCTCCTATGTTTGTAAAAGCGTCTTGAGGTAACGTTTGTTGTGATTTGGCGCTATACAAATAAAGGTTGATTGATTGATTGATAACCAAAAAAGATTGCAAAAAGTTGGATATTTTGGGGTAATATTTTATTTAAAAAATATAGCATTAATAAATCTGTTTTACATGTTTTAACTTCAACAATGTCCCAGAATAATAAAACAAACTTGTGGAAATCAAATTTCTTGAGTCAGCAAAACACAGATAAAAAAAGACAAACACAGTCAGTGATCTTGTCCTTTTTTCACATCCTTGCAGTCCCATGCCCTTGGTGTTGTGTTTCAATAGTCCCTTGCGTCATTTAAATCTTCAGCTGTTCCCACAGTCTTGAAAAGCTTCATCATAGTTTAAGTTAGCTGGCTCCTCATCCGTCTCCTAAAGAGAAAGAAAAACATGTATCACCAATAAAGTCATAGTACAACAAAAATGGCATAGTAATTACTGTTGCATTTTTTGTGTCCGTACCTTTGGCTCCTTGAACTCCAGGTCCTCTCCATACTGTATTGAGAAGTCAATATGTTGTAGAACTATGTTTACACCTTCTTCATCTGTGCGGTCAAAAGGCAGGAATCTCACCATACTGTAGTCATCGATCTGTACACACAGTCAGAGAGGAGGAGGTCTGTTAGAAACAATCTGAGCATGGTCCAAAATAAGATCCAGTAAAGCTTCACTTACAAGTTCACAGATGGCTTTAGTCAGCTTCTTGAACTTTGTGCTTCTGATAGTATCAGAGCTATCTTCCATCATTGAGTACATGTCTGGGTCCAGGTACCTGGTGAGAGAGAAAGCAGAGCATAGTAAATGCTGCAAATGTTTCATTTGGGAACTTTTCAAGAATTATTAATGTTATTCTCAATCTACTTTTCTGTTTTCAAAAAAGATCAAGGTCAGAGTATCAAGATTATTTTTTCATATTAAAAAAAATCAATCAACTAAAACTACAATTTTAAAGATGATGAAGACACACCATACTACAGTTCTCCATCCCCTCTATTATCTTTTGCTTTGTTGCATGAAGGTTAATTTGAACTGAACACAATCACACTGTTGTTCTGTAGTTTTAAGAAACCTACTTTTCTATTTCCTTCTTGGCTTTGGGACTAAGCAGGTCCATTTTTGTCATGATGTTTACTTGAGGAATCTCTAACGACACCATGGCACTGAGGGCAGCCATCACTCCTGAGATGAACTGCACATTAGAGAGGAAGGAAGACATCATTAAGTACATTTGAAATCAGATGCAAATAAGAATACAATAAAATAGTTTAGGATGCTGGGACAAGTGTCATATACCTTAAAAGACTCCACCATAAACTGGGAGTCCACCAGAAAGACCCCGCACACCCGAAACTCCCACTGCTGGAGCTGCTCCACCAGCTGCCTCATCACAGGGAGGTGTGTGTAGAGCTCAATCTGACCTGGCAAAATGAGGCACATGTCAAAATCACGATAAACTGTCCAAACAAGATTTAAAACTTTGACAATGCTTTCTCTTAAAAGCTGGTGTGGGAGTTTATAATCATAATGCTGTCATAAAAACACAGCAAATCTAGTTTCCACCATGGTATAGCACAGCAGCCTTTAAGGGTGAATTATTCAATTTCATATAGTAATGATAATGTGTTTTACCAGAAGGGAGGTAAATCTATCACGCCTCTGCCGAGATGCTTACCTGGGCAGTCAAACAGTATATAGTCATCTTCTACGTGCCCCAGGCTTTCCTCCAGCCAATCAAAGTTGTTGGCAAAGTACTCCATGCAGAAAACCAGGCCTCCGTTAGGGCCGAATCTGAGGGATTGATCTTCCATCACATCGTCCACCTGGATCAACTCACGGATATCTGAGGAGACAGAAACCATGAGGCTGCATTTTAAGACAAAACAACACGAAGTGCGTTACAGTTGGCAATAAAAACAAGAAGTGCAAAGCAAAATGAAGCGATTAAAAATAAAATAAAATAACAGCTTAAAGGGGACATATCACGCTTTTTTCATCAATATATATTGGTCTAAGAGGTCCCCAAAACATGTCTTTAAAGTTTATGCTCAAAAAAACACTTTGAAATCAGATTTTGGCATGCCTGAAAAGCCCTCTTCTTCAGTCCTCCTCAGAACACTCTGTTTTCTCTCTGACCACGCCCCCTCAGGAAGTGGATGTGCCTCGGCTCTCCAGCACGTTGATCTAATGTTTACATGTTGGCTGAATATACACGGCTGCTCAGAGATCACGTTACTTCAACCCTCTGAATCTGATCCAGAATCTGATCCTGACGGAGAGGCGCCTGTAGCAGGACCTTTCTGAACGATTGGTCACAGATTTAGTGTTTCTTGTTGTTTTATTTATCAGTATGTAGACGTGTGTCTTGGTACACAGCTACGAACATGTAGCTATGTGGCTATGCTAACTAGTGCTAGCACTTATCCATGATAAATAAAAATCATCCACTAGATCTTCAAATCTGCAGACGTGGGGAGTAAAACCGATCTCTGCCAGAAAGGCAGCAGGACCTTTCTGAAGGATTGGTCACAGATTTAGTGTTTCTTGTTGTTTTATTTGTCAGTATGTCGAAGTGTGTCTTGGTACACAGCTACAGCTACAGCTATGAACATATAGCTATGTGGCTATGCTAATTAGCGCTAGCACTTATCCATGATAAATAAAAATCATCCACTAGATCTTCAAATCTGCAGACGTGGGGAGTAAAACCGACCTTTGTGTTTATTAAGACAGCCTACAACTAGCATGCCTCCCTCCTAAGCTCCTTGTTAGCACACATTTGTGCAGGGAATGAAAAACGGGGGAGGGGTTCAGTATTATTTTATACAGTCTATGGGCTGAACAAGCTCCAAGCTCTGACTCCGTGACAGACCGGATATTGTTGTTACGTAACAAAAACATGGAAGTCTGAAACGTCTCGTTTCACACACATTTACAGAAAGGTGGAGAAATCAGAACAGGGGCAGAATGGATTTTTTTCATTCTCGGGGGGTTTGTAGACATGCCAGGGAAACATATTTCAGGTAAAGAACCATTAAAAAGTCAATTTTGCATGATATGTCACCTTTAAAATCAGAGCTAAAATGAAATAGAAATCACACAATAAAAGCTTTCCTGTAAAAGTGTGTCTTGAGTAATGACATAAAACAAGGGACTGACTCTGCAAGTCTGATCTCCTCTGGCAGGCTGTTCCAGAAAGTAGGAGCCCTGACTGAAAACACCCTGTCCCCTTTGGTTTTCAGTCGGGTCCTTGGAACAGCTAGCAGAGCACTGCCAGAGGATCTCAGACTGCGACTAGGTTTGTAGGGGGATAAAAGCTCAGATATATATAGAGAGGGGCAAGTCCATGTAGTGCTTTAAAAGTCAATAAAATAATCTTAAAATCAATCCTAAAATCAACAGGCAGCAAGTGTAGATGAGCTAAAATGGGGGTGATGTGGGCACATTTTTTAGTTCCTGTTAAAAGACGAGCTGCTGCATTTTGAACTGTTTGAAGACGGTGGATTGATTTTTGACTGAGACAAGTTTACAGGGAATTACAGGCTTGACTTAATTATTTAATTATTAATTATTAAGAATTAAGGACTTGACTTTGGATATATTTCTGAGCTGATAAAAACAAGACTGGACAACTTTGTTCACCTGTGGCTCAAAACACAAATTCCAATCAAAAATCACACCAAGGTTTTTGGCTGAGGGTTTAACATTATTTGAAAGCTCACCCAATGTTGGCAGGATTTGATCCCTCTTTGCTGGGGGGCCAAACACAATGACTTCAGATTTGGACTCATTCAGTTTTAAAAAGTTGTCTGCCATCCAAGATTTAATTTCTGTCAGACAGTTGTGGAGATGAGTGATTCCTGATTGGTTGTTATGTTTTATTGGAATGTAAAGTTGCGTTTCATCAGCATAGCAATGATAACGGACATTGTATTTATGAATTATATGGCCAAGGGGGAGCATGTAAATGGAAAAAAGAGCGGGACCCAGGACTGAACCCTGTGGAACCCCATGTGATAGGTTCGCCGTAGATGAATGTGAACCAGCCGATGACACTACAAAACATCTCCTCTCAAGATATGACCTGAACCAATTCATGTATCGTATCTGCACCATGAGATTACTGTGACCATGTGTGCTCAATCTAAACATTCAGAGTTCAGTTTTTCATCTTGTCAGGAACTGATTCATCTTTTATCCATTTCTGTATTATCAACTATATGAACTTAGAGTTTCTGTATAAATACTCCTTCCTGAGGAGATAAAGCATGCAGAGTCAGTGACAACTTTTAAATCTCTTCTTAAAAGACCCATTTTTACAGACTTACCTTTATGTGACTTTATCCTTTTAACCACTTTTTAATTTTATGCATTATTACTTTAGTTTTTATCTAACAAATTAATTGGTTTTCAATTGATTTGATTATTTATTGTATAATAATATTTTTTTCATTTATCGTTTTAATTTTCCAAATTTATCCTTTTTCATTTTCTATTTTCTCTGATGTGACATTATAGATGTTCTGAAAACTTCTTTATTGTCCTTTAATGCTTTTATTTACTTATCCATTTTCATGTATTCATTTTTAGAAAAAACCCTTTAACTCTGATTTATTAGTCTACTGTCACACCACTTTATTCTGTTTAATTCACGTTTATTCTTTTCAACCTCTTGCGTTGTATTTTGTTTTGCCTTGTCAGAATTCCTACACTCCTCTCAGTCAAAGGGTTTACTTTGTTATTGAAACATGCTTGGCTTGTTGAAGCACTTTGTAAACATTTGTTTTTAAAAGGTGCTACATGAATAAAGTTATTACTATCTGTTGGAGCTATTTGTTTATTTTTTGTATTTAGTTGTTTATTTAGTTTGGAATTAATAAGTAGTATTAGTTGTTAGATTTATCTAAAACTTTTCTTTTTATAACTCAATAAAGTTAGGTTTTTGGGGTTATATTTTTGTTAGTTACTTGTTTAGTATATTTAGATTTTTTGTATATTTATTATTTCTTTAGTTTGTTTTTGTTTGTTTGGTAATCACGAACTGTGGGCACCTGAGGTTATTTAGGTAGGTAGGTGGCAGAAGGCCGGCATGCACCTGGGTGGGCCTATGGTTTTTTACCAGCGCAAGAGAGGCAGCAGGAGCTGTGATTTTCTTTGTTCCTTTTGTTTGCTTGCTTCCATCAAAATAAACCATTGAGAACCGCTGAACTTCTGCATGGACATTAGACTTATTTTGCCTGCGTACATCACATCCCCACGGTGCATCAGTGACCCTTTGATTAAGTTTAGTTAAAGTTTGAGTTTGATACTTTAATTATTCTTTGAGTTTTTTATGACAAATGGCCACTACACTATCATCATTATTATAAATACATTTGAAATAGACCTAAAACACCACCAAACCCCCCAACAAACATTAAGTAACCTAAATTAATTTTCACCTTTCCTTAACCTACTAGTGTCTTGAAGGTGTATCTCTTCTGTTCTGAGTTACAGGACACTAAGATATAGCTAAAGTATTTGGATGACATCCAGACATGCTTTATTTACCTGCCATGACAGGGTAGTCAAAGTGCTCAGCTGCTGGGTCCAGGTTGACCACCTGCACTGATCGGTTGATGCTCTCTGAATGCTGGACCATAGTGGAGCAGTAAGTACTCTGAAACAGAAAACAAAACACCAAACTGAACACATAAAAAGCAACAGCAACTTGAAACTCAGTCAATGTGGACAACAAGACCACCTCATGCCTTAGCATAGCTCTTTAGCCGAATCGTGTAATAAAGTGCGTCAGAAGGTGAAACTGCATGACTGAAACCTTACCTTCCCGCTCCCCGCCGGGCCCATCACGAGCTGTGCAAAGCGAGGCATTCTGCCTCGATTCAAAGGTGTCAGGCAGAAATATGAAAGCTTTATGAGCGATGGTAGCTGAATAATATTTACTGAGGCTCAGTTCTTCTTCGTGTGTTCACTGGCACTTACAACCAGTTTAAAAACTCAATACTGCCCCCTAGTGATCGTAGTATGAAACAACATGAAGTAGTTTGATTGGTATGGAGCCAGAAATTGTCAAAAAGAGCATGGATTCTTCTGAACAATAGACTTACATCATTCATATATTGTTAATCATGATATATTTATTGTAGCTGCCATCTTTAGAATCCAGCAGAAAGTTTCAGGTATTACTTAGGAAGGATTCAAATATGTTCCTCTAGCAACCTCTATAACCTATCCCCAGTGCTGGACAGTAACAAAGTCAATTTACTTGAGTACTGTACTTAAGTACATTTTTTGAGTATCTGTACTTTACTTGAGAATTTTTTTTGGGGGGAACTTATTACTTTTACTCCATTACACTCAGAAGACAATTATTGTACTTTTTACTCCACTAGATTTCTATCAATGCTCTAGTTACTCACTACTTTTGCTTTGGAGTCAGATCATGAATTTCCTTATCTTTTCTGAAGTCTGATCCTAAGACAGTAAACTGTGTTTGTGTAGTTCTGTTTGTCTCAGTGGTTTAGTCGTACCTGTATATCGTGCGTCTCCACGGTTGAACGTGGAGCAAACACAGAGCAGATTTCACTCAGATCAGACAGTTCATGTAGAGGTGGTAATGATGTCCATAATTCTCCACCTGAGCATCCATGTCCATATCTTCAGCCTGTGTTAGAGGTTTTTGAAATGAAGAATGATACGTATGGTTTGAAATGTTCTCCCTGTTTCCCTCTCTGCCCAAACATACAAACATTCACTGTCCAACCTGAGAGAGCGTGTTGAGCTACAGAACATTTGTTTCATTCCAGATGAACATTTCAAACTAAGCTGTCTGTGCTTGGAGTAACTTAGTGTCTGTTTTTATTCCATGATGTAGTTTTTAGAGATTTTAAGTAATGGTTTCTAAATAAACATGATGTAACAGAATGTACTTCTACTGTATGTAGTCTTTACTGCACTTGTGTATTTTGAAAATACACCGTTTTGAGATTTTTTAAGAAGTACTTTGAATACTTGAGTATTTTTAATAGCAAGTACTTCAGTACTTTAACTCAAGTGATAATTTGACAGAGCAACTTTCACTTGTGTTGGAGTAATATTTGACATGGAGTATCTATACTTTGACTTAAGTAATGAAGCTGTGTACTTTGTCCACCACTGCTTACAAATAAATCTGTTTTAATTTTATTATTTTGGATGATGTCTGCTTATAACAAAACAAATATTTATGCTGGGATATGATACCTTTTCATTAAATTACCCTCAATTCTCATAAATTCCCATAATTCCCATGGAAAGTTTCAAATTTGGAATATTACCAAAATTCCCCAGCTTAAAGCTGCTGTGAGGAACTTTTGTTTTGTATCGATTCTGGCGCCCCCCTTGTGGACAAAGTGATACCTCTTATCTCTTGTCCTATACATGCAACAGTAGTGTTTTCAACTAAAGCCTCATCCTGTTGTGTTCAACAGTCAACTTTATCAGGCAATGTGATTATTTTCCATGAAAAAAGTCAAATAAAGGCTGTTTCTGAATCAAGATGTCCATCATCTTGTCTGACACCTACCCCCTAAGGGCGGTTTCAGGCATTAAAAATGACAACAGAGAAGGTGTCAGTGTTGCTGCTGATGGACTTGTTTGCTATTGAAGGTTATAAAGAGGCATCAGTATCATTTTCAGTCTGTTTCTCAGCCAGTTCAAAACTCCTCACAGGGCCTTTAACTTCCCATGGAAATTTATCGGAAACGTTCCACCCCTTTGCAACCCTAGTCGTCTGACAAAAAATCTCATCCTGCTTTTTGTCAACAGTTCATCCATCGGAAATATCTGCTAAGGCAGGGGTGTCCAAACTTTTTTCAAAGAGGGCCACATTGAATGTCGTCAGAATACCTCAGGGCCAGTGGCTCCTACTGAGACTTAAGAATCATAAACGATATATATGAAATATCTATTTAATAACAATTATTTTATTTTTTCCTCAATAAATCAGTAACTATGTAGTCCTCAATTCTCCACAAGTCATGTAAACATTAGCAAACTTTATCTTCTTCTGGAGGAAAATGTTTTTCATTGGGGTCGGGCAATGTGGGAAAAATAGTGTCTCATTATTTTTCTATTGCAGGATCACGATCTGGATTTCATCACACTTCTATTTCATGTTTTTTTTAAGACTTTTCTGACCAGCAGACAACATTTAAGAACAAAATGATTATTTTCCTACATTCAGAAGTATTTTTATTCACCAAATTTGGCCTTTTCTGCACAATTTCATAATTTTGATCTTGTCTTGTGTCCTCTTTTGTGTCTTCTGAACTTTTAGTGTTCATGAAGAACATTTTCACATCATGATAAAAAACATTAATTTGAAAACCTGTCAGCTTTAAGAGTTCTTGTGTTTCCTCCTAATTATATTCTTGCAGAATATCAAGAGCTTTTGCTTTATACAAGTAGTCCATATGAAGCTTTTTGAGACGTTTCTGAATTGACTTTAGTTTTGTTTGTGCGCTTCAGAGAAACTACAAATGTACAGATGATTCAGAATGTGATTAATATCTGTACTATAATTAACACATTTTAAGATGGAAGCTTAGGGGCCATAATTAAATGGACCTTGGGCCGCGATTGGCCCCCGGGCCGCACTTTGGACATGCCTGTGCTAAGGTAAAAGAATAAAAAGGTTTTTTCTTCACATTGAGGAGATCAGATTGTCTAACTCTCTCTCTCGGAGCAGTTGCAGGTATAAAAATGACAATATAGAAACAAAGCCTTTTGGGAACATATTCATGTTTGCTTTTTTAGATCATAACGAGACCTCACTGTTAATCTCAGTGTTTTTCACAACTATTTAGAAACTTCACATGGGAGCTTTAAAACCCTGAACTTTAGATCTCACAGTTGAGAGGTTATTGTGCAACAGTCTGTTGTCCTGTGTATATATTGTTTACTCCATATGGTGTGCATGCCATGTTAAGATTTCATACAATGGCAAATGTAGCCAGTAAAAGGGATGAAGGGATTTTCCCACAAGCATAAAAATCTGTATTTTTTAGGTCATTATGAATATTCATAATCACAGGTTTCTTACATAAGTGCATCGTCACTTTAATGGAGCCGACAGCCTGTAATGGCCGCAGCTGGATGCTTCAAGTAACACAAATTAGTCCAACAGTCAACACTTTGGATGCAGACGGCCAACTTTAAATGCATATAATCAAAACACTGCCATCAAAACAGGAAGTTCAAGTTCACATTACATTACGTCATTATCTCCAGTATGATAATATGCACATTAACCAAAATTTGGCAATGCTGTCAAAGAATTGGCTGGTTGTGATGCAAATCATTCAGTTCTTCAAAAAGAGTTCCCTGGATACACAAAGTTATGATCAAAGTAGATACATACAACACCACATTCTTACAATCACCCTCATGCTGCATTATCATCTGCCTTGACCTCATACGATATTTATTAAGCCATTAATGAACAAGTGAATTCCATGTGTTCAGGGTTAGATCCTACCCCACTCCAGTGATAAAGCAGCATCTCTGGCTTCAAAGTCAAACTCCTTTGGAAGACCAGTATTGTTGATCATCTGTCCTCAAAGCATTTATTCTTTTCTGTCAGTGTTTTTACACATCCACTGCAGAAGCTGGGTTCACCTCATCCTGAGCAACCAGCGCCTCTTTAATGAGTTAGCACCTAGCCGTTGAGTCTCTGTGTTACCACCTCTCTGTACATGATGGAGATGTACACAAAGAGAAGCAGGATGACAAAGAAATCGTCCATGAATCCAAGGAGGCCGAAAAGTGCCTCCGGGAGGATGTCGAGGGGCGAGACCAGGTAGGTGAGCGCTCCGACCAGGCAGAGGAGGATACGAATCCTGAACATCCAGAAGAGGCCACCCACAGAGAACATCTCTCTGAAGGCATGACGCAGCAGGGTGGGCACGTCTCGCAGCCTGTCCATAAACTGAGGACACACGGGAGGAAAGTATTATGAGAACGTTTGTGATGACCGTGGCAAAAAAAAGAATAGTCCATCTTTCATTTTCTTAAAGGTGACATATCACGCTTTTTTCATCAATATATATTGGTCTAAGAGGTCCCCAAAACATGTCTTTAAAGTTTATGCTCAAAAAAACACTTTGAAATCAGATTTTGGTCTGCCTTAAAAGCCCTCTTCTTCAGTCCTCCTCAGAACAGTCTGTTTTCTCTCTGACCACGCCCCCTCAGGAAGTGGATGTGCCCTCGGCTCTCCAGCACGTTGATGGACGCTAATGTTTACATGTTGGCTGAATATACACGGCTGCTCAGAGATCACATTACTTCATCTGATCCTGAATCTGATCCTGACGGAGAGGCGCCTGTAGCAGGACCTTTCTGAAGGATTGGTCACAGATTTAGTGTTTCTTGTTGTTTTATTTATCAGTATGTCGACGTGTGTCTTGGTACACAGCTACGAACATGTAGCTATGTGGCTATGCTAACTAGCGCTAGCACTTATCCATGATAAATAAAAATCATCCACTAGATCTTCAAATCTGCAGACGTGGGGAGTAAAACCGACCTCTGCCAGAAAGGCAGCAGGACCTTTCTGAAGGATTGGTCACAGATTTAGAGTTTCTTGTGTGTCTTGGTACACAGCTACAGCTATGAAGATGTAGCTATGCTAATTAGCGCTAGCACTTATCCATGACAAATAAAAATCATCCACTAGATCTTCAAATCTGCAGACGTGGGGAGTAAAACCGACCTCTGCCAGAAAGGCAGCGGGACCTTTTCTGAAGGATTGGTCACAGATTCTGTGTTTCTTGTTGTTTTATTTGTCAGTATGTAGACGTGTGTCTTGGTATACAGCTACAGCTACGCTATGTAGCTATGCTAACTAGCGCTAGCACTTATCAATGATAAATACAAATCATCCACTAGATCTTCAAATCTGCAGACGTGGGGAGTAAAACCGACCTCTGTGTTTATTAAGACAGCCTACAACTAGCATGCCTCCCTCCTAAGCTCCTTGTTAGCACACATTTGTGCAGGTAATGAAAAACGGGGGAGGGATTCAGTATTATTTTATACAGTCTATGGGCTGAACAAGCTCCGAGCTCTGACTCCGTGACAGACCGGATATTGTTGTTACGTAACAAAAACACTGAAGTCTGAAACGGCTCGTTTCACACACATTTACAGAAAGGTGGAGAAATCAGAACAGGGGCAGAATAGATTTTTTTCATTCTCGGGGGGTTTGTAGACATGCCAGGGACACATAATTCAGGTAGAGAACCATTAAAAAGTCGATTTTGCATGATATGTCACCTTTAAATATGTGTTGTAAAACTGAAGTTATTCAGTCTTATTGTTGTGAATACAAATCTCATATGTAGGAAAAGATTCTGAACACATGCAAGGAACTGTCCATGTCACAATCTCTTTAGGGGCTGATTCTGAAATCTCCCCTGCTGAGCACTGATTGTTTACTGTCACATGATGTTAGATATCATAACGCACTGCTTTGTTTTAGTTTATGTTTGGGAGAACTATGAAGGTCGACATTCTGCAGCCCATATAAAAATGTAAATAAAGCCCACTCATCTTTGACTGAGACAGAGTTCCTAATGGAAGGAGAGCTCTGCTAAAGTAAGTGCTGTAGAGAGGTGCAACAGGTGTGGGTGCAGCTCGAGTGGGCTACAGATCTCAGTTAGCTGTGTAGCTTGCAGCACTATAACTGGACTCTCTTCCCAGTGTTGGGCTCTGATCTTGAGGGAAAGTTGGTGTTAACTTCTCTAACAATCACAGAAGCTTCACACAACCAGGCCCTGGGAGTGGTTTTAAAAAATGTTATAGCAGAGAGATTTACATCAAGTCCATCCTGGACTCTAACACAGGGGATGACGAAAGTAATGTAGAGATGTCAAGCATAATTATCTACATCTTTCGAGAACCTTGCAGGGGTTTAGTGGGAGCAGCCCTCTGTTTACATTTTGATGTTTTGGAGCTCAGACAGACAAAACAAAAATCAGATGCTGACTTTAGCACGTACTAAAGGACTAAGAAAGTCTGTCTCTAATGTGGTTGCATAAGTGTACACACACTCTTAAAACTGGGGATGTGACTGTGTTCAGAATTAACCAATCACATTCAAACTCATGACAAATAGTAGTCAGTGTACACCTGTCATAATTTAAAGTGACTTTGATTAATCCTAATAAAGATCAGCTGTTCTAGGAGGATTTTCATCACATGTCCTCAGTTTCATCTTACAGCAAAAGCCATGGTCCACAGAGAGCTTCCAAAGCAGCAGAGGGATCTCATTGTTGAAAGGTATCAGTCAGGAGAAGAGTACAAACATGTTATTAAACACATTAGATATACCATGGACCACAGTGAAGACCGTCATCATCAAGTGGAGAAAATATGGAACAACAGTGACATTACCAAGAACTGGACATCCCTCCAAAACTGATGAAAAGACCAGAAAAAAACTGGTCAGGGAGGCTTCTAAGAGGTCTACAGCAACATTAAAGGAGCTGCAGGGATTTCTGACTAGTACTGGCTGTGTACTACATGTGACAACATCTCTTCATATGTTTCTGCTATGGGTAGGGTGACAAGACGGAAGACTTTTCTTATGAAGAAAAACATCCAAGCCCGGCAACATGTTTCAAAAACACACATGAAGTCTCCCAAAAGCATCAAATGTTTTATGGTTTGATCAAACCGAGGTTGAACTTTTGGCCATAATTTCAAAAGGTATGTTTGTCATAAAAACAACACTGCACATCACATAAAGAACACCAGACCCACAGAGAAGCATGGTGGGGACAGCATCATGCTTTGGGCCTGTTTTTCTTCAGCTGGAACCAGGGCCTTAGTCAAGGTGGAGGGAAGTATGAACAGTTACAAACACCAGTCAGTTTAACACAAAACCTCCAGGCCTTCGTTAGAAAGATGAAAATGAAGAGGAGTTTCACCTTTCAACACGACAACAAACCAGAGAAAACATCCAAATCAACAAAAGCATGGCTTCACCAGAAGAAGGTTAAAGTTTTGGAATGGCCCAGCCAGAGTCCAGACCTGAATCCAGTTGAATATCTGTGGGGTGGTCTGAAGAGGGCTGTGCACAGGTGATGCCCTCACTATCTGATGGATTTGGAGCTTTTTTGTGAACATCCATCCATCCATCCATTTTCTTCCGCTTATCCGGGGTCGGGTCGCGGGGGTAGCAGTCCAAGCAAATTGACCCAGTCATCCCTCTCCCCGGCGACACTTTCCAGCTCCTCCTGGGGAATCCCGAGGCGTTCCCAGACCAGGCGGGAGATATAATCCCTCCACCGCGTTCTGGGTCTACCCCGGGGCCTTCTCCCAGTTGGACGTGCCCGGAACACCTCTAAAGGGAGGCGTCCGGGAGGCATCCTTATCAGATGCCCGAACCACCTCAGCTGACTCCTTTCGACGCGGAGGAGCAGCGGCTCTACTCCGAGCTCCCTCCGGATGTCCGAGCTCCTGACCCTATCTCTAAGGCCGAGCCCAGACACCCTTCGCAGGAAACTCATTTCAGCCGCTTGTATCCGCGATCTTATCCTTTCGGTCATGACCCACAGCTCATGAGCATAGGTGAGGGTTGGAACGTAGACCGACTGGTAAATCGAAAGCTTTACCTTCCGGCTCAGCTCCCTCTTCACCACAATGGTCCGATACAACGTCCGCATCACTGCTGACGCCGCACCAATCCGCCTGTGGATCTCACGCTCCATTTTACCCCCACTCGCGAACAAGACCCCGAGATACTTAAACTCCCCCACTTGGAGCAAAGTCTCACTCCCCACCGAGAGAGAGCAATCCACCGTTTTCCGGCAGAGAACCATGGCCTCAGACTTGGAGGTGCTAACTCTCATCCTCATCTTGTTTTTTGTAAAGAAGAATGGGCAAATATCACCACGTCAAGATGTACCATGATAATAGAGTCCTACATAAAAAAACGGAGTGCTGTACTACAATCAAAAGGTGCTTCAAACAATTATTAGTTAAAGGGTGTGTACACTTATACAACCACTTTATTTTATTTATTTATTTTTTATTCTTCCCCCTAAAATATCTCTTTTTGTTCAGTTGAATTGTTCATGTTATAGGTCATATTAAAGGTGGAACAAGTTCTGACATGATTTATCTTGGTCTCAATTTTTACATCACAAAACCTGGCATTTTAACAGGGGTGTGTAGACTTTCGCTATCCACTGTATGTGTGCAGCTGTAGTGTACTCACAGATCGTGGCTGTCCTGAGAACCTGCGATTGTAATCGTTTATGTCTCTCAGTATCAGTATAGGTTCTGCCTCGCCATCCTGGACCCTCTGAGGGCCAGCGTGCTCATGAAACAGCGGGAAGAGCAAAGTGACCTGGGAGGGGAAAGAAACAACCAACAAACCATGACATCATAACAATGCCTAATAGAAATGTATGCACAGATTAGAATTATTAAATCTGTTTTAAGCAGAAACAGTCTCACTGTTAAACCAGGGACAAAAACACACATGGATTTTTGACACTGTAATTAACACAAAATCTACTTATGCCTTACCAAAAAAATACAGTCCAGTATACATACACTATATTACCAAAAGTATTCGCTCACCTGCCTTGACTCACATATGAACTTAAGTGTCATCCCATTCCTAACCCATAGGGTTCAATATGATGTCGGTCCACCTTTTGCAGCTATTACAGCTTCAACTCTTCTGGGAAGGCTGTCCACAAGGTTGAGGAGTGTGTTTATAGGAATTTTTGACCATTCTTCCAAAAGCGCATTGGTGAGGTCACACACTGATGTTGGTCGAGAAGGCCTGGCTCTCAGACTCCGCTCTAATTCATCCCAAAGGTGTTCTATCGGGTTCAGGTCAGGACTCTGTGCAGGCCAGTCAAGTTCATCCACACCAGACTCTGTCATCCATGTCTTTATGGACCTTGCTGTGTGCACTGGTGCACAGTCATGTTGGAAGAGGAAGGGGCCCGCTCCAAACTGTTCCCACAAGGTTGGGAGCATGGAATTGTCCAAAATGGTTTGGTATCCTGAGGCATTCAAAGTTCCTTTCACTGGAACTAAGGGGCCAAGCCCAGCTCCTGAAAAACAACGCCACACCATAATTCCTCCTCCACCAAATTTCACACTTGGCACAATGCAGTCCGAAATGTACCGTTCTCCTGGCAACCTCCAAACCCAGACTCGTCCATCAGATTGCCAGATGGAAAAGCGTGATTCATCACTCCAGAGAACGCGTCTCCACTGCTCTATGGTCCAGTGGTGGCGTGCTTTACACCACTGCATCCGATGCTTTGCATTGCACTTGGTGATGTATGGCTTGGATGCAGCTGCTCGGCCATGGAAACCCATTCCATGAAGCTCTCTGCGTACTGTACTTGGGCTAATCTGAAGGCCACATGAAGTTTGGAGCTCTGTAGCAATTGACTGTGCAGAAAGTCGGCGACCTCTTTGCACTATGCGCCTCAGCATCCGCTGACCCCTCTCCGTCAGTTTACATGGCCTACCACTTCGTGGCTGAGTTGCTGTTGTTCCCAAATTCTTCCATTTTCTTATAATAAAGCTGACAGTTGACTGTGGAATATTTAGGAGCGAGGAAATTTCACGACTGGATTTGTTGCACAGGTGGCATCCTATGACAGTTCCACGCTGGAATTCACTGAGCTCCTGAGAGCGACCCATTCTTTCACAAATGTTTGTAAAAACAGTCTGCATGCCTAGGTGCTTGATTTTATACACCTGTGGCCAGGCCAAGTGATTAGGACACCTGATTCTGATCATTTGGATGGGTGAGCGAATACTTTTGGTAATATAGTGTATATGACTGTTTACTGTTTTTTATGAACCTACTTTTATTAGGAATGCAAGGGAAAGACATTCTCACAGCTACAAATCTCACCATTTGCCTGCAGATGGGACAGTTAATAGCTCCCAGCCAGGTGCCATACCTCCAGTAGGCTATAAGACAGGAGCCTACACAGGATCAGACAGCACACAAAGGCAGTGTCAGTGTAATAACTCCTTCAAGATGTGAATGCACTTCCACAATTTTCCTTTCATTTATCACTTTGTTTTTTTGCAGCTGAATTCCACATGCATTCTCACAGCTGTGCATTGTCCAAAGCTAAGCTATGTAACATGCATGTAGCCAGGACATCATCCTCAGCAGGTTGTGATAAGCAGTTTTGCTCACAGACAGAGTAAAAGGTGAACCAGTAGGGGCAAGGGGTATATGTAAGTTGAGACAGCACAGCAAACCTACCACAGAAGAGGTGTCCACAATTTGTTTCCACAGGCAGAACAGCCTGCTGTAAGCACACAGGGCACGACATGTCAGTGTAATACTGCTGCCTGGCCTCTGACTGACTGCTTTCATCCTGAAGGAGAGGAAGCAAAATATTCACATCAAAGACACGTTTGGAAGTTTAAGTCAGAGTATTCATAGTAATCAAGAGAGAATTCATCTTCTTCAGAAACAAACAAACATGAATGCTTAAAGTAACCAGTTTGAATACAGTTCTTGTTTTCTATGTTTTATCCTCCCATTTAACAAAAGTTAAATGAAAGAAATGTTCTAAGGTGTTCCAGTTGTTTGAAACTTCTTCATCTGTGGTTAACTACAGGAAACATTGTCTTTTGCAACTTCCTCTGATGGTGAGGCAGTATAAACGTTTCATCTTACTTCCCTAGCTTTGTGCAGCTCTGACACCTAAATACTTCTATGGCATTCATGTGTCCCATCATATTTACAGATCATTAACAGCTTTATTTCTTCTCATATAATACATACAAGATTAAAAAGGGTTTGTTTTTCTCAATGTCAGTGTGAAATGGATCACTTTGATTCTAATTCTAATAGTAAATGATTTTTAAAAAAGAAGAATTTCAATGATTTCAGCTGATTTTATGCATTTTATCTGTTTTGTTTTTACAAACATAATTGCCAAACTAATATCATTCAGTGTACCTGCTCTGTTTGGAGCTGCTGCCGGACGGCTCGAACATGCTCCTGGTTCTCAGGGTGAATGTTCAGGTCCTCCTGTCTACAAAGTCAAAATGCAGACATTTAAAATCAGAATAATTCAGAGATCAACGAACTGAAGAGAACATTTTTGTTAACATGTTGTTCTATTGCTGGCAAATCATTTGCAAACTGTAGCTGTATTATTTGTTTGCTTAACCTGAATACGACTTCTACCAAACAGGACAAGATAGACATCATTAGAGTAAAGGGCAAAGCAAAGACAAAATGCATACGGAAGCTTGTAGTACAGACTACCTTTACTTCAACTGTAGAAAGGTTCACAATTATATATAAACAGAGACAGTTTGTTCCTGTTTCAGACAGGCTAGGAACAAGCTCTGCTGCTAAGTGTGGTATGTATACTTTGTAAAAAGTACCAGAATTATATTAATCACATTTGACTTCCTACTATGCTTTATCAAAGTCAGTCAGTCCCTAAAAACAAAAATACTTTCCCTCCAGTGAAAGAAGGAATGTTTTCCTGAAGTTGCTTCTTACCTGCAGAGCAGAGTGAGGAGGCCTGCAAGGAAGGTGATGCTGAGAACCACAACAAATAAGACCTGGTTGCTAACACCCTCAATGAAGGTGTCCTCATCTTGGATCAGGTAGTCCAAGTCTCCACATTGACTGTCCTCCATCACCCACACTCATAGCCTGCAACACTAGAACACAAAGAGAAAAAGAGAGGCAGTAATTGACCGGACACTGCTCTGTTCTCTACTGAAGGTGCAAAAGGAAGAAAAGTTTGTGCAAATATATTCCACAAATATAGTTATTATGTACACTACCGTTCAAAAGTTTGGGGTCACTTAGAAATGTCCTTATTTTTGAAAGAACAGCACTGTTTTTTTCAATGAAGATAACATTAAATGAATCAGAAATACACTCTATACATTTTTAATGCTGTAAATGACTATTCTAGCTGCAAACGTCTGGTTTTTAATGGAATATCTACATAGGTGTATAGAGGCTCATTTCCAGCAACCATCACTGCAGTGTTCTAATGGTACATTGTGTTTGCTAATCGTGTTAGAAAGCTAATGGATGATTAGAAACATCTTGAAAACCCTTGTGCAGTTACGTTAGCACAGCTGAAAATGGTTTTGCTGGTTAGAGAAGCTGTAAAACTGGCCTTTCTTTGAGCTAGTTGAGTATCTGGAGCATCACATTTGTGGGTTCGATTATACAGTACTCTCAGAATGACCAGAAAAAGAGAACTTTCATATGAAACTCCACAGTCTATTCTTGTTCTTAGAAATGAAGGCTATTCCATGCGAGAAATTGCCAAGAAACTGAACATTTCCTACAACGATGTGTACTAGTCCCTTCAGAGAACAGCACAAACAGGCTCTAACCAGAGTAGAAAGAGAAGTGGGAGGCCCCGGTGCACAACTGAACAAGAAGACAAGTACAGTAGAGTCTCTAGTTTGAGAAATAGACGCCTCACAGGTCCTGAACTGGCAGCTTCATTAAATGGTACCCGCAAAACGCCAGTGTCAACATCGTCTACAGTGAAGAGGAGACTCCGGGATGCTGGCCTTCTAGGCAGAGTGGCAAAGAAAAAGCCATATCTGAGACTGGCCAATAAAAGGAAAAGATTGATATGTGCGAAAGAACACAGACATTGGACAGAGGAAGATTGGAAAAGGTACGGACGGATGAATCAAAGTTTGAGGTGTTTGGATCACACAGAAGAAGATTAGTGAGATACAGAACAAGTGAAAAGATGCTGGAACAGTGCCTGACACCATCTGTTAAGCATGGTGGAGTTAATGTGATGGTGTGGGGCTGCTTTGGTGCAGGTAAAGTGGGAGATTTGTACAAGATAAAAGGGATTTTGAATAATGAAGGCTATCACTCAATTTTGCAACGCCATGCCATACCCTGTGGACAGCGCTTGATTGGAGCCAATTTCCTCCTACAACAGGACAATGACCCAAAGCGCACTTCAAAATTATGCAAGAACTATTTAGGGAAGAAGCAGGCAGCTGGTATTCTGTCTGTAATGGAGTGGACAGCGCAGTCACCAGATCTCAACCCCATTGAGCTGTTGTGGGAGCAGCTTGACCGTATGGTACGCAAGAAGTGTCCATCAAGCCAATCCAACTTGTGGGAGGTGCTTCAGGAAGCGTGGGGTGACATTTCTTCAGATTCCCTCAACAACTTAACAGCTAGAATGCCAAAGGTCTGCAATGCTGTAGTTGCTGCAAAGGGAGCATTCTTTGATGAAAGCAAAGTTTGAAGGACAAAATTATTATTTCAAATAAAAATCATTATTTCTAACATTCTCAATGTCTTGACTATATTTTCTATTCATTTTGTAACTCATTTGATAAATAAAAGTGTGAGTTTTCATGGAAAACACAAAATTGTCTGGGTGACCCCAAACTTTTGAACAGTAGTGTATATATTATAGTTAATATTTGTAATGACAATAACACTCTATACTTAACCAATACAAATTCACCATATATCAGTGTGCTAAGTAAAAGTCAAGTAAACTCGTACATATTAGAAATGATTGTCTGATCAGGCAGGAGAACACGCCTGAGCTGCATAAATGAAAAGGATTTATGACGGCAAAATGAAACACTGAACATTTTTTTAACAGATCATAACTTACACCTGCTGTAATGTTTGGGTTGGCGTTTCTTAAAGTAAGCTATCGCTACATTACGTGGTACAGCTGACAGCAGCGGTTGATTTATTAGTTTCCACTACAGTTCTTTGGTCAGTTTTTCAACAAAGGACCTGAGCTGAAAACATCCTCTATGTGTAATACGCTTAATACTTACAAGTGCCCCATACAACCTCACCTAAATAAACAAACTACCCCTTTAAAGCTCCTATATGATACACTTTGCATTGATTTTGGCGCCCCCTATGGACAAAAGATTTCATCACTTATGCATCGTCAGTCTTCACACTCATGATTTTATTAGCGTTTGTAGCTCATGAAGAAGCATCAATTTTAATTTCAATCTGATCATAATCTGATTTAAAAAACTGCCTACAGCAGCTTTAATGATGAGTCAGTTCAAAATCAATCACACTGTTTTATAAACTGAATAAGGAACTTTAGTTTCAATCAAGAGATGTGACGTTCGCGAACGAGTCGGTCTTTTGAACGGCTCTTCTTTTAAGTGAACGATGAGAACCGATCGCAGTTGCGCGCCGTTCATTTGGGAGCCGTTTCTATATGCAGATTGCCCATGCTGCCTTCATGTGTCACCTGAGTGCCCCATGAGTCTTTTGTTCACACTTATTGTCTACACTGTGTTATTGTTTACATTGTTTTGATGTGGATTTGAGTCAAGGAGCTGCACGGTGGTGCGGTGGGTAGCGCTGTT
Source organism: Notolabrus celidotus (assembly GCF_009762535.1). Classification (NCBI taxonomy): domain Eukaryota; kingdom Metazoa; phylum Chordata; class Actinopteri; order Labriformes; family Labridae; genus Notolabrus; species Notolabrus celidotus. The sequence continues at coordinate 27,281,245 of NC_048290.1, forward strand.
GCTTCACAGCTAGAAGGTTCCTGGTTCAAATCCCCGGTCGGTCAGGTGCCTTTCTGTGTGGAGTTTGCATGTTCTCCCCGAGCATGCGTTTGTTCTCTCCGGGTACTCTGGCTTCCTCCCACAGTCCAAAGAAAACATCCTCACCAGGTTAATTGATCACTCTAAATTGCCCGTAGGTGTGAGTGTGTGTGTGAATGTTTGTCTGTCTCTCTGTGTTAGCCCTGTGATAGGTTGGCGACCTGTCCAGGGTGTACCCTGCCTTCCATCTGAAGCCAGCTGGGACAGGCTCCAGCCCCCCCTGACCCCTAATGGGATAAGCGGTCAAGATAATGGATGGATTTTTATAATGTCCTAATGTTCATTCTAGTTGTATTTAAAAAATTGTATACATATATTTATTCTTACTTATCATTTTTAGATTATTTTCTGTATTGTTAAAATGTTCTTGTGTGGAAAATGTTAAAGTAAAGTCGTTTTGCATGGAAGTTATCTGAAGCCTGCGTAGTTTTTATTGTGCCACAAAGTTTTTTAGGTGAGGGAAAATTCAAAATAGTGATCTCACTGTGGAAGCATGGGGATATGGCCCCATCTTATGGAATGTTTACAATGCCAAATGGAATCATAATCAATACTTCAGAATAATTCCCACCAATAGAGTATATTGGTGGGATGTGGGATTTTGAATTATTCTGATTTAAATCTTATCCTATAACTGCTTCCAGTGATTGTTTCCTTGATAAAAAACGAGTTCCCCCTGGTTGACTTCTAACAAATAAAGAAATACAACACTGAGCCAAAGAGCCAGTCTTTTGAACGGCTCTTTCAAAGGAACGACTCCTCAAGATCCGGTTCCCTTCAAAGAGCCATAAATCCCATCTCTATTTCCATCTTATGCTGTAAATGTGCTTCAGAACATGTCAGTCATGTCTTACTTATAAACATGTTTAGCAGATTCAGGTTATGAAAACAAAGTGCAGTACAAAAACAAACTAAGAGACCTCGTTAGCATAACTGCTAACATAAAGGTATCTTTGCTTGACGATTAACGTCAGGCTCATTACCCTGATATCCAACGATATAATAATAACAGAACTTGTAGGAGGCCGTTGTTGTTCCCTTCCTGACATAGTCATCTAGTACTTTTAGTCATAAGCTAACACAGAAGTTTCTTCTTCCACACTACTAGACAGGAGCAGCCTTCAGTCGCCTCTGCATTCTGCTCACGTTGCTAACGTATAGCTCCTATGCTGTTGGACACTAACGTTAGAGTTACCGCACACCGTTATTACACAAACAGCTGGTCCTGTAAATCCGACTCTAACTGGGCCATAATCGCCTGAAGGCTAATACATAAACATAGCTTCATCCCCTATGAATACCCGAGGAAGCCTGGGGTTCGCCTCTGCGCTTAGGAGACGAAGAGACACACAGACACATGAGCACAAATATCAAACTGTAAAGTCTACACAACATTCAAAGTGCATTTCCAAAAAACAGTGCAGTACAGGTCGGTGTGACGAATGAGCTCACCTACCAGTAAGAGGTCCACCTGTCTCTAAAGGCTTGCCTTGTCAACTCCATTCACGAGTCTCGAGACATTTTCTCTCCAGTGCGTCAGGTTTCAAAGACTCAGATCAACTAGTCGACAAGGCGAGTTGGACCATCGTTGATAAGTCACGTAATATATTTGCATCAGCTTAATTTTTTTCCAGTGTTTCTGTTTCAGGTTGTTGGTTGTTGGTTGTTGCCTCTCTTTAACTTCTTCTTCTTCTTCTCTCGATTTATTGTCGGATCGCAAACAACTTAAAAAGGTGCATACCGCCCCCTACTGCACCGGAGTGTGTACTTCAGGTGACATTCTACCAGTGGTGGACAAAGTACACAGCTTCCTTACTAAAGTCAAAGTATAGATCCTCCTGGCCAAATATGACTCCAATACAAGTGAAAGTTGCTCTGTCAGATTATTTCTTGAGATAAAGTCCTGAAGTACTTGCTTTTAAAGATACTGAAGTATTCAAAGTACTTTTTAAAATATCTCAAAACTTTGTATTTTCACAAAGCATGCTGGCAGTTAAGACTACATAGGAGTACATGTTTATTTAGAAAACATTACTTGAAATCTCTAAAAACTATACCATGAAATAAAAACAGCAACTAAGTATCTACACAGACAACTTTTGAAAAGTTTGAAATGTTCATCTGGAATGAAACAAATGTTACGCAGCTCAACTCGCTCTCTCAGGTTGGACAGTGAATGTTTGTATGTTTGGGCAGAGTGGGAAACAGGGAGAACATTTAAAACAACACGTATCATTCTTCACTTCAAAAACCTCTAACACGGGCTGAAGATATGACCATGTGTGCTCAGGTGGAGAATCATAGCCATCAAGCCATCATTACCACCTCTACATAAACTGCCTGATCTGAGTGAAATCTGCTCTGTGTTTGCTCCACGTTCAACCGCGGATATACAGGTACGACTAAACCACTGAGACAAACAGAAATACACAAACACAGTTTACTGTCTTAGGGTCAGATTTCAGAAAAGTGAAGGAAATTCATGAGCTGACTTCAAAGATAAAGTAGTGAGTAACTAGAGCACTGATAGAAATGTAGTGGAGTCAAAAGTACAATAATTGTCTTCTGAATGTAGTGGAGTAAAATTAATAAGCACCCCCAAAAGATAATACTCAAGTAAAGTACAGATACTCAAAAAATGTACTTAAGTACTGTACTTACTGTCCACCACTGTTTGTAAGTAGAACTTTATCAAGTATTAAATATTTTACTGAACAATCAATTCTTTCATTGAAGAACAAAAACATGAATGTTGAGATAAATATTACTCATCCCTCTGACCCAACCCATTGAAAAATGAACAAAAATGCAATCCCAACAAAGTCCCATTCAAAATGCTAAATGAAAAAGCATCTTCCCTCAAGCTTCTCAAGCCTCTTCATTTTTGCTAAACCCTTCCATGGAATGGGCTCTTCCTGGGCTCTTCCTATGTTCCCTATTAAGAGCCAACCTTCAATTTAGTAAATTCCTGGTTTATTCCCATAAATTCCCATTTATTCCAACAAATTCCCGTTTATTCCCATAAATTCCTGTTAATTCCCATGGAAAGTTTCCAACTTTGAAAATTCCCAGAATTTTGCAACCCTACAGACAACACAACTTATGCTGAGGTCAAACTGCACATGATAACACTTTTACAGCATGTAAAGTATGGTCACAGGTCCGGTCGGCCCCAAAAATCAGCTGTTTAATCCAGTGTAGTGTGTCACAGTGACCAACAGGCAAAGATCACATCTGGTAAACCTCCCAAAAGTGAGTCTTGCATATTTGAATATGCTTTCTACCTCCCATGATTTGTTCTGGCACATCAGTGACAGTGAAAATGACCAATGAGAGCACAGCATGTGAAAAGTAAAAAACAAAATGGTGAAGCAAAAGAAGAACGATGAAGTTGGTGCAGCAAGATGGAACAATGAGACAGAGGAAAAGTTTGTTGAGGTCTAGCAACCCTATCCCTGCCCTTATGATGGGTCATCAAGGGACTGCTATGAAATGTTAGCCAGAAATAGCAGAGGCACTGCAGCAACCCGGTGAGTTTACCTCAACTTCTCTTTAAAGGATTGACAGTCCATACTGTCCTGTTCTTGCAACACAAGGGCGCGTCCACAATCATCCTTTCTTTCTATTCTTAGGCTTTTCCAAACCCAACACAGCAAGTATCATACACGTTGCTTCAGATGCCATTGACTTTTTGAAGTCTTTTCTCCCCATCTCGTTGAGGCCAGCCCTCTTCCTTCTGACGTCATCATGTTGGACGTGATGATTGGTTGGATACCAACGTCTGTCATGTCTGTCGGTCAACTCGGGGCACAAATTTATGGTTTTGGGATCTCATCTGACACAGTGACCATTGTGACAGATAATGGCCACTGTGTCAGATCATGTAGTCTGACCTTGAAATTATGTAAAAGACAAGATCAGCAAAGAGATAAGAGGCGTCACTTTGTCCACAGGGGGCGCTAAAATCGTCACAAACAGAAAATTCTTCATGGGTACTAATTCCTTGTAATAAAAAGTTATTCCTTGGAAAAAAACAATGACATCAAAGGTGTTACAGCTTGCTCCAGTAGCACATGTTAATGTTTTATTCCTAAGTAATTGAGAAATATAATGTGTGTCTACTGCTCACCAGCTTACAGTGTCACACTGGTCCAGAGTCACTAGGTAATAGAAAAGGGAAACCATTACTTACAGACGAAAGCTTTTAAGATTCTTCACTTCATTTAAAAAAAAATCTTTGTCCAATGATATACATCTATAAAAATGACATTAAGGATGTGCAGTATCCATGCAAGTCATCATATTTGTAGATATTCAACAAGCTTGGAGAAGAATACTTTTGACTAGGTGGATATTTGATGAATGAGGGACATATTAAAATGTTAATAAGGTCAACTGAAGCATTCTGTTAATTGCTAATTGATTTGTGTATCACATTTATGAGGCAATCCAACATAATGACAGATTTACAACTGAGCAGGCAGGAGTTAATATTTAAAACTCATCAAAATAACTCATTAACACAAAAGTGAAGACCAGGAAGTGCACATTTAAAAAAAAATTAGAGAGTTTGAAAATGAGTTTGCAGTCATTAAATGGTAAAGTGCAAATGCATACTAAGGATGCAGCTCTTACAGCCTGTGTTGACCAGTCCAGCCAAAGATGATCCTATCTCTAGTCTATAAATCTATTCCTGCACATCTTGGTACCCAAAAATTACATGGGATCATGAGGGGTCCCGACCCTCAGGCTGAAAATGGCTTCTTTGGCTTACCAACTGTAACTGTATCCCGACCATTTGCTTTCTCTGGTCTCTATTTTCTAAACAGGCACTAGTCATCATGTTGCATGTTCATAGACAGTTGAAGTTGGGGGTTGTGGCTTGGGGGTCAGAAGTAAAGTAAAGTCTATTCTGTGGATATGACAGCTTCAGATCTCAAAAAGTACTACAAGTCCCTTCTTGGAATGTCATGATTCGTCATGATTTGAGGTGAGGCACTTGCCCAGTTGCCAGCTGTGTCACATATTTTGAATTTTTTTACTGGTGAATGTCTCCTGAGGTTAGTGTCTGGGGTGTTTGAGCAACCTCCACCCTGGTTGTTCTCCAAAATGAAGCCAGTGACAGCACATGAGTTGTAAATGCTTCAGCAGTTCACTAGCTGAGAACCGGTTAGGTGAGAGTCACACAGGTGGGAGAATGCTGAAGCTGTTGGGAAGGATTATGATTAACACCCACACAAGACATGTACATTGTGTTCCCCCCTGTCACTGATTCTCTGTGGTTTCCTTTAGTTTGAAGTTTTCTATGGAAAGATGTCTTGAAAGCCTTGTTGCTAGGTATGAAATTAAATCATGGTGCTCTTTGATGGATTCTGAAACATGAAGTCAGTCAGGATATCATTTCCATGTATTGAGTTTGGCACTGTCTCCACCTCTGTGATGCAAAATAAATCTGTCCAAGCACGACATGGATTTATGTCTTAACACACCGCCCACAGCTTTCTGCAAAAGTGACTCAGCTGTGCCCTTTCCCAAACTCGGCGCTGTCACTGTACACTGAAGAGGGTAGATTCCCTTTTTAACACAGACTGTTGACATGACCATCATATTTATGAGCACTTCAAGTATAAATATAGTTTTGCATTGGTAACAATTGTGATATCATTATGTTTTATTTGTCTTCTTGCCCAAGTGCTACTGTGCTAAATCAGTTGATCCTAATCTTTTGGTTTGTAATTACTTAATAGGTTACAGTAGCTTATTGTGTCACCTGTTGTATAAAGCATTAACAATTATGGGGGGGATATGCCAACAAAAAAAAGTTATCCAGTACATAACCAGAAAAAAGCAGAGATTAGTGATGCAATGCAATTTTGTGTAGCAATTTGTTTGCGCATTTGCAACACTAATCTAACCACCCAAACCATAAATGTGGGCCTTTTCTTTCTCTTCTTCTGCTGCAAGCACACAAGCCTGATTACCTAGAGTGTAAAGAAGAGAGCATTTCCTAAAGGGTTGGGCCTTGAGTTCTGTGTGTGGTACTTACTTTTGATCATTTGATGGATTTGTTAATTATGCAACAGTCAAGCACAATAATTAAATGTGATGGCAAGGAGATTTTGCCTGGTGTTTTAAGTTTTTAAGGATTTGAATCAGTACTTGAGCTCTAGTTTACATTGGGATGAGAGGTGGCAACTTTTTTTTTTATCAATAGCAGGTTCCTCCAGCCCAACTAGTCCATGTCCTCTCTTCTACCACAGGTTGTGTTTGTTAACCGTCCTATTATCCTTGGAGTCAATTGGACCCCATTCAATGTTCAACGTCTTTAAATTAATGACTAACATCATTTTTTTGGCTTCATATTTCACGACTTTTCCTAATTTAATGAAGACAACTGGGAAAATGTTAAATTAGAATGTTGATATGTTCCAATATCATGTAAAAGAAATGCAGGCCTACGCATCAGTGTTCCTTGGGGTCAATTTGACCCCAGGCTGTTTTAGCTGTTAATAACATAAGAAATGTCAACATTTTACACACATTTGTTTTGGTCGTTTTGGATGATATTGAGGTCACTATAACCAAGGACACTTCCGCATGTGACTGCAGGAGCTGGGATCAAACCGCCAACCTTTAGATTGAGATATAATATTTCCAGCCACCATGTCTCTGAAGACATTCAATGATGTGTCCTGTGTCATACATTTTGATTACACATTTAAAATGACATTTCATTGTCTCTAGTTTGATGCATTCAGAGGATTAACTCAGTGATCACATGAGTGTTTTTCCTTGAGCCATAATTTCAGTTTACTTTTAAAAACACTGAGGTTTGTACAGTCTCTAATGTGGGTAGGAATTGAGTTCCATTTTTCTGCTGCTCTGACTGAAAATGCAGACTGTCCAAATGCAGTTTAGCTGAACAGTCTCCTCTTGCTGATGCCCTGGTCTCCCTGAGATTGTTCCTTCAGAGTAACACATTGTTAAAGTGGTGGTTGGGCCTGATCAGGAATTAGTTTCAGACACATATCTGCATAACAAAGAAAACTGTCAAAAGTCATTCAGTTATATTTCTTAATAATGTTACAGTGGTGGTAGTTCCTTGTTTTTTTTTTTATCCAGAGTTTTCAGTGCTTGTTTGTAGAGGGTATATAATGGTATAAATGTAACACTACTTGTATTGTGTAACATTCCTGTCCCACAAGCAGAAAATCCTCCTTCGGGAGTCTTCCTCTGTAATTATGGGAGTTTCTTCTATGTAGACTCTGTAGACTCCGCCCACCCATCCCTCCTCTCAGGCAGACGCCGGACTGGCGAAGCAGCGCACCCGGCTATTGGCCGACACAGACTGAGAGACACCCAGAGAGCCGGAGACCTCGGGAGTACATGAAGCCGACTGCCAACCTCAGGCACTTTACCAAACAAAGTCGGTCTACGTGAGTTTACAATGACTACATCAGAGTCCTTGGATCGAATGGAGCTCTGTGAAAGCCTTTTGACATGGGTAGGTGACATAATGTGTAGTTTTTTGGGCTTCTTTTCCCTGGCAGACAGTTATCCGGTGCCGGCGATGCTACGTAGCATGCTAGCCTGAGCTAGCTGGTGTAACGGGAGGAAAATGACACGGGCTCACGTTGGTTACGTATGCAGGCCAGCTGTTCGCTACTTTAGCTGCTGATGTGTTGCTTACTAGCGGCAAGAGAACCGCATACCAAGTCAATTCTTCGATTTGGGGACTTGTTCTTTGCACTTAGATGTGTAGCTAGCTTAACTTTCCTCACGTCTGTTTGATGTGAGGGTGTCAAACAGCCGAGACGTTGGCCTTGTTTTGGCTTTTTTTCCTCCCGACTGAGGATATAACGTTGGAGCTCAGTGTCTGGTCTGAGACTGAATCCCTGTCATTGTTGTCCAATGTATCATCATGCCTTCTTCCCCTTCCCGTCTCTGTAACAAATACAATATAGAAGATTTTGACTTTGTAGAAAAAGAAGTACTCTGAATCTGTCCGTTAAAGCCTTAAAGCAGATGTCTAAGCTTTCCAGTCAAACAAGCCATCAGGCTGTAGCATCATGCTAACGATTGGTGTGTGTTTACATTGTTCCAAAGCAGCCTTGCATCCTGAGACTGTACACTGCACATTAAAGCTGAGATATGCTAATGCAAGGGTATGTAAGAGTTGGTTCCACTTGATCTCAAACAGACATGGTTGATATCTCAAGAAAATGCAGATGTTATTATGATATCCATGTATCATATCACATACCTTCAATTTGTAATAAACTCACTCCAGTCTAGAGGATCTGGATTGTGATGTACATTCAGACACAAGCAATAAAGTAAAGTTACTGACTGCACATTGATAATTATCAGCTTGCATCACTAAGTAATGCTCAGAATTGTGCATTGGCTGTCAGGGATAGCATGTGATGGAATCTGCATTAGTACTGACATGTTTTCACAATAAACTAGTGGCACAAATGCTGGTAGTGTAAAGTGAAAACAAGCCTGTGGTGCTTGTTACAGTGGGGCTTAGTGCAAGCGTCTACATAATCATGTGCTTCTTGACTTGGCATGCAATCAAATCAATGTTCACATTCCCTTTTGTGAAATAAGGGAAATAAGTCAGCTTCTTAAATCTTGGCTGCTTGATGTGACCATTTGGGGATAACAATCACAGCATCATTTAAGTATAAAAAAGAGGGGTGTAATGATTCTTTTTAACAATGATTCGATTCGTATCATGATTGGTGGTTGCCGATATGATTAAAGGACGATACGATCAGAAATGATTCAGTGACTTGAAATCAATATAGTAACTTTTTAGCCAAAAATTCAACCAGTGTGACTGTGAAATAAATCCCTTGATACTGGACAGTCCTAGACTCCTGATGTTGTTGTGATGTTTTTAGCCTGAGTCGAGTTTTGTCCTAGTCTCTGAATAAAAATGCTGGCGAGGCCTGAGGCTTCTGCAGAGCTGATGTTACCTTGATGAACGCTGCAAGATATGCCTGGATGGTTGGGGTTGTGTGAGATCCCATGGCGCCTTAGTAGGTGGTTGGATAGATTTGTGGTGTTGCCGTGGTAACTTTACTTGACCTTTACATATCCTACAAACAGCGAGCGACTTATTTAGAACATCTCCGTCTTTGCAAAAGCCAAAGTGTTTCCACACGCTGGACCGCAATGGTGGCTTGATCATTTCTCTCTCCTCTGCCGACCGCCATGCTATGTTTTGTTGTCTGCAAACGAGAGGTCTACGGTCTTCAAAGTGTTACGGTATAGGCCATTAGGTCATTTACTTGTTTTGTAATGTGTAGGTATGTTTTAGGCATGTTAAATCTGAAACAGATATACCTATACAAGTAGTTATGTCTCCTTGTATTAGTTTGTCCACCTGTTATTGACATAATGTGCAAATCTAGATATTTGAATGGTTCAAACTAGGGATGTACATTTTAAGTATTTTCCGTGATCGATTTTTGGAAATGTTAACGATCAATTATCGATTAATTGATAAGAAAAAACATTATTATTCTTCCGTCAAAAACAATGCCAAATACGTTGTTTTCCCCCTAAATTGTATTTTCTACAGCAACAAAATGCATATAACTGACGGGATTGAATACGGGTACATGTTTGACACGCAGAATATCAACGATCAGGCTCATTAAAATATTTTCCGCGGACATAATCTTATAAACTGAAGGCTCATAATACTAACAGAAAAGTACTTCAGACTCACAGTGTCCAGTTTTCTGTCTACTCGTTCTTATTGAGAAAAATAAACATGTTTATTCGGTCAGGTGTCAGCCGGGAGCGCAACCGGCTCATAATCAGTCCCGCTGGAGAAAAGCCCAGACGGCTCTGATGTTGCTGCTCTGTAAACGTAGCGTACCAGAATTTCCCACCTGTCTGTTGCCTTCGTATCCAAAGGTGGGAAATATCCTGTTTAAAGCTGTCAACCTTTGTGTCCGTGTCGTTGTTGGCAGCAGTTTTGTATTGATCCTCTTTTAAAAAGCGCACGTGGAGACCTGACGCACAGCCGCAGCCGCCAGCTGAGCGTCTCCGCTGTGCGCAACACCTTTAACAGCTGATTCACATCGAAACATGCTTTAAACTTAAAACACCTCACTGATAGATGAGTGTAATATGAGACCACATGATGTTTGTTCCACGGGAGTAATTTCTTAACAATCAATTAATCGATAATTGATTAATTGTGGTCATCCCTAGTTCAAACCTATGTTTTTTTTAGAGGGAATATTCGATTGTCATTTTGGAGCAATTTTGACAGCCCTAGTATAAAGTCTGTTGTGCTTAAATCCAATGAGTTATTTCCTAGTATGGATACAATCGATTTATTACCTTTTAAAACGATGTTAGATCCATATATGTCGTCCAGAAGGCCAACTTGCCGATCACATATAGATGTAGTCGGATCATAAGAATATAAACTGATACATGGATGTAGTAGATGAATCGTTACACCCCTGATAAAAAAACTTTCCATTCACCACCCTTTATGACAATAATGGAAAACCTAAATTGATTGTATTAAAAGTGATGTCATGTAAACAACAACTGCATTGCTATCTGTCTGCATCACAGGTTCCTCCTCCTTTTGTTGTCCTAGGTTAGCTTATCTGAAGCCTTTCGTCATGTTCACAGTTACTGTGTACCATGCAAACATTCCTCACATACCTGTCATCTGTGAAGTCGCAGCACACGGCGTGACTGCTCGTTACCAAACCATGTGAGGCGGTTACTCTTACGAAAGAGCAGCAAAGATGTCTGGGACTGCTTCTGCTTTGGGTTAGTGTAAAAGGAGGAAGACCTGCTAAGCGGTTCTGATCAAATGGACACTGAGAGGAACATGTTGCTGCTACTATTAAGGTTATTTAATAGTTATACATAATTGACTCATAAGTGCATAATCATGTAATTACATGATGGAACAGTTGTAATCAATTAACAAATAAATAAACATGTTGAAAGGATGCAGTGAAGACATCTGTCCTGTGTTTATCTTTGATGTGCCTGTAGAGTTAAATCTCCTTTAGATATTTGTTTCATGTTGTTGTTGTTGTCTCCTGTTATATAAGCTGGTTTGTCTAATAAGATAATAAGATGCAAGTGATAGAATTCTACCTCATGACGGTGCAGTCACAGGACACTACCTTTACTTTACTCCTGCAGACATCTCTGTGCACAGAGAGAGTATGTTTGGGGCACAAGAAAGAAACACTCTGATACGTAGTGAAAAGACTTCAGACCTACACCGTGTGTTGTAGAGTGGCAACAACAGGATACATTGGTTGCATTGTGTCGTGGTTGTTTTTGTGGTATGTATATTTTTTGCAACTGATATCACTGCATCTGGCACCACATGCACGCTGACTCTCACTCTACTAATGTGCAAGGTTGACGTGTGTAGCATTGGCATGATATTATTCCTTCTGAGGACACTCGCACTTCAGACCAGAGAGCTGGCTGTTACTCTGTAAGATGTACCCATGTGGGGTAGGGATGGGTACGAATTAGGGATGCACCGATCCGATCTCGGTGACAAGGTGCCGATGTATAGTGCAGATCCATATGGCAGATCTATTCATCTCAGTTCTATGCTTTTCTGTGTTTACAATATCGCCTTTTCAGACCACTCGAGCCCCAGTCATGTGACACACAGCCATGTGACACACTCTCCACAGCTTGACTGTGTCCTCTTCCCAAATGCTTCCATAAACTCGTAGGTGTGGATTTCCTTTCCTGACCTCTGTATCTTTTGTGCATGATTTCCATAGACTGTAAAAAATATGGACGTAGTATCCGTGACGTCACCCATCTGTTCCTGAGAGCTGTTTTGAAGCAAATCGACGGCAGCAGCCATATTGGTAATGCGGAACTCAACCAGGCAGAGTGTGACGTAGTGTGAGTCTCTTAGCCAATGGCTGTGTGTTCCCGACCGGGAGTCACGTCAGTCATGTCCTTATTTGGGCAAAACTCATAATCTTAATATCGTCTTAACCGTCATGTTAGAAAAAAAATTCACCCCCAGTACAGTGTGTGCCATTAGAGAGATTAGTGTTGTAGGGCCAAGCCGTTTTTTGAACCAGGCTGTAAACATGTTTATTAATGCTGCAAAGATCGTCTTTTTCCCATTCATGTCTATGTGGTTTCCGGTGTTTCTGCAGCCAGACTCAAGCGGATTTTCGATGTATTGCAGTTTATATCACTTCTGCATTGGCTTCATCGTTTGAGACCGGAGTTTGCCGCTTGATGATTTCTTAATCGTACTTGAGTCAGTATTTTCAGGAGTATTATTGCTGGTTGTTTAATGCTTGATGTCCGTGCTTTCTCAGTATAATCACACTGTTCTTGTTGATGAGAAGTTCAGCTAACATCACAGAGCTTCTCTTCTTTCCATCTGTTTCGGAAGTGCTGTTTTGAGGCCAATCTTTGGTGGGAGCCATATTGGAAATGCTGAACTCAAACTAACTGCTGTCAAGCTAGTGTGAGGTAAAGAGGTGGGCCTTTAGCCTCCTAGCCAACAGTGTTCCTGCCAGTCAATCAAGTCAGCTGTTTCAACCCCCCCCTGCTATCCAGACTACACTTGTGTTTTGAACCAGGCTGTAAACATGTTTATTTCTGCTGTAGAGATCGTCTTTTTTGAATTGGTGTGTATGTGGTTTCTGGTACTTCTGGAGCCTGCCTCAAGCGGACGCTCAATAAACTGCAGTTAATAACACTTCCGCATTGGCGTCAATTCTCTAGGTTGCCGCTTGGGAGGAATGCATTTTCTTTTTGAGATGCACCGAAATGAAAATTCTTCGCCGAAACCAAAAATGAGGAAACCAAGGCCGAAAACCGAAAAACCGAAAGAAAGTATTATACCAATTATTAGTACCATTGCATTTCTGGCTCTGACTGTGTACTAACCTCACTAAAATCAAGGATCTCATTGAACATATCAGACAACGAGGGTGCATGTCCCTCATCTGGTTCAGAGAGACCAGTCCTTTTTTCTGCGCTCTGTTCTCGCGACCTGGATCATTTCTCGTGCGCGCTGCTTTATTCCCACATCCAAGTAATGATCTTTATAACGTGGATCAAGTACAGTCCAAGCGGTAACCTCCGGTCTCAAATTATGAAGCCCATGTGGAAGTGTTATAAACTGCAATTCAAGGCCGGCTGCAGAAACACCAGAAACCACATACACACCCATCCAAAGAAGACGATCTTTACAGCATTAATAAACATGTTTACAGCCTGGTTCAAAAAGCGGCTTGGCTCTACATAGCTAATTTCTCTATCAGCACACACTGTACTAGGGGTGAATTTTTTTCTAACGTGACGGTTTAGAGAAGATAATAAGATAATGAGTTTCTGCCCAAATAAAGACATGACTGACTTGACTCCTGGATGGGAACACATAGCTACATTTATACAGTCTATGGTAGAGTCACGATGAAGTGCAGAGGATCTGAATAGATCTCAGTGAACCGTGTGCTGACAGACTCTAAGAGTGTACTTTTGTTTTCACTCGGTGGTGCGTCTCAACCTCTGTGCTTAGAAGACGCTTTAGTGCTGAATTAAAGGAAGACCGGATGCAGACCTGTTGACCCTTATCCAGACAAGGAGCACTGGCCGTGGTTTTTGCTTGCATCATCACAACATTCTGTTTCAGCCATGTTGTTTCGGTGATAAAAGTCTTCGGTGGCCGAATTTTCGGTCCACCCCTACTTTCTTTAGTAACCTTCTCTATTCCTCTTGTTCCTTTTCAAACTTTTCTCATTCACTAACAGACTTCATTGCGTTCACTGCAGTCAAGGTGGACACATGTAATCCAGGCTCTCTTTTATACTTCTTTCAGGTAAACTACAACAAACCTTCTCATTTGTGCTGTTAGCAGGTAACTCCACTAGTATGTTAAATCAAACCAGACTGATTACATTCTGGCCCGGGTGTGGGACATGAGCAAATCTTTTTAACTCCAATCTCCAAATTCCTCAGTTCCCATGATAAGTCTTTGTTCTTAGATGAACGGATTTTCAATCATCACGCTGCAGCTCACACTCAGATTGGGCACTAACAGAGCCTAAGATAATGTACTGATGAATGCTCTGTGGTAGAAAAGTGAGCACTTGGCTTGAATATAATGGTGAGTTAGGAGGAAGTAACCAAGAACTTGTGCAGATGCTGTTTTTGAAATGTAGAAATAAAACTCAGCATCACTGGGTTCAAGGAAGGGACCAAAGTCTGCTGGTTCAGATAGATGCAGCTGTCACACGGTTAAGTGAAGAATAGACCTTGGAGCTTTGAGCAGCCTTTGGAGCTGTTGAAGCCTTTTTTTTGTGCAATATTGATGAAGAGAAACACAAATCAATAGATGCATTGGCGGTTGTTGCTCTCCTTAACATTTGGCCATCGCTTCAAGGCCTACTCTTCATATAATCACAGAAAGCTGGTTTGGGCAGGCATCCTGATGATGTAGTAGACCTGGCTTAACCTGGAGCTTTCTGTGAATAGTTCTGATGTAACGTCTTAAATCAACGACGTGTGGAGAGCTCCTATTGTTTTAAACTGCTGGCTGCAGCTCATCGACCTTTAACTCAGGCCAGGAACAACAGCTCACCGGCTTAACGCAAGCACTACACTTTGCACTGTTTCCAAATCCAGACATTATTACAGTCTTAGTACAGATTGATCAGCTACATGACAAGTCCAGTAAATACCCCTAAAGTTTAAAGTAACAACACATTGACATATTTGTTTTTTTGTAACTTGGATAGACATTCCCTCTCCAAAAAATATCAAAATTGATGCAATCATTTCAGCAAAATCAGCTGTAAGCAAGGTTTAATCTACAGCAAAGTGACTTTTATAGAAGATGTAATCACCAAAATACAAACTTAATGTCTGCATGGTGAGCATCTCAGGCCACCAGTGTGACACAATCGATGAACTCAATTACTCTTTGTACAAAACAACACTCAGAGACACTCAGCTGTTTTTACTCCACTGTGGCTTTTCAAGAGGCATCACATGGGCCTACATTCTGTTTAAAGGCATTGTAATCCAGTGGCATGTAAACTGCAGTTCTGTAGATCTAACATGCAGTCAAGCATGTGAAGCCTGTGTAGCCATGAGAACCTATAGCTGCTTGGGAACAATAGTATAGAGGGTTATAATAGCTACAGGGGCCTGCAGAAAGGGGCTAAAATACTCTCGGCCACTCAGTTGATTTGGATGTTTTGGGACCTAAAGTGTCCGGCATACTGATCTTGTAATGATGAGCTCCTGAAATAGATATGTGTCGACCAGAATGGCAACCTGATATCAAGCACTGGAGATATTACATGTCAAGGAACATCAACCGTAGTCACTTTGATAGGCTATCTACAAGTCTGTACAGTCCCTCTGTGGGTTGTCATTTTTCTGCAGAGGGAAATAATGTGGACTAGTTGTTGCTGTGGCAAAGGGACATCACCAAGCTTTAAAATGTTGGTGTATTAGCAATAATTTATACCATAATGCTTTCATTTTTACACTTAATTTTAGCAATGTGCATCCCCAAGAGAACACCAATATATTTGTTGCATTACCTCATCCAATCTGGTCTTAAATGTTGTATTTTGCTGTATTGTTTACATGGTAAAACACTTTTAGAACTTGCTGTTATTTTTACCTGTTTGAAAATGTATTTTAGTGTTGTATTTAAATACATACACATCTTGCTTTTTTTTTTTTGGCCTTTATTTTATAGGACAGCTGAAGAGAGACAGGAAATGTGGGGAGTAGAGAGTGGGGGAAGACATGCAGGAAATGGTTGACCGGCCGGGAATTGAACCGACGACCCCTGTGACGAGGACTGTAGCCTCTGTACAGGATATAATAGAGATGGGCATTTCAAGCCAAAACACTAGGGATGTAATGATACACTCAACCCACGATTCGATTCAAATCCCAATTTTTGGTTTAAGATACGATTCACTCACGATTCTTTAACGATTTCAAAAAAACTGGATTGAACTCAAAATTTAAATATCTATTATTTTATTTCAATTCTCAGATGTGGACAGTTGCAATATATATTTGTTCTCTTATATTTTTTTGTAAACAAAGTAATCATTTTTCATTTTTAAGGTGTTGTAACTCAAATAAAACCACTGCACACTTTTTTTCAGCACCTTGCAAAAAAACTAAAATCCCCGTCCAAAAATACCTTGTTGGAAAATTTCAGAACAATTATAGAGAAATGGAAAGTGAACAATTCCCAAATGAAAGTATTAAATGTTAAAACAAACAAGGTAAATCTCTTTGAATTAGGGATGTACATTTCAAGTATTTTCCGTGATCAGTTTTTGGAAAAGTTCACCATCAATTATCATTTAATCATTAAAAAAAACATGAAAGTTTTCCAAGTCAAAAATAATGTCAAATGCGTCTTTTCCCCCTAAATTAAATGTTCCTTCAGACACAGTGTATATTACTGACGGTATTAAACAGCTACGGATCATATTGAGGTGTTCAATATGTTAACACTCTGAATATCAACGTAAGGAGCAGGCTTAGAAATAATCTCTGTGGACGCATGGTCATAGAGTGAAGACTCAGACTACAACATGTGGATTTACTGAAACAAGACAACTGAACAGAATCAGATTTCAGACTCACAGTGTCCAGTTTTCTGTCTACTCATTCTTATTAAGACAAATAAGCATTTAAATGTGGTCAGGTGTCAGCCGGGAGCGCAACCGGGTCAGAATCAGTCCGCCTGCGGAGAAAAAAAACGCTTGTTGAGACCTGTCACTCAGCTGCAGCCGCCAGCTGAGCGTCTCAGCTGAGAACAACACCTTCAGTCAGCTGATTCTGAAACATGCTTTAAACTTAAAACACCTCCACCCAGCGAGTGACGAGAGCAGCGCAAGAGACTATATTTTACAGCCATGCTCAGTCTCTGGAAATACATGTGTACATTGCTATTTAATGCTATTTGCTGTTAGCAGTCTTCTTCTTCTGTTACTTTATGCAGCTAGCAAACAGCTTTAAGACGCTCTATAGCCACCGTCTGGCGGGAATACTGTATTAGAACCCGGCACCGGTAAGAACGATACAAATGTGTACCTTTTTAAAATGAGAAAATATATGCAGTAACTGTTGAATTTTTACTAAGTGAGCAAATATTTGAATTAGTGGTGCAACGGATCATCGTTGATCCGTGATCCGTACGGATGCCTCTCCACGGTTCGGCACGGACGTGGTCCGCGGATCGGTTGATGAAAAAAGTTGCGCGTGTTCACGTGATGACCGCATGTTCAATCCACACTCACTCGTCAAGCGCAGCGGTAGTCATGGTAAGTGAAGGAGCAGAGGAACTTGAAAAACCCTCCTGCATCTTGTAAGTCACATGTATGGGAGCATTTTGGTTTCCCTGTGAAATACAGTGAATGATGAATGTGCTTGAACCACGTTATGAAATTCCGTTGCGCACCCACTGGACCAGAGGCCGTCAATACGCGGCCCGCGGGCCGCATCCGGCCGCCTATTTATGGTCCCCCGAACTGTCATTCCTTCACTCTGTGTTTTGGTCGAGTCACCGTGTGTTTAGCGGGACTTGTCTCCATGTCAGATACGCAGACAGGCTGTTACTGGGTCACTTAGAGTCCACTGCTGCGGGTGTAATTTTTAACTTTCACTTTGGTGTATGGAGCAGTTCACATATTGGCACCATAGACTGTAAAAAATATGGACGTAGTATCCGTGACGTCACCCATCTGTTCCTGAGAGCTGTTTTGAAGCCAATCGACGGCGGCAGCCATATTGGTAATGCGGAACTCAACTAGGCAGAGTGTGACGTAGTGTGAGTCTCTTAGCCAATGGCTGTGTGTTCCCGACCGGGAGTCACGTCAGTCATGTCCTTATTTGGGCAAAACTCATAATCTTAATATCTTCTGAACCGTCACGTTAGAAAAAAATTCACCCCCCGTACAGTGTGTGCCATTAGAGAGATTAGCGTTGTAGGGCCAAGCCGTTTTTTGAACCAGGCTGTAAACATGTTTATTAATGCTGCAAAGATCGTCTTTTTCCCATTAATATCTATGTGGTTTCCGGTGTTTCTGCAGCCAGCCTCAAGCGTATTTTCGATGTATTGCAGTTTATATCACTTCCGCATTGGCTTCATCGTTTGAGACCGGAGTTTGCCGCTTGATTGGCACTTTGCCAACTGTTGGACCCTAGAATGCACCAAAACGTTGTGTTCACAGTTTGCAGCTCAAAAAAAAAGTGGACGGTGAAAATCAGAGATTTGAAGAAGAATGGAGTGAAACTTTTGAAGTTCCTCTGTTCCTTCACTTGCCATGCCATGAAATGCAGTGACTGAGGCAGGACTGGGCCCACAGAAAGGGTGCTTTGCACAAGCTGTACATTTTGAGTTGAATGTTGTTTTTATTTAATGGGCAAAAGTTTACAAGGGTTTTACAAAATAAAAGGAGGACAAAGTTATATTTGTCTTGTCTTCTTTTTTTTCTTTTTTTTGCTGATCCGAAAAATGATCCGATCCGTGACTCAAAACCGTGATCCTATCCGAACCGCTAGTTTTTTGATCCGTTGCACCCCTAATTTGAATAATTGAAAAAAAATTGCCCATCCCTAGCATATGACACAAGAAGTCCCTATGTTACTCACTCTACAAGATCAAGTAGCATTACAGGAAAAAGCATGCCCACCACCTTGAGCTGCATAGTGAAAGTTTGGAAACACTTCAGGTTTTACAAGAAAGATGGGCAACTTGACAAGTCAGATGCAATTTGCAGAATGTGCTCTGAAGTGAAAAGGCAGTACCACTTACCTTCTAACTCACCTGAGGCGGCAGCAAAGTGTAACTGTGGAGGCGTCTGTCAGTGCCTCGGCATGCCCTGCCTCAAGTTTGAATAAATTTACAGCTGCTTGCCACAAGGCTTGGGATCAAAGTATTGCAAGCTATGTCCATACCCCACTGTCTCCTCTCGTTCGACAATGACTGACGCTGTAGCCGTCTTATGAAAGACCTCTTTGTGAAAGGTTCATTTATTTCGTCATCATTCCTGGACCTTTACATCATTGCATCCCATCATATCACATCCATCCAATTACACTGTGTTGACTCAGAACGTGTTGAATGCCACTGCATCGTGGTTAAGGGTGTGACTCATATTCAGTATTACATCAGTAGTTGTTGCACATGTATCTATAATGTATTGAATCATTGACATCGTTACATATGCATTGCATTTGGCCTCACAACAGAGACACCCAACCATAGCGTATCATAGAGGGAAAGTTTCCTCTCATTCACAGTTGCTGTTATGTAATCAGGGGGTTGTTTTGGCTCCTTTATGTGTTGGCACCGGGCCAGTGATCAGTGGCGCCGCTCCAGAAACAAGTGTCTCAATGTATATGCTGAGGAACTATCTCATTTGGAGCATGGCAACCTGACAACACTGATAGCTAGTTAGAAGTAGGGATGCACGATATTGGATTTTGAAATTGGATTTTCTTTGCTGGTCTGAGCATAAACTTTGAAGACATGTTTTGGGGACCTCTTAGACCAATATATATTGATGAAAAAAGCGTGATATGTCACCTTTAAAACATGAGCCCAACATGTGTGCAGCAGCCCATTAGTTTATTGGTTCATTATATCGGTGGAGATCGGCATGTTGGCCGATGTTCGATAGTTCATTTTTAAGCCAATATCGTCTGATACCGATAATGTTCTGATAATATGGTGCAGTCCTTGTTAGAAGCAGTGTGAATGATGAGGGACTGTTTGAGAGCAGACGTAGAGGAGTGTCGTGTTGATAACGAGTCAGTTATTCAGAGGTTGGAGCTGTAAACAACGATGGTCTGAGGAAGATCTCAGCTTCATTGGGATGTTTGAAATGTTTTTCTACACAACATTTAAAGATGCCCACATGGAAATCTCACAGTTGCATTTGAGAGAAGACCATGGATTCATTTGTCGTCCTAATCCTCTCAGAAACCTTTAAGAGTTGTTATTCTATCATGTGATGTTGCAAATGTTATTTTGAGGGTCATGCTGTCCTCATGCCGTGCAGTGTGTCCTTTCCCTGTGTGCAGTGTCCGGTATCTTCTTGTTTACTCTTCTCTGTCTCTGTTAATAAATAGTATTACAGGCCTTACAAGTTATGAGTGTAATGCTCAGTTCTACCTGTCCAAAACCTCTGCAGTATATTTTAAAGATGAGTAATAAGTAAATAAAAGTATTACTTAATTTGTTACTTGTTCCAGAAAGATCTTTCACTATGAGTAGTTGTAGTCTTTTTCTTGCATCAAGTATATTTTGCATAAAGCTGCTCTAATGCAGTAAAGCAGTGGATTGAGACAGCACTAGGTAAATAGCCTAAATATTGCTAACACTTGCAGACACTTCTCACAATAAAATCTTTTCAGCCATAAGAACTATGAAGGGGGTTTCTGTTGGTTACAATAAAAAAAGGGATGTAAACACTAAAGCCCAGCTGGAGTCTGTTTTTTATTGGCAAAACGCAAACTTTACAATACAGGTCCATTATTTCATCTAACATCTTTCATGTTTTAAACATAGTCATATGTATGCATATATGTACACATACATAAAAGACAAAAAAAAAAGATACTAATAATGCATACATACATACATACATAAATTGAAATAATACATTTATATATACTGTATATACATACATACACGCATACACATAAAATTGTGTTGATGTACTTCTAATAAGTAAAAAGGTAAATAACTGAATAAAGCAATAAATATGACAATGATAGTTAAATTAAGAGTAATAATAGTAAGAAAAATAAGAAAATAAATGTATATTCAAAGTAATGATTAAAGAATCATGAAGAGAAATATATATATATATATATATATATATATTATTGTACTTAAAACACATATCTAGTTTGAGTTTGAATTATCTAATGAATGCGTCAACTGCAATCAAGTGAAGAAATAAAGTAAAATAAGACTCTGCTGTGCCCAGATGGAGTCTTACCAAAAGCACCCACTTTGTTCATTTCTACCCTGTTACCTTATGTTGATCCAGGGTAAATCCGTCATCAGGAATTTTAACCACATCCCTCATCAATATGTTGTCACAGTATATATATTTATATAATTTATTAATATTATTCTTATTGTTATTTATTGATTGCTTTTTTTTTATCACTTTCTTCTTTCTCTCCATAATTCAACCTAATAAGCCCCATCATCAGAGTAATTGAGAATGTCCACCTGCACATGCGCACACCCACACTGACAAGCACACACACACAGATACAATACATTCACTAACATCTAATACCCTGCAAACAAAAGAGGCACCCATTTATCTAAGTGTTCTGTAGTCTTTGTAATTGTCTCACCTCTTTATTTATGTTGTCTGTTGTTGTCTATATGTGTGTTTGTCTGTGCACTATGTATGTTTTGCAATAAAAAGATGTACATATATATATATTTATACAGTTGTGCTCATAAGTTTACATGCCAGAATTTGTGGGTTTTTTGGCAATTTTTCAGAAAATATGAATGATAAGAAATAAAAAAATTCACTCATGGTTAGTGGTTGAGTGAAGCCATTTATTTTTCAAACAACTGTGTTTACTCTTTTCATATCATAATGACAACAGAAACTACCCAAAGGACCCTGATCCAAAGTTGACATACCCTGGTGATTGTGGCCTGATAACATGCACACAAGTTGACACAAACAGCTTTGAATGGCTATTACAGGTCACCATCCTCACCTGTGATCTGTTTGCTTGTAATCAGTGTGTGTGTACAAAAGGTCAGTGAGTTTCTGGGCTGACACTTCTGGATTCTGAGTCATGGGGAAAGCAAAATAATTGTCAAAGGATCTGCGGGAAAAGGTAATTGAACTGTATTAAAGAGGAAAGGGATTTATAGAGATATCCAAGGACTTGAGAATGCCAATCAGCAGTGTTCAAACTCTAATTAAGAAGTGGAAAATGAGGGATTCTGTTGAAACCGAACCAGTCAGGTAGACGAACAAAAATTTCAGCCACAACTGCCTGGAAAAAATTTCAGGATGCAAAGAAAAACCCACAAATGGCTTCAGCTGAAATACAGGACTCTCTGAAGAAAAGTGGTGTGGCTGTTTCAAGATGCACAATAAGGAGGCACTTGAAGAAATATGGGCTGCATGGTCGAGTCGCCGGAAGAAAGCAATTGATAAGCAAATGACAACACAGTTCTTTGATAATAAATTGCGTCACCCAACCACTAACCATGAGTGCAAGAAAAGTGTTTGTGTCATCATTCATATTCTCTGAAAAATTGGCCAAGAAAACATAAATTCTGCCAGGGTATGTAAACTTATGAGCACTACTGTATATGCTGTCACAGAAAACTCCTCAGCAAATCAGTTTGTGCTCTACCCTTTCTACAAATCAGGGTTTGACAGCTCAGTGTTGTGCCACGTAGTGAAAAGCGAGACCAATGGAGCAATGCGCAGGAAGTATTTCAACCTCGTCATTTTCTCTCTGTCAGAAATCCAACATTCCTTCCCTCAGCTTCCTGTTTTCATTCTGCACGTGGGCTTCTGGCGTGCGACTGGAAAATATTCACTTCTCTCTGAGCTTCAGACTTTTTAGCCTGCAGAGAGGAGAAGCGGTGCAGAATGCTAAGGAGGAAAGAGAAATAGAACAAAGGCATTTCAAGTGAGGAAGGATCTGAAAGAAGTGATGTAATGAAGCTGTGGAAAAATAAAATCTTGCTGTCGCAGGAAGTGCAAGGGTCTGACTAATACAAGAGTGTGTATAAAAAAGAAAGTTCAGTTCCCACAGCATCCAGCCTATCACAAATGTTCAAAACGACGTTCCATTTCTGCATGTAAACTGAGGACCTCGCCACAGCTTGTCAAATACAGTGATTGTTTTGTGTTTCAATTAGATTAAAGTCAGATTTAACAAAACTGCACCCAGTGCTTAACAGGTGTCTGTTTCCTGTTTAGATTCAGACATTTGGAGTGGAGGCTCCATGCAAGACAGTAGAAGACCTGACGAGCGGCATCGTCATGGCTCAAGCACTACAGAAAATGTAAGTTCTTGTTCAAAGTTCGTATGCATCTTTGTCATCAGCTGCCTTTTCACACCTCTAAATCCACATTCTGTTGTCTGTCTGCATTTCCAGAGATTTAGTTTATTTCAATGATGCTTGGATTAGTAGAGTCAAGCCAGAGGTCGGGGACAACTGGAGGCTAAAGGTAAGCTTCTCTTATTGACATTTTGTCACAGCTTTTCTTAGACCATGTCCTTGATTTCCAATTAGCTGCAAAAAATAGCAGACCCTTTTAAATGTAGATGAATACCATCTGTATCTAGTTATTGTATTTTGTGTATTTATAATGTTTTTCTTGTTTCAGATCAGCAATCTAAAGAAAGTCTTAAAAGGCATCCTCGACTATAATCAGGAGGTAAGAAAAATCGGCTGTATTCATAAGACTTAATCATTTCCTAGAGCTCAGACTGAATAAGGAGAAGAATTGCTGGCACAGAGAAAATGTGACTGCCTGCATGATAAACATGACATGTGTGATATAAGGAATAAAGGACAGAAAGAAACAAAAACAAGCAATAACAATAAAACACAGACATACAAATGTTAACAGTGTAATGTATGGGTCAATGTATGATTGGTCTGCGTTGTCCCTGTTTAGGTCCTGGGCCAGCACATCAACGACTTCACATTACCAGACGTGAACCTTATCGGAGAGCACTCGGATGCAGCAGAGTTAGGGAGGATGCTGCAACTTCTCCTGGGCTGTGCTGTCAACTGTGAACAGAAACAAGGTGCATATCCCATAATGAGTGTGCAGGGTTATGTAGTGTTACTGGAAAACAATGTTCATGTAAATTCACCTTGTTCCTGTTTTGTGATCTCTAGAATACATCCAGACCATAATGATGATGGAGGAGTCTGTGCAGCATGTTGTCATGACAGCCATCCAAGAGGTGAACTATCATTTTTGTTCGACCTTGTTTGTCTGATTTTGACTTTCTAGTAGGAATGTCCCGATGCTGATCTCAACTATTGGATCGGAGATGATCTGGGCGTTTTTTAATTGATCGGTGATCTTCATTTGAGCCGATCATCTCATCCAATCATTTACGTCCGCTGTCACTGAACACAATTTGCAGCTGAAGGCTGACACACAAGTGTAATTGAATGTTCTGAGTTTGCTTAAAGGCCCTGTGAGGAGTTTTGAACTGGCTGAGAAACAGACTGAAAATGATACTGATGCCTCTTTATGACTTTCAATAGCAAACAAGTCCATCAGCAGCAACACTGGCACCTTCTCTGTTGTCGTTTTTAATGCCTGAAACCGCCCTGAGGGGGTAGGTGTCAGACCAGATGATGGACATCTTGCTTTAGAAACACCCTTTATTTGACTGTTTTCATGGAAAATAATCCCATTGCCTGATAAAGTTGACTGTTAAAAGACAACAGAATGAGGCTTTAGTTGAAAACACTACTGTTGCATGTATAGGACAAGAGATAAGAGGTATCACTTTGTCCACAAGGGGGGCGCCAGAATCGATACAAAACAAAAGTTCCTCACAGCACCTTTAACTGTGTGAACATAATGAGAAAATAATAAATGAAACATTTAAGTAGAACTCAAGCCATGATTTAAATGTTATTGTAGAGCTCACATGTGCACCGCCAGACACATTACAGAAAAAACCTCTGCTATATGCACCCTACGGTAACTCTCCAGGGACATATGGTTCAAAAAGGCGAAAACATAAACCAAACACAGGACAGTCTGTGACTGTCTGCAAACTCGTGGCTAGCGGCAGCTGCCCTTTTCTATGCCGGCATGCCACTCCGTAGCTTGTGGCATGTAACCGGGCATGTTTCGATCTCGCTGTCACTCCCAATATTTATGTTCTCCGCCTCGCAGCCATTGTGAATCACACACTGTCTTGTGAGAGTTCAGAGCAGGCATAGATTTAAGCGTGCTGTAATACATGCACACCAGTGTCATAGGTCGCATTCAGCAGAGCTTGTAAAACAGATTATGAGTCTTGCAACAATGCTAGATGGATTAAAGGTGACATATCATGCAAAATGGACTTTTTAATGGTTCTCTACCTGAAATATGTTTCCCTGGCATGTCTACAAACCCCCCGAGAATGAAAAAAATCCATTCTGCCCCTGTTCTGATTTCTCCACCTTTCTGTAAATGTGTGCTGAAACGAACCGTTTCAGTTTTCAGTGTTTTTCATACGTCACAACAACATCCGGTCTGTAATGGGGGTCAGAGCTCGGAGCTTGTTCAGTCCATAGACTGTATAAAATACAACTCAACTCCTCCTCCGTTTTTCATTCCCTGCACACATGTGTGCTAACAAGGAGCTTAGGAGGGAGGCATGCTAGTTGTAGGCTGTCTTAATAAACACAAAGGTCGGTTTTACTCCCCACGTCTGCAGATTTGAAGATCTAGTGGATGATTTTTATTTTTCACGGAAAAGTGCTAGCACTAGTTAGCATAGCTACATAGCTACATGTTCGTAGCTGTGTACCAAGACACACGTCTACATACTGACAAATAAAACAACAAGAAACACTAAATCTGTGACCAATCGTTCAGAAAGGTCCTGCTGCAGGCGCCTCTCCGTCAGGATCAGATTCTGGATCAGATTCAGAGGGTTGAAGTAACGTGGGTCTTTGAGCAGCCAACATGCAAACATTAGATCAACGTGCTGGACAGCCGAGGCCGCATTCCCCTCCTGAGGGGGCGTGGTCAGACAGCTCATTCTCATTTAAAGGCACAGACCCAGAAAACAGCCTGTTCTGAGCAGGGCTGAAAAAGAGGGGTTTACAGGCAGACCAAAATCTGATTTCAAAGTGTTTCTTTGAGCAATAACCTTAAAGACATGTTTTGGGGACCTCTTAGACCAATATATATTGATGAAAAAGAGCATAATATGTCACCTTTAAGTCAAATGGAATAAACATAAGACATATTTTAGTTGGGTTTTTTTTAAAGGAAAACAACAGTGAACAGCTCAACTCTCTTAGCTCTTGTGCAACTATTGTCTAGGCAAACAAAGGTATCAGATCGGGACTCAGGATCTGCAAATATTCAATATATAAAAAAATCGGATATGGATCGGGGGCCTAAAAAGCTGATCGTGACATCCCTACTTTTTATTAATTGCAACATTTCTAATTTATTGCTGATTTGGTAAGTATGTAGAACCTGTTTTTAATCTTGTAGGAATACACAGTCGCAGGATGACTGCCATCATTACTTAACTAGGAATAACTGTTTTTTTTTGCTCTTACCCTTCACTTGTCCTGTGCTTAAAACATTTTCTGTGTGTTTCTGCAGCTGATGAGTAAAGAGACTCCAGTGTTGGGAGGACCTGACTCATATGCCGATCTTGACAGACAGGTATGGAGATTTTACACAATAACCTCACTGTGGAGCCTCTAACTCTTCTGTTCAGCACACTCCCTTTCATTCTATGCTTCCTTCGCCTTCTTGTTTGGCCACAAACATGAAAAGCAGCTGGATTTTAGGAGAAGCTAGCATCATACTGTGTATCAACTGCATCATTTACTTACTTTCCTCGACAATCCTCTTTGTATGACCCTATAGATGTATCCATCAGATCACACATTCTCTGTTTTGTTTATTTGTTGTTACTTTCTATTCTCAGCTGAAGAAGACGGCAGAGGAGCTGAACGATGCTTTGGCTACCAAGGAAGAGATCGCCCAGAGGTGTCGTGAGCTTGACATGCAGGTTGGTTTGATGCAGTTACATGGACCTCTGTTTTAGACTTTCCGACCACAGCGTCTTACGTCATCACACGTCATATGTCTGAATGGCTTAACCTGAGAGTTAACGCTACCAGTGGGTAAGGCTAGAGTTTGGTTTATACAGTGACATTTAACAACAAACTGTGATTGATTGATTGACATGGAAGTGAATCACTTCACTGTTGTAACAGAATGATTTGAAATTGCTCCAAGTTTCCAAAAAGTCAAAAAATATAAATGAAGTATCAGCATGTTTAAAGGTGACATATCATGCAAAATGGACTTTTTAATGGTTCTCTACCTGAAATATGTTTCCCTGGCATGTCTGCAAACCCCCCGAGAATGAAAAAAATCCATTCTGCCCCTGTTCTGATTTCTCCACCTTTCTGTAAATGTGTCTGAAACGAGCCGTTTCAGACTTCCGTGTTTTTGTTACGTCACAACAATATCCGGTCTGTCACGGAGTCAGAGCTCGGAGCTTGTTCAGCCCATAGACTGTATAAAATACAACTCAACCCCTCCGTTTTTCATTACCTGCACAAATGTGTGCTAACAAGGAGCTTAGGAGGGAGGCATGCTAGTTGTAGGCTGTCTTAATAAACACAGAGGTCGGTTTTACTTATTTTTATTTATCATGGATAAGTGCTAGCGCTAGTTAGCATAGCCACATAGCTACATGTCGTAGCTATAGCTGTGTACCAAGACACACGTCAACATACTGACAAATAAAACAAGAAACACTAAATCTGTGACCAATCCTTCAGAAAAGGTCCCGCTGCCTTTCTGGCAGAGGTCGGTTTTACTCCCCACGTCTGCTCATTTGAAGATCTAGTGGATGATTTTTATTTATCATGGATAAGTGCTAGCGCTAATTAGCATAGCCACATAGCTACATGTTCATAGCTGTAGCTTTAGCTGTGTACCAAGACACACGTCGACATACTGACAAATAAAACAACAAGAAACACTAAATCTGTGACCAATCCTTCAGAAAGGTCCTGCTGTAGAGGTCGGTTTTACTCCCCACGTCTGCAGATTTGAAGATCTAGTGGATGATTTTTATTTGTCATGGATAAGTGCTAGCGCTAGTTAGCATAGCCACATAGCTACATGTTCGTAGCTGAGTACCAAGACACACGTCGACATACTGATAAATAAAACAACAAGAAACACTAAATCTGTGACCAATCCTTCAGAAAGGTCCTGCTGCAGGCGCCTCTCCGTCTGGATCAGATTCAGAGGGTTGAAGTAATGTGATCTCTGAGCAGCCGTGTATATTCAGTCAACATGTAAACATTAGATCAACGTGCTGGAGAGCCGAGGCACATCCACTTCCTGAGGGGGCGTGGTCAGAGAGAAAACAGAGTGTTCTGAGGAGGACTGAAGAAGAGGGGTTTTCAGGCATGCCAAAATCTGATTTCAAAGTGTCTTTTTGAGCATAAACTTTAAAGACATGTTTTGGGGACCTCTTAGACCAATATATATTGATGAAAAAAGCGTGATATGTCACCTTTAAGGAAATGTTTAACTTGAACTACTGGGTGTCAGGCATCAAGAGTTAGCCTTGTTGTGTTCTGATTAACTGCGGTCTAAAATACAAAATATGTGTGACACACTGCAGGTAAATGAGCGCTGTGTCATGTCAATTTGAACCTGTATGTGCTGAACGATGAACCGAATAGTTCATCAAGGTTAATCTACAGAAGAAAAAAAGCATGCTGAAAAAACATTCCTCATTAGTCTCTGCTCTTCCTACTTTTCTATTATTATGATTTGTTATTGGACTGTTTTACTGGTTCTGTTCATGATTTAAAGCTGTGTGTGTACACTTTAAAGGCAGCTCCCTTTTTGCTCACGTACACTGGCAACACAAGTGACTTGTTTCTGCACTCTTTTTCTTTATTCTGTGGGATACATGTTTTAAAATATTGAAGATAAATACTCACTGTATGTCTCTAATGATCAAGTTAAAACAGCAGATCCCCATGAGCGTATTTATTTATCATTCACACTCTTCTAATGATAAAGTTTCCACTGAAAAATGGAGCTGCAGTTTAAAGGCTTACCTGCTCTCCTGTTGTGTGTCCTCTTATTTCCTGACTATTTCAATACTGTGTGCCTTGCTTTAAAGGCCCTCCATGTCCAAGAGGAGCGTGATAGACTGAGGTTAGACTTAAATGAGCTAGAAGAGAGGGTAAATCCAAACTTTCTTTTCTTCCTGTCTCTATTTGACATTGATAGTGTGTGCTGTGTCTAATAGTCCCTGGATTTTTTTCAGTCTGCTTGCACCAGCATCCCCCTTTTGGATTCTAGCCCCCCCCCCCCACCACCTCTCCTGATTATGTGTGCATGTGTGTGTGTACACATTTGCACACAAGTGTTTGTGCACATGTGTACACGTGGTCCTTCTGGGGCACACCAGCCACAGCTGCAGTCTTTTATGTGGGTGTGTCAGTTGTCACCCTTCCACTAATTACCCTCTGCTGTTTCACCTCAGTGTGTCTCATGCTCTTCAACAGTTACACTAGACAGTGAGGTAAAAGCATGGTTTGAAGATCGGGGAAGACAGCATTTCTTGTCAGTACTGCTGAATATAGACATAGTGTATATTCTGCATCATTCATAAATTATGTAGCTATTTCTATTTGTATCCTCTTTGGATTAAACCCCATCTGCAGCATTATTGCACACACTTGGAGGAGTTCAGTATGTTTAAATGGAATCCTTTTCTGCTTTTGAGAATGAATACAATCAACTATTCTCTGCTTTTAGAGCTGTGTTCAAAATATGTTGCTCATGCTGATGCGAGTTCTTGCTTTACACTTCCACATACAAATACAGACATTTAGATTGGACACATTTTACTCATAGAAGGTGCTAAAAAAGAAAACAAAAAGAAGCGTGAACCATTCTTACAGAACGTACAATTGCCTTGCTTCCAAAAAGGGAAAAAAAAAGCATCATTTCAGACCCTCAAACACATTTGATCTTATGTTATTCAACCAATTATTGACACCACTTGTGACA
Organism: Notolabrus celidotus; assembly: GCF_009762535.1. NCBI lineage: Eukaryota > Metazoa > Chordata > Actinopteri > Labriformes > Labridae > Notolabrus > Notolabrus celidotus. The sequence continues at coordinate 27,311,187 of NC_048290.1, forward strand.
TTTCAGTATTTACATTCGATCCAAACAGCTTCCTGCTTTGCTCTGTGTGGAGTTTGATTACCTGTCAATAATATTGAGAAGGCGACATCAAACCGGCCCTCTTTGCCATGTTGGAGTGTTTTGGTTTGCCTTGTCGAGGTTTGTGTTTGGTGTGTGCTTGCTTTATTACCAGAGTGGATGCAGTGGTTGAAAATAACTGAATGCGTCAATGGTTGTACATGCTCTTCTAAGAAGCTTGAGATATACAGTTTAAAAATATCAGTTTCAGTGCTTTCTAATGTTCTGTCTCCTCTCTTCTCTCCCTTTTTAACACCCTCGTCATCCATCCTTTCCATCTTTCCCTCCCTACACCTCTCATGCTCCTTTGCTTCCTACTTGTTCTCCATGCACTTTCTTTATTGACCTCTGATTCCCACCTCTGAATCAAACCCCTTTCTCTCCCTCCTGATTTCATTCAACTTCTTTTCTCACTGCTGAACTATTCTGCCCTTTCTATTCCTTTTTCTTTTTGTATTTCCACTCTTTTCCGCTCTTTTTGGGGACTTCCCTCCTTCAGGTGGCAGCTCTGCAAGAGGAGAAAAGCAGTTTGTTAGCAGAAAACCAGGTCTTGATGGAGAGACTCAACCAGTCTGACTCCATAGAGGATATAAACAGCCCCGCTGGACGCAGACACCTCCAGCTGCAGACACAGCTGGAGCAACTACAGGAGGAAACGTTCAGGTGAGAGGATAGTTTACCATGTAAACAGACAAACTTGAGAGGACTGTCTAGTCAAGAATCCTCAGCTGAATAATGATCATTTCTAATTCTTATAGGTTGGAGGCTGCAAAAGATGACTACAGGATCCGTTGTGAGGAGCTTGATAAAGAACTCTTGGATGTGAAATCACAGAATGAAGAGCTGACGTCCCTCGCTGATGAAGCCCAGTCTCTTAAGGACGAGATGGATGTCCTTAGGTAAGACAGGGAGACCAATTTAGCTTCACAACACCCTTCGACTGAATTTTCTCACAGCGATGTTAATTGTGCACTTCTTGAAGTTTCATTTTGGAGTGCATGCAAAAATCCTGAATCTTAAAGGTGACATATCACACATTTTTCATCAATATATATTGGTCTAAGAGGTCCCCAAAACATGTCTTTAAAGTTTATGCTCAAAAAAACACTTTGAAATCAGATTTTGGCATGCCTGAAAAACCCTCTTCTTCAGTCCTCCTCAGAACAGTATGTATTCTCTCTGACCACGCCCCCTCAGGAAGTGGATGTGCCTCGGCAGTCCAGCATGTTGATCTAATGTTTACATGTTGGCTGAATATACACCGCTGCTCAGAGATCGCGCTACTTCAACCCTCTGAATCTGATCCAGAATCTGATCCTGACGGAGAGGCGCCTGTAGCAGGACCTTTCTGAAGGATTGGTCACAGATTTAGTGTTTCTTGTTGTTTTATTTATCAGTATGTCGACGTGTGTCTTGGTACACAGCTACGAACATGTAGCTATGCGGCTATGCTAACTAGCGCTAGCACTTATCCATGATAAATAAAAATCATCCCCAAGATCTTCAAATCTGCAGACGTGGGGAGTAAAACTGACCTGTACAGCAGGACCTTTCTGAAGGATTGGTCACAGATTTAGTGTTTCTTGTTGTTTTTTTTGTCAGTATGTAGACGTGTGTCTTGGTCTACAGCTACAGCTATGAACATGTAGCTATGTGGCTATGCTAATTAGCGCTAGCACTTAAAAATCATCCACTAGATCTTCAAATCTGCAGACGTGGGGAGTAAAACCGACCTCTGCCAGAAAGGCAGCGGGACCTTTTCTGAAGGATTGGTCACAGATTCTGTGTTTCTTGTTGTTTTATTTGTCAGTATGTCGACGTGTGTCGTGGTACACAGCTACAGATACGACATGTAGCTGTGTGGCTATGCTAACTAGCGCTAGCACTTATCCATGATAAATAAAAATCATCCACTAGATCTTCAAATCTGCAGACGTGGGGAGTAAAACCGACCTTTGTGTTTATTAAGACAGCCTACAACTAGCATGCCTCCCTCCTAAGCTCCTTGTTAGTACACATTTGTGCAGGTAATGAAAAACAGAGGAGGGATTCAGTATTATTTTATACAGTCTATGGGCTGAACAAGCTCCGAGCTCTGACTCCGTGACAGACCTGATATTGTTGTTACGTAACAAAAACACGGAAGTCTGAAACGGCTCGTTTCACACACATTTACAGAAAGGTGGAGAAATCAAAACAGGGGCAGAATTGATTTTTTTCATTCTCGGGGGGTTTGTAGACATGCCAGGGACACATATTTCAGGTAGAGAACCATTAAAAAGTCGATTTTGCATGATATGTCACCTTTAACTTAAAGGTGTAAGAGGTTGTTTCTCTTGTTTTTTAATAACTTATGAGAGGCTACCTAACAAAAATATATATTAAACGACTACATAATAGTTGCAGTTTTTAAAAAATAAATATGGCACCATGATTGAAGATAGAAATGATTTGAAATATCTTGCACTGGTTGCCTAATGGAAGTGAATATGTGTCAGAAAAACAGGATGTGGCTCACTAAAAATACGGTATTGTTGAAGCTTTATCCTGTTCTTTCACATTTCTGTTGTCTCAGGTGTGTTGCTACACAAACAGAGCCCGTGTGAAACCCCCCCTCCCATCCTTTCCTTTGTAAATGTTACATCTCAAAATGAAAGTGCCTGTTGTTTTTCCTCCCAGGCATTCATCCGACAAAGTGTCAAAGCTGGAGGGAACGGTGGAACACTACAAGAAGAAACTGGAGGATATGGGCCTACTCAGGAGACAGGTACACTGTCACACAGAAAATAGACAAAAACAAAACCTGTTGTTATGAGTCGTTCCACATTTCCTCTACAAGACATCACAGTTTTCTAAAGAAACACTTCCTATTGATATCTTTTGATAATCGCAACATATGAGGCTTTTAAGTGGCACTATCATGTACATACACAGCTAGAAGTGAGCTCACATTTCTGTCCCTGTTTTCCAGAACAAACTGATGGAGGAGAAGAACACAATGTTAATGCAGACCAACGTCGGTTTGGAAGAAGAGCTACGAAAGGCGAATGCTGCCAAGGGCCAGCTGGAGACATACAAGAGACAGGTACTCTGTCAGCAGTAGTGTTGTAGTCAAAACCACATTAACCGAGACCAAGATATGAATGAGACCAGAGTGCACCGAGACCCAGAACAAGACCAAGACATTTAGAGATCGAGATTGAGACAAGACCAAGACCATAAACACTGCGTGCACAATTATTAGGCACGTGAGTATTTTTGTGAATATGTTAAAAACTATGTTAACAGTCGTTTTCAAATTTGTCAAGAAGTCAGATAGTGAATATATTTCTTCAGCTGTGTGGTTAAAATGATGCTTTTCAAATTACTTTGGCTGTATTTTTAAATAAATGCAGAATCTGCAGAAATGAGCGTGCCAAATTATTATGCAAGTTGGTGATAAGAGTATAAAACTAGGCACCATTTTAAACATTCTGTTGATTGAAAATAATAATATTTACTACAACTGTTTTCAAACTTCAGCAAAAACAACAGTTTTCTTTACATTTCTATTCAAAATAAAACTGTTAATGTCTTTAAAACATTTCAAATCTTAAGTGTTTCCCTCATGTCAAATATAACCTCCTTTTCTTTCAGTGAGGGTCAGAGGTCACTGTAAACTGATTTAGTTTCTGATGACTTCTCTGCTGACACTGTGAGCTGTACCTTGTATGTCTTTCCAAAGAGGCTCTTTGAGCTGTATTTCTCACCATCACTGTAAATTATCTCCTTTATTATTGACCACAAGTTCTCAGTCGGGTTGAGATCAGGTGAGCAGGCAGGACAGTTCATGAGGCGATCCTCTTTAAATCCCTGAGATGCCATCCTGTCCTGGGAATAACGTGAGGCATGTGACGGTGCATTGTGCTCAATCATGAACACTAGCATCTTTTTCACTTTAGCTGAATGTCTTTTCCTCCATGGAGAAACTAAATCAGTTTACAGTGACCTCTGACCCTCACTGAAAGAAAAGGAGGTTATATTGGACATTTGAGAAACACTTTAGATTTGAAATGTTTTAAAGACTTTAACAGTTTTATTTTGTAACAAATGTAAAGAAAAATGTTTAAAATGGTGCCTAGTTTTTAATTTTCACAAGTTATATGCTCTTATCACCAACTTGCATAATAATTTGGCACGCTCATTTCTGCAGATTCTGCATTTATTTAAAAATACAACCAATCTACTTTGAAAAGCATCATTTTACCCACACAGTTGAAGAAATATATTCACTATCTGACTTCTTGACAAACTTGAAAACGACTGTTAACATAGTTTTTAACATATTCACAAAAATACTCACGTGCCTAATAATTGTGCACGCAGTGTATATCAATGAAAAATCATGATGAGAGTTAACAAAATAAAAGACTTCTGTTTATTTGATTTGAGTTTGCTTTAAAATACAATTGACAGCAACAAACAAGGTTTGGTTTTGTCTTTGTTGCCTTTCTTTTTACACGCTGTGAGAGACTTTTGACTCCTTAAGTTTAGTTTTGGTCATCATTAGTTTAACTTTCGCTTTTGATCAAAGTTAAAACGGGATTTATATTGCCTGTGATCTCAGGTGAGGTAGGAGGTCGTAGCGGTAGCAGTAGCTGCGCAGGATTGTTTTGTCAAACCTTCCTTTTCTCATTAGTTGTGTGCATTTTCTATTTTCTAATATTTGTAGTGTTTTTATCTGTTTGGTTATAGGTGTTGACTGTAGTAATCCTGTGGCAGATATTTGGGTATTGGGGGTGTTCTCTCTTATCACGGTAATGACAGGGACACAGAGTACATCAGTGATGGTCTCGACTGGTCTTGATTTAAAATACAGAGTTCGCCCAGTCCGAGACCGAGACCGAGACAGGACAGAGTAAAAATGCTTTTGATTCCGAGACGATAACAAGACCTTAAAGGTGACATATCATGCAAAATGGACTTTTTAATGGTTCTCTACCTGAAATATGTGTCCCTGGCATGTCTACAAACCCCCCGAAAATGAAAAAAATCCATTCTGCCCCTGTTCTGATTTCTCCACCTTTCTGTAAATGTGTGCTGAAGCAAGCCGTTTCAGTTTTCAGTGTTTTTCATACGTCACAACGACATCCGGTCTGTAACGGAGTCAGCTCGGAGCTTGTTCAGCCCATAGACTGTATAAAATACAACTCAACCCCTCCTCTGTTTTTCATTCCCTGCACACATGTGCTAACAAGGAGCTTAGGAGGGAGGCATGCTAGTTGTAGGCTGTCTTAATAAACACAAAGGTCGGTTTTACTCCCCTCGTCTGCAGATTTGAAGATCTAGTGGATGATTTTTATTTATCATGGTAAAGTGCTAGCGCTAGTTAGCATAGCTACATAGCTACATGTTAGTAGTTGTGTACCAAGACACATGTCGACATACTGACAAATAAAACAACAAGAAACACTAAATCTGTGACCAATCCTTCAGAAAGGTCCTGCTACAGGCGCCTCTCAGTCAGGATCAGATCCTGGTTCAGATTCAGAGGGTGGAAGTAATGCGGGTCTGTGAGCAGCCGTGTATGTTCAGCCAACATGTAAACATTAGATCAACGTGCTGGACAGCCGAGGCCACATCCACTTCCTGAGGGGGCGTGGTCAGAGAGAAAACAGACCATTCTGAGCAGGGCTGAAAAAGAGTGTTTTTCAGGCATCACAAAATCTGATTTCAAAGTGTTTTTTTGAGCATAAACTTTAAAGACATGTTTTGGGGACTTCTTAGACCAATATATTTTGATGAAAAAGAGCGTAATATGTCACCTTTAAATAAGTGGTATTGGTCTTGGTCTAGAGACCAAGGCTGTTTCTGAAACCGCCTACTATACTAGCAGTATGTACAGATTTGGCCAAAATTCAGTATGTAGTAAGTAGTATGTGAACACGAGCAAAATCTGCAGTATGCCAAAACTCCCCGGATGTCTACTGATTCTGGAAAATTTCACAGTATCCATCGGACCAGTCTGCCTTGCATACTGTTTCCCATAATGCACAGCGCTCGTTCCGCTTTTTCTTTTTCCTTCTTTTTTGACAGGAGGAAATCCGTTTTTGGGTGCTGTGAAGGTTATTGTATTCCATATAAACCACTTCCTAACTTTTTAAATCATAAATGGGTGCAATACCTACAGCCTACTACATTAGCAAGTAGTATGTAGCAGGCGGTTTCGGAAACAGCCCAAGGCTGATCTTGAGTACTACAACACTAGTCAGCAGCCATGTTGACTTGATAAATATAAACTACATGGACCCTGACTTTGTCACTATTCTAAAAAATACGCATGTACATCCTTCATGAACTGCTGGTTTCTCTGCGCAGGTGGTGGAACTTCAGAACCGACTGTCAGAGGAATCTAAAAAGGCTGACAAGATGGAGTTTGAGTACAAACGGGTCAAAGAGAAAGTGGATTCTCTACAAAAAGAAAAAGATGTAAGTACAGCTCATTTTATTGATACAAGTATATCAAAACAAAAGCATTATTTTCATTCTTCATAAAGATGAACTTACACTTGTGACTGTTACCCAACCTACATATTCACATCCCTGTTTTTTACTTACAATCAGAGTTGCTGAAATCTGAACGGTGTGTCTAACTTTAGAATTTAGAAAATGTAGTAATGGGTAAAAACATCCCACACAACTGTAAACATCACATTTTGGTATGCACGTATTGGATTTTGTCTACCCTGCACTATCTCTCTCTGTCAGACCATGTCTGTATTAACTTCGTCATGACCTGTTCCCTCGTTGTAGCGCATGCGGACGGAGAGAGACTCTCTGAAGGAGACAATTGAGGAGTTGCATTGTGTGCAGGCTCAGGAGGGACGGCTCACATCAGGTAAAAGTTAAACCTGCTCAGGGCTGGTAAATATTGGTAGCTGAGCTTGCCCTTTTGTAAATACAGGAGTGTACACTTTTCATTTCCCAATAGTTGTTCTGACCCTGTGTGTAATACTGCTTTTGGTGTGTTTCAGGTTTGTTCCCATTGACCAGTAACGATGGCTCTGATTCGCTGGCTGCAGAGATCACCACTCCAGAGATTAGGTAGGCCTTTTGAACCTCATGTGTTTTTGTTTCCCTCTGTGGTGTTTTAGAATAAAATAAGGCGGTAAGTAAGAGGGGTTGAGTTGATTGCATTTAGATGCAGTGGGTGAGCGAGGTCGATTAATATGAATATCATGTATACAAAAATAACAATGGGGATATTTGAGTTTGTGTGAAAGGAGAGTCATTGTTTGAGTCATTTCAAACTGAATTTGACTCTGAATGCTGCAATTTGCACGCTCAAAAAGTCCTCAGTCATCCCTCTTGAGAAAGCATGCGTTTTTAAAAGGTGCTTCACACTGACAGATCCAACTAATTGTCTCCCCTGTTGATGTTACAGAGCTTGTCTGTGTGTGTGTGTTGTTCACTTTGTAACCAGATGGTGTTTATATCCTGTCCCTCTTCCCCCCTCTCTGCTGCTGTAAGGTAGACAAGTCTGGCCTGTCTGTAGTGACTTATGTAATAGTTGTGAGTGAGTTACATCAGCCTGACTGCTGCTTTCCAAGAGGGCTGGGTTTTCTGCTGGCAGCAAGCTGTGCCTGGGTATTTATTGAACCAAGAGAATGTGGATTTACATTGAAATCCTAATCCACTAAAAGCTACTAATGGGAAAAAATTACATGATTGAAGCTCACGGCAAGCTGATCATAACCAATGGGAAAAGTTTTTGTGAGCTTGTAAATGATGTCTTATCCTGTTATTGTGAGAAGAAAGTCTCTGTGTAAAGTTAGTGACTGCTAGGTCTTTGTGATCAGTTGTTTGCTCAATGTGATGCATTTAGCCACATTCATCCATATGAGCTGCATCTGGGATTGATTCGTTGAGTCTTTCTTGAAAACTATAAAACAGGAAACGCAAACAGCTGGAGATGTGTCTTTTCTCTGACTCTGCTTTAAAGTTTCAGAGCCTCTCTCTACTAGGAGAAATCTGATCATGTGTATGTAATCATTACTTAATAAGCATTTTTCAAGTCCTCCACTGGTTTGCCTGCTCTAGTCTCTGCAAACCAGCAGCTGTGAGTTCATCTGGAAACATTTAGCCAGTTACTCCGTTGACAAGGAGTCAGCAACCACACCCTTAAAAAAACACAACCCAAGAGACAGGCTGTGAAAAACAGTGACAAACATAAAGGTCAATCTCATCTGTTCAACACTTAAACTGCACAGTCCTCTTTCTATTTCTTTATACTAGTTTTTTTATTGTTAATTATAAGGTGGAGAGATGATGAATAGATAGGAGTAAGGGTCAGTAGTAAACTTGATTTTAGTATAATTTAACAAAATCTGTTTGTTTTTTTGCGATTAATTGTTTTTTATTTATTTCAAAGAGAAGGGCATGACTTATTTCAAAGACAATGGTACAACAGGTTGTAGGCATTTCTCTTTAAACTAGAACCCCCACCCCCCACATGGCGACAACCCCCTCCCTCTTATCCCAGCAAGATCTTCAACATTGTTATTTAAGTTGTAAACAGCAGTACAGTATGTAATACTCTAGCCTCCTCTGTGTTTAGTAGGTCAAGGTAAATAAAATAAAATACAAACAATACATAAATAGATGAATAAATAAGTAAATGAACAAAAGGTCACACATAAATACACATTTTTCATCCCAGTAGATCTTTAACCATTGCAGCCGCAGAGGACCAGGTTCGGATTGTTTTCTGACCAGCCCCATGCATTTTTGCTACAGATGACTCCATGTATAATATGCTCAAAAATGTTTGCAGCCACTGGGTGCGCGTGAGTGTGTATGGAGGCTTCCAGTGCAAGGCTAACATTTTATTAGCTGCAGTCAACCCCGCTAAAAGAATGCGGGTCTGAGTGGAGGACAGGTTCAGTGATGAGGTGTCGTTAAGAACAAAATCTGTGTAAATTTAAAAAACAAAAAGAGTACTGGGTAAAGTTATTATGCACAAAGTAATTCTATAACTGCTATACAAATATATGTAGCTGTCGTAATACATTTAGAATTTTAATTGAGATAAATAGCCTGCAGAGTTATGAAATAGGATGTTTTTACATACAAATTTGTTTTCACAGCTATTTTAACCCTGTTATGTTGCGGGTCAAATTGACCCTTTTTTAAAGTCTATTTTAGGCAATATATGCCTCCAAACCAGCTAAATGCAGCATACAAATATGGGCAGCATGTGACAGAAGAGGTGTGGTGTTAACTAATCAACATCACTTCATAAAAAGAAAAAGATTCAAAATATATATATAAAAGAAACAATCTGTATCATGTAAAACTTTTGTATTTATATTTAGGGCTTTCCAATGTACATTAAAAAAAATTTAACATTCATTTTAATGAAAATAAGTGAGCTATCATCTTTGAACCATGATCTGTGATAATTAAAGAACACAAACGGACTAATTATTGATTTAAATGGTTTGTAATGGAGTCTAAAAATTAGATAAAAAAATGTTTATTTGGATTTTGTTGGGTTTTGAAACTTTTTGATAATTGAATAAGCCCTGGGTCAAATTGACCCTGGAACATTATTGCTGTTCCAGAGAAACAAACATAACAGGAGGGTTAAACAAACTCTTGTTTCTGTTTCCCGTGTGTGTTTTTTCAGGGAGCATCTGATCCGTCTTCAACATGAGAACAAGATGCTGAAGTTGGCCCAGGAGGGATCAGACAATGAAAAGATTGCTCTGTTGCAGAGTCTCCTGGAGGACGCCAACAGGAGAAAGAATGAACTGGAGACAGAGAACAGGTCGGTAACAAGCACGGAAACATGTAGTGGAGGAAAAACAAACTAAAACTAAATCCTAAGAATATCTGATCACCTGAAGTCTTTTGTTTTAGTTGTTTTTTAAAGTTTTCAGGGCCACAGTTGCAGTGTGAGCATTATCATTGTGTCCCTGTATCAGAACGCAGATCAATCTCCCCTTTATTTCCCCACAAAGAGTTTCTTTGTCTGTGCTGGAATTCCTGTGAACGACCTTCACGCCCCCCTTGATGTTCGATCTACCACTGCAGGTGGTAGTTTGCTTTGTTAAATTGATCAGACTAATCTCTGGTGCTTTTCATTCAGGTTAATAAATCAGCGCCTGATGGAGGAGCAGGGTCAGGTGGAGGAGCTACAAAAGAATCTCCAAGAACAGGATTCGAAAGCAGATGATGTGAGTAACAACGTGTTTGTCTTGTGCCGTGTGCTCATAACTCTGATAGCAGTTGACATGTTGGCATCAACAAAGGGAAGTCACATTCTTTTCATACCACACCTGGTTGATAGAGATACAAGTAAAAACTCTGGTCCACCTCTTCTTTGAAGGCTCCAGGTTTTGTCCTTTTAATGTATTAATTATAAAGATACAGTTTCACACACCTTTATGTTTGTGTGTATATGAAGATTTAAAAAAGTTAAAACATTCAATTTACCTTTTATTGTAACTTACACAAACAATTCCTTACACTCTTAAGGCTGGTTTATACTTCTGTGTTGACCCTACGCAGCAGTGGTCGAAGGAGACGTGAGCACTACATACTTGTGCATCGATGTGTCCGTGACACGCAGCAATACTCTGCCAAAGCGCTTGAGGGCAGCGTGGTCTCTCTGATAGTCAGGTCGCCTGTTTCTGGCCCCGCTACGCTGTCTATTTACTTTTTCACAGAGATTCAGAGCGTGTTATGTTAATTCACAGCTGATACATGCTGCTGTTTATCATACAGACGTGATTACATGAAGAATAGAGAGGAAACACACAGCTGATGTGGAGCCATCCCGGAAGTGCTGTAAATGCGGGAACAATTCGATGCATAGTTACAGTATCTCACAAAAATGAGTACACCCCTCACATTTCTGCACATATTTAATTCTATCTTTTCATGGGACAACTCTGAAGAAATGACACTTTGATACAATGTAAAGTAGTCAGTGTACAGCTTGTATAACAGTGTAAATTTACTGTCCCTTCAAATTAACTCAACACACAGCCATTAATGTCTAAACCACCAGCAACAAAAGTGAGTACACCCCTAAGTGAAAATGTCCAAATTGGGCCCAAAGTGTCAATATTTTGTGTGGCCACCATTATTTTCCAGCACTGCCTTAACCCTCTTGTGCATGGAGTTCACCAGAGCTTCACAGGTAGCCACTGGAGTCCTCTTCCACTCCTCCATGACAACATCACGGAGCTGGTGGATGTTAGAGACCTTGCGCTCCTCCACCTTCCATTTGAGGATGCCCCACAGATGCTCAATAGGGTTTAGGTCTGGAGACATGCTTGGCCACTCCATCACCTTCACCCTCAGCTTCTTTAGCAAGGCAGTGGTCCTCTTGGAGGTGTGTTTGGGGTCGTTATCATGTGTGAATACTGCCCTGTGGCCCAGTTTTTGAAGGGAGGGGACAATGCTCTGCTTCAGTATGTCACAGTACATGTTGGCATTCAGTTCCCTTAATGAACTGTAGCTCCCCAGTGCCGGCAGCACTCATGAAGCCCCAGACCATGACACTCCCACCACCATGCTTGACTGTAGGCAAGACACACTTGTCTTTGTACTCCTCACCTGGTTGCCATCACACACCCTTGACACCATCTGAACCAAATAAGTTTATCTTGGTCTCATCAGACCACAAGACATGGTTCCAGTAATCCATGTCCTTAGTCTGCTGTCTTTAGCAGATTGTTTGCGGACTTTCTTGTGCATCATCTTTAGAAGAAATGTGAGGGGTGTACTCACTTTTGTGAGATACTGTACATATGGAGGAGGTGCGCGTCAGCTACGTGCGTAGGCCTATGCGTGGGTACGGGGCCTATGCTGTCGATTCAACGAAGAAGTATAAACCAGACTTTAGTGTCCACTGTTTTTCTATATGGATGTTCTGGTGTTTCAAATACATGGGCCAGACACGACCATCAAACACGCCGGGGGTATCTGGCCATGTGTAGTTCCTAGAGCACTCATTCTGTTGCTCCTATGCTGAAGCCAAAAAAGCCTTCAGATTGTGCACAACTAACATCAACAGTCTGGCTTGAACCATCAGTCATATCACTTAAGATTACCAGGATACTTCATCATCATCAGAATCTTATATGCTGCATGTGGTGCAGTTTATAAACAGAGGAAAACCATAATCAAAAAACTGGATTCCTTACTGCATCATTGCCTTTATTAAGCGGGTGCTCAGGAAGACATTTTATTAGAGTAGAATTATCAGAAGAGTTTCATGAATTAGCAGAATTTGTGTCTCAAACATGGAGGGAAAAGTTATGACAGACTGCTATTGTTACAGATAAGTAAACCACGTGTGCATTTTCTTTTTAAATAACACTCCCCCTGTCAGACTATAGTAAGTATATGTTTTTGATTTCAGACACATTTCATCTGTTAGTTTTTCAATCCAAACGACCTTAGCTCGTTTAGTGTACGAACTCTTACGAATGTGTAACATCTCAGAAAGTGATGCACATTTGCAGTTTTCTATGCTTATGTTCTGTAGACAATTCAGTTTGACATCATTTCAAAGATGGCTGAAAACAATTGAGAATACTTTAAAGTCAAATCTCTGCAGTCTTTAACTGCAGTTAAATACTCTGAGTTGTTTCACAAAAGTAAGAGTTATTTCTCTTGGATGCTGTAGTTTGAATTCCAAAGATCTTCTGTTCCATTTAGAAATAGAAATATTATCTTCTAGCTGCCTTTAGGAAACCTCCTCGTGTAGATTTTTGACCTCCTTTAGGAACCCTTCCTTTCTCTTTCTTTGATGCAGTTTCATTTCAAGTCCAGAGGCACACTGTAGATTTGCACTGAAAGAATTTCTCCACACACCGACTCAGATAACACTTAAAAGTGGAAATGCTTGAGGATAAAGTTGTTGTTTTTTTATTACAACCTCAGGAGAATTAAAGCACTCTTGTTCCTGTAAATAACTTTGATGTTAACACCAAAGTGAAAGCAGCTCATTTTAACATGCTGTAACACCATGATGATTTCTGCTTTCTGACTGTATGTGCTCAACACTGCCCTCTGTTGAATGAGAGGGGAAATCCGCAGGACGGTCTCATATGTTGGCCCCTGTATTTACAACTTTTACCCTTAAAATCATGCAGGCAGTGAGCAGTCTTAGTATATTTCAGTAAAGTCTGAACATTTCTGATGGCTAGCATAATATGCCAAAGTGAAGAGGGGAATAAACTACTCAAAGACTTAGATATCCTGCAGCTCTTGCATGTATCCAACAGTGTGAGAGTACTTCTAAATGTTCTAGTGTATTTGAAGTGGTATCAGTTTAAACATAATGTTATAAAATGAAATAAAACCTCTTTGTTTCTGTTTTCAGTCCTCCATCCTGAAGAAGAAATACGAGGAGCACATGTAAGTTATCTTCCTACAGACTGTAGGAAATCTGTTCTGTTAGGTTTGAATAACACAAAGTGTGATGAGATGATTGGAAACGCTGTCTCTATTCTGACTTGGAATGCTTGTTCTTTACACACTTCATCAGGGAGAAAGTACGAGAGCTGAACAACGAGTTGCTGAAGAAGAACTCCTTCATCGATGAAATGGAGCCGAAATATAACGCCAGCTGTGAGTTTGGCCCCGGTTTGATCCAGAATGTGTCAAATCGAATTGGAACCCTGTATATCTCCACCATCTCTCATCATCTGTGTGATATTGTGGTAAAAATAAATGCTGTGTTTATTTGTGTTCAGCCCAACGAGTGGATGAGCTGGAGGATGCATTGAAGAAGAAAGACGATGACATGAAACAGATGGAGGAGAGGTACAAGAAATACCTGGAAAAAGCCAAAAGTGTGAGTGTCTTCTATTACCAACAACACCTTTAACACAGTGATGCTCTCTGTAGATCTGTGAAATGATTGAATGTGTCCTCTCCAGGTCATTCGGACCCTGGATCCTAAGCAGAACCAGGGTTCAGGTCCTGAGGTCCAGGCCCTGAAGAACCAGCTACAGGAGAAGGAGAGGATGTTACACTCATTGGAGGTAATCACGAGTCAGGTAGTCAGTCAGATCTGGTCTGGGCTAGAGGAAGAGAGCTTATTTGGGAAATGAAACATTTCCCCAACAGTGTGCTCTATCTTAAAAAGTCATCTATGACTCAATGTGTGTGGCTGTTTGTTTTCTTTTAACAGAAAGAGATGGACAAGACAAAAGGCCAGAGAGATTACGAGGAGAAGCTGATCGTGTCAGCCTGGTACAATATGGTAAGAAAGACTTACACAGCCTGGAACCAGTCACAGCTATCACAGGTTGTCACTGCTTCTTTGTTTAATTTTGAAACATTGATAGACGGCTTTAAATACAGGTCATGAAGACAAGTAACATACAAGTCATAACACATTAATCCTTCATATGTCACTATTCCTGCAGTAGTTGATTATTTAACAATCAGTTGTCCATTTTCTAGCTCATATCTTGGGCATGTGTAGCAACCAGTTCCAGACTTACCTCTCCCAGCAGGGTTTTAAGCTCCTCTGGGGTGTCCACAGGTCTTCTCAGTCAGGATGAGATGAGCTTATGGGGTCTTCCCTGGGGTCTCTGCCAAGTTGGATTCCCCAGAAAAACTCTCCCAAAAAAGTATAGAAGGCACTCTAGTCAGAAGCGTGATCCACATTGATCCCAGTTGATTACAATTCTTGAGTACAAACTTTGAACTGCTACTCTTCTGTAAAGCCAATGCAACCCCAAGACTGAAGCCAGCTATCACTCACTACAACACCAGGGTGGATGGAACATGGAGAGATCAGAGCATGCAAGTGCTATCTAAAATGCTCGTGAGTGGGGCATTGTTGGCCTAGTGGTCCAAGTGCGCGCCCCATGTACAGAGGCTATAGTCCTCGTTGCAGAGGTCACATGTTCGATTCCAGCCTCGACCATTAATTTTCTCTGCTCCCCACATTTCATGTCTCTCTTCAGCTGTCCTGTCCATTAAAGGCAAAAATGCCCAAAAAGATATCACTTTAAAAAATGCTCGTGAGTATGTGATTGAAAAATAGAACAGAGGTATGCTGATTACCAGACCTGCTATCCATCCAAAAGACTGCAGGTTATTTGACCCGGGAGGTTCTCTTATAGTTAGGGTTGTCTTTCATTTAAGCCATTAAGGTTGATCTATTTGATTATGCCTCTTTTACTGTTTAACAATATTGCATGTGATGAGAATTCAGCATTATTCATAAAACAAGACATTTTACCACTAGAGGGCAGCACATGTGCACGTTTATATTTTCTGTAAGCCAAACAAACCATGTTACCTCTACCACACATTGGATCAGTAGCTGGCATAGATGATCTTAAATTCAAATTGCATTTCTATTTAAAACTAAGTGGACTGATGTGTTGTGGATTCTGTTTTAAGTGTTTAAGCTGCGAGATCTCATGAATTTACTGCTTTGAAGTAAAAAAAAAGTGTGCATTAAGTCTGTATAATAAACCAGATTCCTTCTTTATCCACTCACAGGGTATGTCTCTGCAGAAGAAGGCGGCTGAAGACAGACTCGCAAACACCGGTTCTGGTCAGTCCTTCTTGGCCCGGCAGAGACAAGCCACCAGCACACGCCGCTCCTACCCAGGCCATGTCCAGCCAGCTACCGCCAGGTAGACGGCAGCAGGGCAGAAAATAACGCGACAAGCTACCTTACAAACCCCTTGAACTTACATACGATCAATGTGCTTTTTTTTGAGGCACAGTATTTCCATTCATTTCTAATGGACGTTCTTATTTTCCTGCATTCTGCCTATTGATTTTCTGTTTTTCTTCTTGATCAGATCCATGAGGTAGAGATGCCAAGCAAGGCTGCCCAAATCTGACACCACTTTTTTTCCTCCCCTGACTAAACATATTTTACCTTGACTCGTGGGATGCCAGGCTTCTCCCCCCTTTTTACAACCCAGCATATTTGACAGGGTCTGACCTCTCACTCCAAACATCCCTCTTTTTTCCCCTCTCCACCTCAGCCTGTACTCTGTGGCAAACTATGGCCAGACAGGTTAACTCCAAGGCAGAGAAGAATCACATCTTCCTTATGTTTGTGTGTGGAAGAATCCCTCAGCTTGTCCATGCAGTACTGATGCACATCTCTACCTGTGATTACATTTGTTTCTTGACAAGTGTGACGTCATGCGCTAAGTGTTTTGACTCTTAAGATGTAGCTTTAAGCAGGTTAGGCAGTGTCCTCATACATATGTCAAACTGTATTTTTTTAATGTAAAATGACGTCTTTTGTCATGTCATTACATTTGATTGTTACATTTGGATTAATACACTTAAACATAGGACGATGTACAGTTATCACATGATAAAGTTCTATTTGCTGGCTAAAATATCTGAACGGTCACTCATCAAACGACATGTCTCCAGAAAACAAACAAAGAACTCAAAGTAATATTTGTCAATGGCATTTCCCATGAAAAAAAAAAAAGCACTTCTTCAGCCTAGTTTCAGGTGGTGCAATCTGCAGCAGGGGAGATCGTCTGAAAGATCAATGTGCATGTTAGCTGTGTAGGCTGATCTAGATCTTAAGAACTCATCAGTTCACATATTTTTAAATTTACCAGCAGTACCAGGTTGTCTCAGACAACACCTTCATGTGCCATACTGTTACATTTAAATGAAGATACCAAGGTATTTGATGGAAATTGGCCTCAACAGATAGCTGCTGAGGTTTGAAAGAGATTTCATGTGTACATTTCCCCTTCATGCCAACAAAGCATTAATTCAAAGAAGCTTGTGGAAGCAGACTTACTTCCTACATCCTTCTAGCTTCAACTTCTATCGCAGTTTAAAGGGCTTTTCAAGTTGTTTTGGAAAGCGCTACACAGTAGCTGTTGCGTCCATGTTTGTTAAACAGGAAGTTTTCAAAGGTTGCTTGTTGCAGCTTGTCCTGTCATTTCCTTAACCTGTTTTCACTTTCATTCTGTTGACTTTGTGGTGGTTTTCAAGGCACGTCATGAATGATTTCTAACATGATGGCCCTGATGATGCTTCTTTTTTACATTAACCATATTCATCCGCTGTGCCTGTTTGTACAAGACCAGAACTTCACACTATGACCCCACTGTCTGACCGTATTCTCTCTTTCTCCTCCCTCAACAGCAATGTCACTGCATGACTGGCCCACCAATGAGCTGGCCTGGCCTGTCTTTGGCCTATGCTGGTTTCACCATGCATGAACTACCTGCCTGCCTACTGTTTGCATGACTTTGCATTGACTCAAGCCTGCGAATAACCAGCACAGCAGCAGGACCATGAGCACTAACAACCCTCTGCAGTGTCATGCATCGTAACCTAAAGATAAGCCTTGAGGTGGTGTCGGTGTGGAGAGAGAATCGCCTCACCCTCCTTTCTTTAATTAAACTCTCTTTCACCTTTCCAGCTCTGCACTCCACATTCTCTCCTGCTCTTTGTTATCCTCTCCATTCTCCCACGTTCCTCCCCTCTATCCCCCCTTCACCTCACTCCTCATGGACATGCCTGCTTGTGCTTCCCCACGTTAAGCCTGCTACAATTCATCTATTTGTTACAACCCTCTGCGACAGGAGCAGGTTACGACAAATGAGTCTGTTGATGCAGCAGTTTTTAATAAACAGGCCTTTTGTCCTGTACTTGTGTTAGACTAAACGTATACCGGCTGCTTTGGGATACCTCAATGATATATTTTCACAGGTTTCATTTTTGATGACATGGTTTGAGGAGAGTTGACACAAGTGTGAGTGAAATGTTTGAGAGGTGTTGCCTGCCGATCAGCGTGCATAAAAAAAAGGAGTCAGCCCCCCTTCAGACTTCTAGGTGTCGTGGTTCTGCTCGGCCTCTCCTCAACGTGTCACTAGAGGGCATGTCAGAAGTGGATTTACCTCAAGTGTTAGAGAGTTCAACAAGTTTTGGTCTAAAGGAAGTGCTTACTGGGCATTGATGTGATGCCCTCCTTGCTTTTGGACAGATTGCAGTACAAACATAGGATGTGCAAAAAAAGTCAGTGTTTTTAAATGAATTAAACTGTTACAGATATGCTTTCACACAGGGAGAAAGAACCCACGTTAAGCCTACTTAATTCCTCTTGGTGGCAGATAATCTGCTGTGTTAAAGTAAGGAACTAGTACAGAAAAAATACTCATTTGATTAAAAAAAAAGAGAGAGTGAACTGATAGTTTTACCTAGATATGAAACTGTGCATTAACTTGTGTACGCTAATGCACACTACATCAGTTCGGTTGGATAAAAAGCAGTAACCAGTTTAAAATGTGAAGAAAGCAAAACAATCCCATATAATCCTGTTGATCACAGATCAAACCTCTACTGTATTAATGGTAGCCAGTAACCTTCTATCATATTAACATGTAATTCCCAGTGTTTATTTAAAGAGATAACTAAATCATCTAATGTTTGTGCCTTTCTTTGAGAAAAAAAATATAACAAAGCTCTTTCTAAATACCAGCTTTATTGTGTTATCTGAAAAGATAAGGAAAGGAAAAAAAAGCCTAAAATGAGCTCTGATCTCATCCACATGACTGATATCTTGGTAAACAGACTGTAATGTTCAGAGGAAGTAGGCTTGATGAGGGGTTTTCTCCTCTGTTTAACCCATTTTACTCACAATTGTTCTACTATGTAACCCTATTTTAACTCATGCCGTGCATTTTAATCTTGAACGCTTATTTATTCTGTTGCCGCTTGTACAGCAGTGTTGTTACATTTTTTTATTTTACTAGTATTATGATATCACCACTTCTACTGTTACAATGGATGTTTAGTTTCCTTCTGACATCATACTACTGTTCAATACTTGTCTTATGCAACAGAAGTAGGAGACATCTGCATGGAATAAAAGGACACAACCTTTGTTATTTTAACAGTGTCAGCTCAGACGAGTTAGAACCAGTGCAAGGTAACATTTACCTCCAGACTTTTTCAGGAAGTTTCTTAGAAAGTTACCCAGCTAAGTAACTTTGTCACATAAGAGATTTTTATATTTTCTTATTGACAGAAAAGAGCACATGCAACACTTTCATTTTATCCAACTGTGGGTGAAAATACTGTGACCCTTTAAATGATCAAATTCTACAGCGCTTCAGTGACAGAAATAAAGACTGGGGCAAGTTTAGGAAGAAAAGCCTCACTAGCTGTTGGGTATACAAGTGTAATTCCATTACAGTGAAGTCAGCATGCATGTGTGATTCAATTAGGACAAATTCAGATTCAATGTCTGAGTATCAAATATCATCTCCAGAACTGAGCGGTAAAAACTTAAGTTTGAAATTGTGCAATACTTAAATTCAGTGACGAATTTAAAGGGGACAAGTTCTGTCCAGTTCCCTCCTCTTTCCTGTCCAAGTAAACCAGTTGTCATTTAACTCAACAGATATATAACACAGAGCTCTTTCAACCATCCGTCCCCATTAGTCAGTGATTTGGTAGAAATCTGTATATAATGGAACACAAATACAATTTGGTTGACCTGTTTAAATCTATATCAGGGATGTTTGGAAACATTGTTTTGTCTTATTTTGTTGTCCCCAACAAGTCAGTCACTGTGTTCTGTTGCCAACACATGTCTGTGTAAACACTTAATGTGACTGGCCACCATTGAGATACTGGGGAAAACGATGATGGTAGCATTACAGTTTGCTAAGTAGAATGCTGTAAGCTATAACCTCAAATATCCTCTTAATATCCTTGAGAGCGAAATACTGAATGAGTATTGCTTTAAGTGTTACAAACAATTGGTCACTACGTGATGCATTACTTACATGACTCAACAAAAACAAATTCACAGTGTTCCCTATCGTTACTGATAATTGCACTGTGGGCCAGTTAAAGTGTATTAAAGAGATGAAAAAAACAACAGTAGGCTGTGGACAGGTCAGATCCATCACTACGCGTGCAGCGTTTGCTGTGGGTTTTTTTTTTTACTCGATAGCAAAACTCTTTACATATTTGAAGTAGCAAATAACCTTCCATTTGCCAAGTTTTATATTGCTTGTATACAAACACATGATGTATATACTGTACGTGACAGTGCTAGAGGAGGTGTCAGGTCATTAAGAATGAGAAAATGAAACATGTCTAGTTAGATGGATTTCATATAATATCTGTCCGAAGAGGACCTAGTGATGAACATGTGCTTCCTACACTGCAAAACTTGGAAATGACATTGTAAATAAAGCTTGTATAAAACAGGTGGCTTGTATTTTTTTTTAATATAACATGACAAATGATTTGATTATTTTAATGCTATTACAAACCGAACATCCTGGGTTTGTTAATGTATTAGATTGAACATACAGCACATCAACATTGGACTGGACATTATTGAGACAATAAGAGAAGAGATAAGATGAGATAGTCCTTTACTCGTCCAACAACGGGGAAATTCAAGTGTCACAGTAGCAAAGTAGACTTTGCAAAAAATATAAAGCAAAAAAGAGCCTATATAGCAGGGGTGTCAAACATGCGGCCCGCGGGCCAAAACCGGCCAGCCAGAGGTTCCAATCCGGCCCGCGGAACGACATTGCAAAGTGAAAAAATGACAGAGAAGACATTAACTGCAATTTTTCAATAAAAGTAACTAGTATTTCAAATTTGTCCTCTGGGGGTCGCATAAAATCATAGTGCTGAGGGAGCGCACCTGAACAGCACTTTTTTTTTACCGGGACTTTTTTTCTCAAAGTGAGAAAATAGATTACTTGCTGTTTGCATAATTCAACAGCTGTTTTTGTAGAAAGATGGTTCATTAAATGTGAACATTTTCAGAATGTACTTGTACCTTGTTGCACTAAAACAAAGGGAAAATTTTGAGTTGTCGTTATTTATAGGTTATTATGTTGTGATTTTACTGGTCCGGCCCACTTCAGATCAACTTGGACTGTATGTGGCCCCTGAACTGAAATGAGTTTGACGCCCCTGCTATATAGTATCAATTATTAAAAAGTTATTAGAAATTAAAATTGAAATTAAAGAGGTAAAAGATAAGCATATATTCCACACATATATATATTATTGGTTATAGAGTCTGACCACTGCAGGAAGAAAAGACCTGTGATATCTCTCTGTGAGACACGCGGGTGAAGAAGTCTGTCACTGAACGAGCTACTTAGTGTTGTTATGGTCTCCTGGAGGGGGTGTGACGTGTTGTCCATCAGAGAAGATATCTTTGCTATCATCCTCCTGTCAGCCACCACCTCCACAGGGTCCAGCAGGCAGCCCAGGACAGAGCTGGCCTTCTTCACCAGTCTGTTCAGCTTCTTCCTGTGAGCAGCAGAGATGCTGCTTCCCCAGCAGACCACTCCAAAGAAGATGGCTGATGCCACCACAGAGTCAAAGAAGGACTTCAGAAGAGCCCCCTCCACACCAAAAGACCTGAGTCTCCTGAGCAGAAAGAGTCTGCTTTGTCCCTTCTTGTAGAGTAGGGTAGAGTTGTCTGACCAGTCTAGTTTATTGTTCAGGTGAACACCCAGGTACTTGTAAGATTTCACAATCTCACTGTCCGTTCCCTGGATGTTCACTGGTGTGGGAGGAGGGGACTTGTGTCTTCTGAAATCCACCACCAGCTCCTTGGTCTTTCCTGCGTTGAGCTGGAGGTGGTTTCTCTGGCACCAGACTGCAAAATCCTGCGTCAGCTCTCTGTACTCCCTGTCGTCCACATTGGTGATTAGGCCAACAATGGCGGAGTCGTCAGAGAACTTCTGCAGGTAGCAGCTCGCTTTCACTTGTATTGGAGTAATATTTGACCTGGAGGATCGCTTAATAATGAAGCTGTGTACTTTGTCCACCACTGATGATTGTCGCATTTCTGTATCAGCTCTTGATTATAATCTGAATCTGTGCAGACACAAGCACAGCCATGTAATGATGTAAAGTTCAGTCAACAATGGCATGGTCCATCATTCTTTTTTTAGATAGACTTTATTTGTTTTTCTCACATTCTTATTCACAGATACTCAATTGAATGATCATGGAATAATTGGACCCCCCTGGCTGAAAGACCTTTATACCTCCTTCCACCACTCCAAAAATCGCAGTTAGAAAGTTGGGGTGAATAGCTTCATCATTCTTCAGAGACTGCAGGTTTTTTTTTTACCTTATTCCAGAAGTTTAAAAACTTTTGACTTTTTCTCTTCTTATACATTTTATAACCATAAGCAGTATTTGTATCTGGTCTATCCTGTTTATGACTTTTCATCTCATGATTTAGACAAACATATTTTTGTGTCTTGTTACAGTTATTAGATTTCATCTGAACTTCTTCCTCCATAGGCTGTAATGGGCCTCCATACTTTGGATGTCTGTTGGGTTACATGTGTTTTTGCAGCTCTGTCATATTTATGATTCATTGGTTTTAATGTCAGAAGCTTTTTGTGAATTTATCACGGTCAGGGACGTTTCCCTATAAACGCCACAGGTGTACGTAACACGTATGAATTTGATCTGATTTTAATTGGCGCAAATACGTTCCATTACG
This sequence comes from Notolabrus celidotus, assembly GCF_009762535.1. NCBI lineage: Eukaryota > Metazoa > Chordata > Actinopteri > Labriformes > Labridae > Notolabrus > Notolabrus celidotus. The sequence continues at coordinate 27,333,760 of NC_048290.1, forward strand.
CGTTCCTTCCATCAGGGTATAAAGACGTGTTCAGCGTTAAAATGTTCCCCTCTCATCAAGAGACCTTGGAGAGGTAAGTGATGTCTCTGTCATAGATGGTGTCTCTACGGCTCAAGCTAAACCAGCTAAACAAATGTTCATATCAGCAAAACACTTTTGTTTTTCTTAAGATTATATTGTATCATTGCAGGCAGTGTGAGTGGAAACCAAGAAGAAAAACTTCCAACCAGGTGTTCCATGAAGTGTAGGCTCATATTTTATTCAGCCAGTTATATTTAGGGACAAAAAAAACACAGTTTGCTGGGTTCCCTGTGATAACAAAAGGCTCTTCTTCTGGTCTCAGGTCACACAGCAGTCTAGAGAGAGCGGCCATTTTCCTGCAGCTCCTTTTAAAGCTGGTCACCTGCTCACTTGGCCAATCAGGCAGCAGCTCCCCAATCAGTGGAACCTACTTCAGGTGAGGAATGAGGAGGAATCAAGAGGAATGTGCACCTTCCTCTTGACACAAACAACAACATTCACACAAAGTCATAATGTGGCCTCATGACAATCATCTTGGGAATAACATATTTTAATATTTGTCATTATGAATGGCTTTATAAAAGTACTCTTTAGCTAAATATTGGTTAATGCTCTAATCTGAACATAAATTCGACACGAATTTGAGAACCGCAGATTTATGTAAAATGTGACATGAAAGTTATCCAGAGGAAAATTTTACTGCTCAAAGCTTTCTCTTCTAAGTATCTGGAGACAAAATTGAGATTCTCACTTCAGCCTCATTTGAGTTTCAAATTGTTCTCATTCGTTTCTCATTCGTTTCTCCTAAAATTCACTAGGAGAAATAGCTGAGACCATAACATGAGTCTTATTTGAGACTTAAATGAGAGATCTCATTAATGGCTAATTTTCTTCTCTTTTTTTAAATATATTTTTGGCCTTTTTGCCTTTATTTGACAGAACAGCTGATGAGAGAGGAAATGTGGGGAGTAGTGAGCGGGGGAAGACATGCAGGAGATGGACGACCGTCCGGGAATCAAACCAGCGACCCCTACCCCTCTGTATGTGGGGCGCTTAGTCCCCTAGGCCACAAGACAATTGAGAGAGCTCCCTGATTTCTCCACCTGAGCTCAAAAGGAGTCACAAAACTTGAGAAATACCTGAGAATCATTTCAGATTTTGATGAGATCTCCTTTTGAACTGAAAGGGACACTAAGCTGAGACTTTTTGCAACTTTTTTTCTGAAGGCAAGAATGAGAAACAGGAGACATAAGCTATAGTCTCATTTTGCTTTCAAACAGATCTCCTTGTTGTCTAGGAGACATAAATGAAACACTTGTGAGATCTCCTCTCTAGATTTATTTTCCTATGGGTAGAAAAGAGTTTAATTTCCTCGAAATCCTGATGTGAAGCTCACGCAAAATAAACAGAAAGTTGGAATGTTTTGTTTTACTATAAAATGCATCGTTGAAAGTTTGGGATATTCCTCTAATCAGAAAGACAAAAACAAAACTAAAACACCCCTGGACCAATCAAACAAAGAGCTTCTGCCTCTTCTGTATCAGACTTATCTGAGTCCAGTTGGATCAAGTACACAGAGGAGAGGAATACAACTGGATGAGTCTCAGAGTCATTTGCACATCATATCCAGCAGGTGGGAGTGTAACACATCCCAAACTCAAACACATCACCAGCCCATTTTCATCCCACATTCAGACAAAACCAGGAGTAACATCTGTAAGAAAAACAGAAGAGGTCTAAACAAGCTGACATAAACTTTGAAATGTTCTAAAGCCATGACCAGGGATTCCTTGAAGAAGTGAGAAACTGAATGCTCTGCCACATCAGAGCATCTTATTTGAAGTACACCCACAGAGTGTCGCTCCAATCAAGGATGCGTTCATTTAACAGCAGACCTTTGGTTTTATCAAATGCAAACCTGCAGGTACTTGACCACTTCAGGTTTACTGTCAGTCTAAGCAGGTAAGTTAGCAGACAAACTACGGCAATCTTAACCCTCTGCTGTCCGTGATGAATATGATGACCAGACCATGACTATCGTGGTGAGTGCTCTTAACATGTTCAACAATCACACAAGAGCAACAAGGTTCCTTATATTGTGAAATCAGAAATGGTGATTCAATGCTGATGGGAGTCTGACTGATTAGCTTCCTCACCAGCTGACTAAGGGGACAGTTTTCAGGGTTCAGCTCTTGGGTTTTTAGTGCTTTAAATTGAAGTGAGTCTTTTGGGCTTAAATTGATATGTGTCCAAAATTTGATTGCCTGTTTCTGAATGTTTAAATGATGAATGTTTATTTTTTTTTATCCCTAAAGAGCTGTGTGTTGTCATCCAGGAGCAACCTATGTAGTGCTCAGTGCTGGGCACACGGCGCCCGTTGATCTGTGTGTCAATAATTACAGCTTGTTGTTTTGTTGCTGTTTGAACCGTTATGCACGTTAATTTGATAGATGGTTAACGAAACCAAAAACTTCTGTAACACTAGGTTTTCTTTAACATTGTCATTTTCACATTACCTAACTAACTGTGGCAGTCTGGGAGAACATCTAGTGATGTGTTGGTCACAAAAAACTTGTACGTGATTGATATGAGCCGGCTCTTGTTTGAATTTAAGTAAAAGACATGCACACTCATCCATCATAGGTCATAACATTGCAACAAATCACTGATTTGACAGAAGCCAAAATGGTTCTATGAAAGCTGTTGGGAGCTGAAAAAGCCAGATCTTGCTGAGTGAAACCAAATGATCTGGATCACAAGGAGCATCTACGTTGAGGTTGCTTCCCTTAGGAACAAGAAAGATCCATCATCCCAAACCTCACATGGTAAGATGGATTGCAGACAACTTGAGCAAGAGTATACAGCCTTTCAGATATGAAGTAATTTGTGGATCTTTATGGATGCTGGACTTGGATCTGGATCTGAACTTGAGGACCCTTTCTGTTGCAGCAGGAGAGGGGCAGGCCACCAAACTTTAAACAGATTTTAATGTTAACTTCTGTTCAATTTTAACACCAATTTAGTCACCAGCGTGCCCTTTGTGCCTGAAGAGAGGGACCCTGGAGCACATCCTCAGCTGCTGTTCAAAAGCCCTGGGTGAGGGGCGCTACCACTGGCGCCACGACCAAGTTCTAAAGGCCATAGCGGACACCATCTGCAGTGGAATTAACCACTGCAAGCGCCTCCGCCCAGTGAAGAAAACAATCTCTTTCGTCAGAGCTGGGGAGAAGCCTAAATCAGCTGCCAGGACCACCTCCTCTGGCCTGCTCGCAACGGCGCAGGATTGGGAGCTGAAAGTTGACCTGGGGAAGCAATTGAAGTTCCCAGAAACTGTAGCCAGAACATCGCTAAGGCCAAACATAGTGCTGATCTCGGAAACCTCCAAGCAGGTCATTCTCTTGGAACTCACCGTGCCCTGGGAGGACCGCATTGAGGAGGCCAATGAGAGGAAGAGGGCAAAGTACACCGAGCTGGTGGAACAATGCCGAAGCAACGGGTGGCGAGCAAGGTGCGAGCCCATTGAGGTGGGATGCAGAGGGTTTGTGGGCCAGTCCCTATGCAGGGCCTACAATATGCTCGGCATCACAGGGAGCAGTAGGCGAAGGGCCATCAAGTCGGCCACAGAGGCAGCAGAAGTTGCCTCAAGGTGGCTGTGGATCAGGAGAGGAGACCCGTGGGTGGGGTAGAGCTACCTGGACACAAGCCGGGGCTTGATCAACCCCGGCTGGGTCGCCTGGTTGAGGGTGTCTGATTGTTGAAAGACCCGAAACACCCAATGACCCCAGGTTACATCACTGATGATGTGTCCAGGTGCATCACAAGTTGATGTATTTCACTAACATATTAACTGTCATTGAAGTTAACTTCTTTGTTTACAGATCTATTAACATTGGGGCGGCTGTGGCTCAGTGGGTAGAGTCGGTCGTCTATCAATCTGGAGGTTGGCGGTTCGATCCCAGCTCCTGCAGTCACATGCCAAAGTGTCCTTGAGCAAGACACTGAACCCCAAATTGCTCCCTCTGTTGTTCAGAGGTGTGTGAATGTGAACGAATGAGATCTACTAATACTGATGGTCCCACACTACATAGCAGCTTCTACCATCAGTGAGTGAATGGGTATGAATGGGTGAATGTGACCAGTAGTGTAAAAGCGCTTTGAGTGGTCAGAAAGACTAGAAAAGCGCTATATAAAGTACAAGTCCATTTACCATTTAACAGAGTTTAATTGTGCCCACCTCTGGTATTGCTAACATTAACTTTTATGAAAGAGGTACTGTGGATCGTCCAGGACTGTGCAGCTCAGTCAAATTTAAAGATAATCTGATCTAATCTTGTGTTCAATAATCCACTGGTTAAAAATGGATCAGATTAAACTCAGGAGCCCTGTCAGTGTGATTTGTATTTAAAACCCATAACTTGAAAATTCAGTAGAATACATCCATCATTTAAAGAAATGATTGAACATGTTTCATTTCCTATGAAATGTCTGAAACTCAAACAGGACATTTGATTTAGTTTGTCTTTACATTAGCATGTCACTGTTAAGCCACATCATTTTCTAAATGAAAATTCATGGACACTTATTTAATGTGGTGGCTAATGTTGAATTAATCTGTTAGGTACAATAGCAATACGAATAAATAATACTTTCTTTTTTAACATTAACACACAGAAACTATAAGCTTCAATTTACATAATCACATTTAAAAACTAAAGTTCTGGTTGCATTGAATTTAATGATCCCTCGTGTTTTATGACTGTCAGAAATTACAGTGTTGCCAAGAACTGACCACATTTAATCAGTTAAGTATTTTACATAGTGTGTGAGGGTTTTTGTTTGAGTTTGCAAAGTGAGGATTATTTTACCATTGCACAACTGAACATCACATAACAGGAAGAGCAGGATAAGTTAGGAAACAAAGCAGGAACACACACACAAGGTCGCTTTTGTATGATTTGTATTTCTAAAAATGATTAATCAATACTACTAACCCTATAATTTGACCATCATTCTTTATTCAATTATTATATTGCCATGTTTCTGGTGACAAAACAGAAGAAAAAGAAGAGTAACAGCCACAATGGGAAAGTACATTTACCTCAGTATGAACCTCTTTTCTAACATGATCACTTATGTGCAACTATTACAGTAACTCTGGTCATGATAAATGTTAGTCTTCAAATTAGGTTGTAGCATCTATTTATTTTATGCCCATTTAACCTTGACATTACAAACTCCAACCTCACTCTTTGGCTATAACTTCATATCTGTTGCTCCATTTAGTCATTGGGATTTCAAAATTGTGTTGAAAATTGAGGTCAGGGAGAGTCAATGAGTAAACAACATAACAGGACAGGCAGACAGTGAGTCATGAATAGAATAAACAGGGTGGACAACCAGAAGCACTGACACAACTCTACTCCTGTGGGCCACGGAAAGTCACAAACTCTCCTACTGCTGTCTGAAATGAGACAGTGACTGATTCACTTTCCTTTTTGTGAGATCTCCCTTAAAGATAACAAAGGAAGAGCATTATGAACTTTAATAAACCCTCAGTTTTAATCTGTCTGTCAGTTGTTTACATGTAGCCAAATCATTATCAAAGTTATGTCAGTTTACAAATATAGCAGGTCAACACTGTACTCTTTATTATGATTATGTAGAGAGACCCGGCATTATGAGAGAGCATGAGGTAACACTGATAAGGAAAAGCTTATTTGTAACAGGCAGAGACCTCGAACAGAACCAGATATCTGCCACAAGCAGATAAATACTATATAAACAGTCAGATTCTCAGGCTTTAGTTTATTCTTTGCACTTGATTATCACTATTTTTGACAATGTGCCACATCATGCAGGGATTTACACACAAAGCAGCCTCAGAAAACTTTGCAAGGAGAGCTACTCAGTTTGCAAAATGTGGGATGTAGTTCACTTGCCTTTCATGGTACCCCTGAAAAATGCTGCACTGTTGGGTGAGGTAAACATAACAGTAAAGTTACTGAAGTGCTTACTATAGATATACAGGTTGGGATTTTGGATTCCACAGGCGACAAAGCTCATCCTCCCTGGGGGGAGGGGGATAACAACCCCATAGTGTGTGACAACCAACCCCATAGTGTGTGAACCAACCCCATAGTGTGTGACAACCAACCCCATAGTGTGTGACAACCATCCCCATAGTGTGTGACAACCAACCCCATAGTGTGTGACAACCAACCCCATAGTGTGTGACAACCATCCCCATAGTGTGTGACAACCAACCCCATAGTGTGTGACAATCAACCCCATAGTGTGTGACAACCAACCCCATATTGTGTGACAACCATCCCCATAGTGTGACAACCAACCCCATAGTGTGTGACAACCAACCCCATAGTGTGTGACAACCAACCCCATAGTGTGACAACCAACCCCATAGTGTGTGACAACCAACCCCATAGTGTGACAACCAACCCCATAGTATGTGACAACCAACCCCATAGTGTGACAACCAACCTCATAGTATGTGACAACCATCCCCATAGTGTGTGACAACCATCCCCATAGTGTGTGACAACCAACCCCATAGTGTGACAACCAACCTCATAGTATGTGACAACCATCCCCATAGTGTGTGACAACCATCCCCATAGTGTGTGACAACCAACCCCATAGTGTGTGAACCAACCTCATAGTGTGTGACAACCAACCCCATAGTGTGTGACAACCAACCCCATAGTGTGTGAACCAACCTCATAGTGTGTGACAACCAACCCCATAGTGTGTGACAACCAACCCCATAGTGTGTGACAACCATCCCCATAGTGTGTGACAACCAACCCCATAGTGTGTGACAACCAACCCCATAGTGTGTGACAACCATCCCCATAGTGTAACATCCAACCCCATAGTGTGTGACAACCATCCCCATAGTGTGACAACCAACCCCATAGTGTGTGACAACCAACCCCATAGTGTGTGACAACCATCCCAATAGTGTGTGACAACCAACCCCATAGTGTGTGACAACCACCCCATAGTGTGTGACAACCAACCCCATAGTTTGTGACAACCATCCCCATAGTGTGTGACAACCATCCCCAAAGTGTGATAACCAACCCCATAGTGTGTGACAACCAACCCCATAGTGTGTGACAACCAACCCCATAGTGTGTGACAACCAACCCCATAGTGTGTGACAAACAACCCCATAGTGTGTGACAACCAACCCCATAGTGTGTGACAACCAACCCCAAAGTGTGTGACAACCAACCCCATAGTGTGTGACAACCAACCCCATAGTGTGTGACAACCAACCCCATAGTGTGTGACAACCAACCCCATAGTGTGTGACAAACAACCCCATAGTGTGTGACAACCAACCCCATAGTGTGTGACAACCAACCCCATAGTGTGTGACAAACAACCCCATAGTGTGTGACAACCAACCCCATAGTGTGTGACAACCAACCCCAAAGTGTGTGACAACCAACCCCATAGTGTGTGACAACCAACCCCATAGTGTGTGACAACCAACCCCAAAGTGTGTGACAACCAACCCCATAGTGTGTGACAACCAACCCCATAGTGTGTGACAACCAACCCCATAGTGTGTGACAACCAACCCCATAGTGTGTGACAACCAACCCCATAGTGTGTGACAACCATCCCCGTGATGGGGTTGGTTGTCACAATGTGTCAGAGTGTCTTTGATAAATAATTACCTCTTTGTTACAATGAGTTTGAAAATGAGAGGGATACACATTTCAAGCTAACACCTTAAGCTTCAATTTAATGTAGGAATGACTATTGAAAGATGTTTTGATGATGAGCAATCATCAAAACAGTATAAAGTGTGACAACCAACCCCGTTCCCCCCTATATATATAACCAATGGCTTTGACAAAGAAGCAACTCATGAATGTTGTTGGCCAACAATACAATACAAAGGTACAGTCAATATGAAGCTAAAGAAAGAGGGCAAAAGAAGAACATGAAAAAGCAGAGTTTACTGATTTACTGTAAAAAAAAAAAGAGGAGCTTAAGATTATCAGAATTTCACTTTCAATCCTCTTAATTTTGAATCTAGAATCCTGCTTAATGCATACAAAATAAGAAACATATGACACTTTATTCTTGTCGGCTCTGTCTGCCAAATGGTCGTACAGTGGGTGTAAAAATCATACAGAACAAGCATTTTACAAAACACTGTTGCCCCTTTGAGAAAACCCTGCTCGAGTAACAACATTGTTTTTATTTTAAGAACAATGTTGTCATTGCTCCCAGATGTTTTCTTTCTGTTTCCAACTCTCTGCTTCTCAATATTGAAGTAATTACCGGATCATTCCATCGACAGAAAAATCAGAGTGAATCAGAGCTGTCATTTCTCTAATGAAAGGTCTGTTATTATTCCCTCATAACTTAGCGGTTGGCCGACAATATGGGCTTTATGACACTTTCAATTTCCATTTCAATCTGACTGGTGGGGGGCAATGGCAGCAGCCTGATAACACAAGGCTCTCATTTATGCACACACTCCCAACACACACTCACACACACACACACAGATCAGGTGGTGTTTCAGTGCTTTGGATTTAAGCCTGCCGGATACCTGACCTGAGATTCTAACGCGCACACACAAACACACAGGACCGAGCCAACCTCTCGGTTTTTACGCGATCATTTCTGGCATGACTTCAATGAGATGCAGGTGAGAAGTGCACAGGGGAAACTGAAACCTTGTGCTCAGCTTGTTGACACAGTCGGAGAGTAAAAAGGAAGGCAGAGTAGCTCTTTTGATTGTTTTGACCCCTGTGAACATGTAAAACTGAATAGAACTGGAGGAATTGTGTGAGTGGCAGCAGCAGTGTGCCAGAAGCTGTGGTTTATAAAAGGACATGAAGGCTAGGCCAAGCAGGGATGTGATGTTTTTGGAGGCATAAATCATTTTCAATCCACATTAAGATTTATTTATTCCTGACTGTTCTTGGTGTCCTCTCAGGTTTGTTATGCTGTTGAAGAAGTAATGTCATCGAGGGATAGGTTAGAGGTCGCTAGAGGAACATATCTTAATCTTTTCTAAGTAATACCTGACATGTTCAGCTGGATTCTAAGGATGGCTGACACAGTAAATAAATCAGGATTTGCATGCTCACAATCAACATCAGCAACTTATTAAAGATGTTTGTCTTTTGTCCAAGAGCATAAATATTCTTTTGGACAATTTCTGGAACCATGATTTAGCTCCAGTGCTGATCCTTGTATTTTTTTCACCCTTAACTTTGACTATTAATGTCACATGAATATCTACTGGTCACCTTTGGCCAAGATGATGTTTTTTTTAAATTCTGGTTGAACTTAATGGCAGGTAAAGGTGCACAAAGACAGTAATGAATGTCTACAATTCCATTTCAATCATCATTTTTGATTGAAACTGATTTATGGCACATTAAAAGGGCAATTAGCTTTCAAAAGAATTCATAAAACACAAATCCAGGGCCTCAATTTCGACACTTCAACCCCCAAGATAGCGTTTCTACAATATAGGCATCCTGATGTGTATGCTGTTTAGCCATTTTTTGTAGGGACAAAAAAACATGCATTAAAATGTGTTACACAGCAGAATAATAAATAATAATTCATAGCATTTATATAGTGCTTTTCTAAGTTTTCTTGAAGTGAGTCAGAGTTGTGGATGTGTGGAGGGAGAGAGTTCCAGAGAGTGGGGGCAGCGATGGCAAAGGCTCTGTCCCCCAAGGTGCGGTGCTTGGATTTGGTGATAGGGGGACTGGAGGTTGGCATCTGATGATCTGAGGTGGCGAGATGGGGAGTGGCGTTTGAGGAGGTCAGTCAGGTAAGAGGGGGCGAGGTTGTTGAGGGCTTTGTAGGTGATGAGCAGGATCTTGAAGTGGATTCGGTGCTGAATGGGGAGCCAGTGGAGGTGCTGAAGGACGGGTGTGATGTGGGCTCTGGAGCGGGAGGGGGTGAGTAATACATATTGAAGTTTTTTGAGGTCGGTGGAGAGGATGCCGTAGAGAATGCTGTTGCAGTAGTCAAGTCTGGAGGTTATGAAGGTGTGGATGAGGGTTTCTGCAGCAGAGGAGGAGAGAGAAGATCTGAGCCGGATCTTGTGGAGGTGAAAAAGGATGCTTTGGTGACGTTTCTGATGTGAGGTTTGAAGGAAAGGGTGGGGTCGAGGGTGATGCCAAGGTTACGGACTACTGGGGAGGGTGGGACTGTGTGGTTGTCAATGCTTAGTGAGCAAAGAATCAAATTGCTTTCTCAAAAAGGTTTTGAAAGTTTTCAGTGCAGTAAAAGCATCAGGACTATCTGCATTAATGCATTAGTCACAATGCAATTAAGTTCAGATACTATTGCATTTTGAATCATATTATTTTCACACTGTAGTTAAGCTGCTGTAACATCTTACTGCTGCAGAGTGATGGAAAATATCCCCACTGTACTTTGAATAGCAAATTTCACTTAAAATAACCTCCAGACGGCTCAGTTCACATGTTGAAAGAAATATGCTTTCATATACTTCAAGTTTGAGCTACCACCTAAAAGCTGAGCATGCAGGTGCAGCTAATCTGCCTGAAGTATTTGAGCAACCACACTACAAGGGTCGGCAGAGCACTATTTTGAAGTGTGGGAATCGCCCAAGTGGCAACCTCCAGTCTCAAAATATGAAGCCCATGCTGAAGTGTTATAAACTACAGTTCATCGAGTGCCGCTTGAGGCTGGCTGCAGAAACACTGGAAACCACATATACACCAATTCAAAAAAGAAGTTCTGCAAAAATATATACCTTAAGAAAAAGGGGACGCTGGGGGCCTAGCGGTGTAAGCACCCCACAAATAGAGGCTGCAGAGGTCGCCGATTCGACTCCAAGCCGATCAACCATTTGCTGCATGTCTCTCTACTCCCCACATTTCCTGTCTCTCTTCAACTGTCCTGTAAATAAAGGTAAAAAAGCCCCAAACTATATACCTTTAAAAAACGGCTTCAGTCTGAGGAGCGTATTTCTCTCTCGGCACACACTGTGGGGTGTGTGATTATTTTTCTAACATAACGGTTCAGAAGGTATTAAGATTATGAATTTTGTCCCTTTAAGAATATGACTGACTTGACTGACAGGCGAGAACACTAACTGTTGGCTAGGAGGCTCAAAGCCCGCCTCTTAACCTCACACTAACTCGACTGAAGTTAGTTTGACTTCAGCATTTCCAATATGGCTCCCACCGACAATTGGCTTCAAAACAGCGATCAGGAACAGATGGGTGACATCACAGATACTACGTCCATTATTCATACAGTGTATGGAATCGTGTGGTTTAAACTGAATTGAATAAGTTTAAACTGTTGCTAAATGCAGGCAATTGTTTCATGCACACAGGACCTGCATTACACAAAGAAAGCAACAAGACTCCCCAGATGTGGTACAATAAAGAAACAGAACAGAATCACATTAAGAATTTAAATGACAAGTGTCAAACAAGGGGAATTAACCACAAAGGTCTGTATTGGACAATGGACTCTAGAGCAAACCAGGATCACTTTTTAACATTAACTTAAGCCTGGCCCCAATAAAAGATTTTTACAATCCTCACACACTGCTGAAAATCAGACCCAACACATGACCACAAATAATGACAGATGAACAGTTTTGTTCTTGTAGTGTGAGGAGCGCAACAATACAGCCAAAACAGCACAAACAGATTCTATCCACTAACATAACAGTGCCAACTCACAAAACTGGAACGTGGCAAAATCTTTGCATTAATATGTGACTTAAGAGTAAACAAACATTGCCAATAATAGGATGGTTGCCGAGCATTTCTTGCAGCACAGGAAAATCTGGCAAGATAATCGTTAGAACCATCAAAAAGTCGTGACATTGCCGACGTTTGTGAGAAGATGGTAATCATTCCCAAGATTGGCCTGATTACATGTTTACTCCACTTAAGCTGAAAGGTAGCATGTAGTTTTTGATTACTTGTACTGCTATTGAACAACTCTTATATGACGTATTTATTATATTATATTACTATACTGTGATCTACAAGGTCGTGAAGAGAAGCTCCAGGAAGTTTGCTGTTATTTTTATTTGGATGTAAAAAGTGATTGTTTCAAAAATAAATGTGAGCTCTGAAAATGTTTTATGAGGTATACTTTTAACATTTGTGTCAGATCCCAAGGATGCTCTTCATGTGTTGTTTAAAAACAAAGATCATGTGGGCATTTAATATGTGCAAGTCATCAGGTTCAGGTGCAGTGGATACTGTGCACACTAAAACTCTCTCTCTCCTTTTCAAACACACAGACACACACACTCATACAAACGCACCCAGAGGCAGAAAACCACCGGACCAGGGGGATGAACGTCTGAGTGATCTCCACGCTTCTTGAGCCAGAGTGAGTCACATCAGGCGCCGTGACCACTAAATCAAAGAGCTGTTTGAACAGCTGCATTCCTTCACACTCCTTCATCCTCTCTTTCTCTTGCTGTGCAGTAATACCAATACCGCATGCTTCCCTCCACCCTCCTCCTGGTCGTGTTCTGGTTTGATGGAGATCAAGCCTAATGGAAAAAGAGTGTAGAGGTGAGGTAAGGCACAGACTAATAGACAGGTGTCTGTTAGAGGGGGGGTGTTAAGATGAGACAGAGAAACTCTGTGAAGCTGTGAAGCTGATTTATAGACCCATGACGGCAAGAGTGAGTCATTGTGTAGCTGCCATTATTTTCCACACATACAACTGCCGACCACCACACTCAAAGCTGTAGGGCCATTAGTTTACAGTGGTGATTACTGTTATTAGTACAATTGTAAACACAAAGCCAGCAATGAAACATTTCTTTTCATTTAATCTAAACTTTTCAAACTTTCAGTAAGTTCTCCAGATTGTCTCAGTGTAGCAGACAGAAGTGTGACGACTCCTTAAGGCAGAAGTGTTAATAATGTATCACTTAAAGCTGCTGTGAGGAACTTTTGTTTTGTATCGATTCTGGCGCCCCCCCTGTGGACAAAGTGATACCTCTTATCTCTTGTTCTATACATGCAAAAGTAGTGTTTTCAACTAAAGCCTCATCCTGTTGTGTTCAACAGTCAACTTGATCAGGCAATGTGATTATTTACCATGAAAACAGTCAAATAAAGGCTGTTTCTGAAGCAAGATGTCCATCATCTGGTCTGACACCTACCCCCTCAGGGCGGTTTCAGGCATTAAAAATGACAACAGAGAAGGTGTCTGTGTTGCTGCTGATGGACTTGTTTGCTATTGAAGGTTATAAAGAGGCATCAGTATCATTTTCAGTCTGTTTCTCAGCCAGTTCAAAACTCCTCACAGGGCCTTTAAGTGCTTCATTGGCAAAGTAATATTGTGGTTAAGATTTCAAAAACTCAGATGTGTTACCAAATGTATTTCTTTTCAAAGTTATTTTTTAAGAATTAGATGAGAAGATGTTAAGTTCATGTTTCTGGTTGTGTTAAAGAGACAAAGGAGCACATACACTGGAAGCACCAGGAAAAGCTAGCTAGCCATGCTAAAGCCCATGTCCATGCCTCTTTTGCATCATGTGACAACTTATAGTTGATGTATTGTATGCTTGAGTCAGATATATGCTTATTGTACCTATGTCTTCTTTGAGGTGCTTATAAAGGGCCTGTGTCCACTGATGGCAGTTTTCACACCAACAGCGTCCATTACCTCAATTTCTGAGTGCTGCCCATTGGTGCTTACCGTTGCTAAGGTTACAAAACTTGATAGAAAAGTGATGGATAAGTTATACTGGCGAGCACACTGGTGTTCCAATTTTTTTTTTTTTTTTGGGTCAAATTTTTAATTTTTTTTCAATTCTCATATAATAAAGTAAAAAATAAAATAAAAATAAAGTATGAATAGAGATATTGACATTACAAAAAATAGAGCACATGTTCACATACCTATACAAAGGTTTATATACAAATACCATGAATACACAATTAAGATAAAATAATAATGATAGTAATAATCATAATAAATGTATATAATATATCAAAACAAAACAAAAAAAACACACACACACACAAAACAAAACAAACCCCAAATACAACCCACCCATTCCCCGGATCCAGAACTATAAACCCCAGTTACATATTACACCTGAAACCCACGGAGGCTCGTTAGAAGTAAATACCAAGCCTGTATGGCAGAGTCTTTAGCTCCGTGGACTCTGGCTATCAACAACTCCAAATAAACAATGTCCAAATATGTCAGAACCCATGCTTGGAAAGAGAGTGAGTGTGGTGTCCCAAAAGTTGAACACCAACTGAGAGAGCTCCTGGGATAGCCTCCAGACCCACCGAGACCCTGAACGGCATAGATTGTACAGATAATAGACAGATATTTATATAAAATACAAAAAAAAGTAGTCCCTCTCGCTCCATGGTTGGAGACATCCCCATGGCAATGGATTTTTAGTCTCCCTGTGTGACGAATTAACATTAAACTGAGCATTTTGATTAAAAGTCAAGCTAAAACATTAGCCTGCTTAAATGTTAAAATGAAGTTAAACTGAACTCCCCTTGAAGGCAGCGTTACACAAGGTGAACAGGACTTCTGCAGAGATATCTGTTGACATTTCTGTCCTTTTTCAACTCCTTCTTGGAGCTTTGCAGTTGACACATCTTTAAACATAGACGACATAGACGCTTTTATCACTATACTGCCTGTGTTTTTAGTTTTTCTGTAGGGATCAGCAGTTTAGAGATGATCAGCTGATGAGCCTTGATTGCAGGACAGGATGTTGCTCAACTTTTCCCTATCAGAGGTGGTCGGGGTCCAGCAGCACCTCACGCTGCCCAACATCTGTGCACGGTAAATTGTACCCGACTCTCAACACCAGCTTCAGACAGAAACTAACATTTTTGCCACAATTAGAATACTAATATAAGCTTTTTCTGCCACAGTGTCAACAAGCAGTGGAGTGAGGAGCACCAGACTCCTTTTTGCAAATTGATCTGATACCATGCTGTAAAAAGGGATTTTAGGTTTTAGTTACCTCAGCTCACTTTCTTAAGTCAGTTCAACTTAAATGTCAGTTTTACTTGAAATATCAAGTGAAATAGTGTCCCACTAATCAGTCCAACCAGAGTAGTTCAGGTGACATAGATTTCCTTGTTTATATAACTATGTAAGTATGGCCCCTGCACAAATGCACAGGAAACCCCTTATAGTAACTGGAGTGACCAACCTTTACAATGCCATGTGCTGCAAGAGACACTCAGTTTGGATCAATGTTTGAATACTTTTCTGCATGCAGTGCAGAAACTAAGTGTTTACCAAAAGAGAAATGTTCAATGTGTGATATTTGTAGACTTTTTTACTCCTTAGTTTCTATTTTTATACCTACATAGTTCTTATATAGTGAGAGCACTCTTCTGTTATTCTGCTTACAGTGTTGTAAGCTAAGTGTTTACTTCTTGATCAATATTGAACATATGGCTGTTCCCATATTAATCCATTCTTCATGATAGCATTCTGATGCCAAGTCCAATTCACACAACAAAGCTATTGTCAGTTTTGACATTGAATAAAGTATTTTGAATGTTGTCCCATGTTGAGAAATCATTTTGATGTAGCATTTTTTGAACATTGAGGCTTAGGTTGTTTTAAGAAATGACAAGTACTTGTTTTTTTAATGAACATAATGTTACAAGTAAGATGAACAAGTCAGGAAAAAGTGACCTGGCTGCCTTAAAAAGAGAAGTTGGTTCAACAAAACACTCTGTTGAGTTAACATTTCAGACATGTTTGAAGAAGTATTAATTATAAATTGATCAAACAAGATGCTTAGATCAGGCATGTTACATTTTCATGTTTTTACAAGATAAGATAAGATAAGATAAGATAAGATATTACTTTATTGATCCCCCGGGGGGGAAATTCAGTTGTTACAGCAACCCGTCAGTGGTCAGCATGGTGCAGTCTGTGGCCTCCATTACTGTTCAACAGTCTGATGGCAGTGGGCACAAAGGAGCGCCTGAAGCGTTCAGTCTTGCACCGTGGTGGAATGATGCGCTGACTTTAACGAGCTCCCCATCAGCCACAGCTCATCATGGAGAGGGTGAGAGGGGTTATCCAGGATGGCTCGCAGTTTGTCCATCAACCTCCTCTCAGCCACTGACTCCAGACTGTCCAGTTCTAGGCCAACCACAGAGCGGGCCTTCTTTACCAGCTTGTTGAGCTTGCTGGCCTCACCCGTCTTGATACCTCCACCCCAACTCAATATACCTGTAGAAACATGTTGATCTAATTAGTTTTTTTCATGTTGTTTCTACTAAGATTTAGGTTTGTAAAACTTAGAATTGCTTGTTGGTCTCACTAAAAAGGCTTGTCGATTAAATTTAAGTATGAAGTTGATAGAACTAATTTATCAGCACTGTCTTTGTCACCCCAACTAATAAAACTAAGTTTAAGGAACTAAGACAAAAGTGGAAACAACTTAAATGTCTTGGCTTGCTGAACTTAACATTTTATGTGTGGTGTCCCAAAAGTTGAACACCAACTGAGAGAGCTCCTGGGATAGGCTCCAGACCCACCGAGACCCTGAACGGCATAAGTTGTACACATAATGGACAGATATTTATACAGCCCAAAAAAGTAGTCCCTCTCGCTCCATGGTTGGAGAAATCTCCATGACGTATGAAGTTGATAGAACTAATTTATCAGCACTGTCTTTGTCACCCCAACTAATAAAACTAAGTTTATGGAACGAAGACAAAAGTGGAAACAACTTAAATTTCTTGGCTTGCTGAACTTAACATTTTAAGGCAGCCAGGTTACAAATTATTTTAAGTTGAACTAACTTATTTTTTCTTACAGTGCAGATACAACCTGATCATTTGTGACCAGGTTATATCTGGGCATTGCTCTTACCTCAGAGAGTTTATCACCCTTGGTTTCAACCAATCAGAATTAAGTATCAGACGCAGCCATGCAATAAGTAAATGTGGATTTCACATTACTCACAACTTCTCTGTTTCCTTTGGCTCATTTCTATCTCAGGATCCTTAAAGCTGATGAAGCATGACGGCGTCTCTGTGAGGTCTTCTTTCAACTCATGTTTTACTGTGTTTAGATAGGAGACATGAACAATGAGTCCTGTTTTCCTTCCAAAGAAAAAGACGTTTTTAATGAACTGGGATGTTCCCATGGCTGACATACAGCTGAATTCACAAAGCAAGTGTAAGAGCCAAGTCAATCTCTGGAGATACACCTGTAATTAATATACTATAATTCTGACAGCATTAATAAATATCTGAATAACTGCTAAATAAATGATGAAAGGTGATTAGTTCATAGTCTTTGTTAAACATGACAACTTTAGAGTGTTTTTGCAATAAATCAGCAAAAATCAAAAAATTTAACAAGCATGGAAACACAAGGTAAGAGTCAGTATCTAAGCAGAGGAATATATATATTCTTTGGACAGTGGAAGAATTGCCTGATTCTTCTGGCAGGGACAGATATCTGACATCACTTTAAGCATATCATCATGAAAACAAATGGTGTGAATACACATGCTCAGTGCACATCATAAGGAGACAGAGTGAGTTTCCTGGAAGTAGAGGGAGGAGTTGGAATGATAATAGTAGGAAGGATAATTATTATTTTTCCTTACCTAACACTGACTCTGAGCAATAAACAACTCACCCTCAACTTTTGACCTCAACTGGAGACAACCCTGGAACGACTACGTAGATTTCACAATATCACTCAGTTCCTTCAGCAGATCAACTTTAACTTACTGATCATGTTTCATGTGACTGTCAGATCTGTTAGGGATCTGACATCAAACATACCACATTCAAAAATAAACAAGATCATCTGGCTCACACTTATATAGGTAACAGCTCAAAGTATACATTTCATGTTAGATTTTGACATGCAAAGTCCATGTGGTGTGATGATTTTTAAAGCTTCCTTTTACTTTCTGACCCTCAGACAAATTTATATTTAGGAATTTAAGTAACACCTCTCTATTGATTAATTGTTCTGTTTTTTTTTTAATCCAAGACACATCAAATTGTGGATGATCAATCAATGAATCACTCTATTTCATTTGTGTTACACCAGATCATGATCCAAAAAGAGCAAATCCAGACTGTGCTCTTTACTACATTATTTAGAGAGACCACCATATATCCACCATGAGCAGATACCTAGCAACATTTCCTACCAGTGGCAAGGTCTGCCTCTGACCCTCCCTCTGGAGTGGTAACAGAAACTTAATGGAATGAAGACGATATGCTGCATCAGAGCCAACAGGGCAGAACAGCACTGTGCTTTACAAGCCGTGCTTCTCACACTCCTGCAACGCTGTAATGCAATGTGAAATCACACACTGGACTCCAATATTACAGCATTTCTGAGTGCAATATGTAAGAATCACAGACTGGTTAATAAATGAAACCCTAGCAAGAGGCAAGGAGGCGGTGTGGAGGTGGGCCTGTAGCCTCCTTGTAGCTACAGTATGCCCGCCTGTAAGTGAAGTCAGCCGTGCCTCTTATTATGCAAAACTGGTCTTCTTAATATATTGAACTATTCAGACATACACAGTTTTGTGTACCAGGCTGTAAGCATGTTTATTCCTTCTTTAAAGATTAGCTTATAAAATGGGTGTGTATGTGGTTCCCAGTACTTCCAGAGCCAGCCTCAAGTGGACCCTCTAGGAACTGCAGTTTTTAGCACCTCCGCATTGGCTTCATTTCTCACAGCCAGGGTGCTGTTGGCAAGTACAAAGGTGGAGTGATGGCAAAACTTCATTCCAGTGCTGCAGAGTTGCAGTGTGTAAGAAGCTAATAGCTCTTCCTGGGCTTTTGCAGTCAGCCTAAAGAGGACATTCAAGGACCTGCAGTTTTTTGCACTTTCAAATTGGCTTCATTTTTAACACTTGAGGTTGTTACCTGGATTTTCCCGGATTGACTCCTTGAGTATTTCAAATAGTCTCTAGTTAAAAGTAATCCTTCTAACATTAACCATAATCCTGATTAGTCATTTCAATATTAGACTTTGAAAAATCCTTTAAAGGTTTGCTCCCTTTTAAGTGAAATTGATCCGTAACCCAAAGTTTGTTACTGTTTATCAGAGTGTAAAATTACATCTGAACAAAGAAATATCCAGGAGCTCCTGAACAAAATGCATCTGAAAGAAGAAAAATACATGAATCATCATCTGGAATGTACTTGGATACAGATAAATGAAATCTAAAAAGTATGTTTCCTAATAAAAAAGAGGAGAAACAGGAGATTGGTGGTGGGGGGCTGGATCCAGTATACATGGTATGTCTGTGCGTCTGCCCACAGAGCCGCCGGGACACTCTGTATTCCAGTAAATGCTTTTTACCATGAACACCATTTTTACTTTGATGCTGTGACTAAGAGCTCAATCACAAAACCACTTCCATCAACACTAACCGAGCAGTCATGCCTTTATGCTCTGCGTGTCATGTGCTGTTAAAATCAGGTTTGTTTTTGAAATCAGAAACTATCCATGTTTACAAGAAGCAGATAATTGAACGTGTTGTGAATATCAAAAACAGCAATCATGTGGTTTGATTCTCTCCCAAAGGGGTCCGTGTGTAAAATGTAGAGGAGTTGAGTAATCTGGAAGGGTTGTTTTCTTATGTTGGGGAATCACACATCAGATTACACAGGATTACTGTAAACAGCATGCACAAAAACACCATTTACATCATCAATGTAGTCAGGTCAGATTAAGACTGCAAATAAAGGAAATATCTGTGGTTTACCAAATTCTCAATACTTAAACCAGAAAAGACAGCAAATACTCTATTTACAATCTGTAGTGGTGATGCTGCTAGAATAACAGTTAGAAATCCACTTTATGACCACAGCTATGTCTCTGCCTCCTCACTCTGACAACAGGAAATTTTAGGTCACTGTTAACTGGGTTTAAATAGAGTCAGAGGCTCTCTCTGTACAATAAAAGACTCTTGTTATAACCATCAATAAAACTCACTTCAGCAGCTGCTAAAGACTTCTATCATGGCCTTAAAATCCAACATTAGACACTGGCACTTTTGTTCAATTTGGCCTTAGCATCTTTAATGATGTAATGTCACTTGTCAATTAGCTTTTTCCTGTTTTGTAAAGTGCTTTGTGTCAAAAGGGATGTGCAAAACAATTCAAAGTCCAGCATGTGAACAAATCAATATCAACCCGTGGGCTATCAGTGAAGCAGTCGATGTGTCAGACACAAGACCCCTTTATTATCAGAGGGACATTGTTGTGTGTCTGTCTCAATGTCTTCCTCTTTGACCTGAATGTCTGATGCACACTGCAACTTCGTCAATAATTCCAACCTTATGTGAGTCTCAAGCAGTTGACATTATTTTGTAAGTTCAGAAAGTATTTCTCAATTTTTCCTCTACAAGATAGGGAGGGAAGAACTGTCCCCTTAGTCAGCTGGTGAGGAAGCTAATCAGCCAGACTCCAGTCAGCACTGATCCAAAGCACAACAAAATTAAACTCATCATGAAGCACTCCAAAGATCTGTATTTAGAACACTGGAGAAACCAAACAAAGACCCAAAGTAGGGTGAATTGTTATTTGACCCTAAACTGTGATTATAAATGATCTGAATATCTGTACAGTGTCAGAGATACACAACAACGACTAATCCTGACCAACTACAGGCTGAGAGACCACCAGCTGGCTATAGAGACAGGGAGACACAGGCAGACATGGCTGCCCAGAGAGGAGCGTCTATGTGCTCACTGCTCTACAGTGGACATAGAGACAGAGATGCACTTCCTCCTCCACTGTAGCGAGTTCTCTTTACTAAGAGATTCCCACTACAGGGACATTACTACAATAGTAACAAACATCCCAACATTAACCCCAGAAGAGAAACTGTCAGTTCTCCTGGGGGAAGGGTCAGCAGCTCCTCTGGCTGCTGAATATGTGTCTGCCTGTCACAGCCTGAGGGAAGCACCATCCCATAATATCTGATTTTAGGTGAAGGTTTTATGAGCATACCGCATCAAGTGAGGACATTGAGATATGTTGAATGGGTGACATCATCGTTCATTAATGCGTATAGAATATGTAATGAATATATATGTAATGTATGTCTATAAATCGTGTCATTTGGCAACAGCATGTCTTTGTTCATGCCAATAAAGCAAATTGAATTGAAATTGAATTGAAATTGATAAAAGCGTTGAAATACAGCACCATCATGTTATCGGACGCAGCTGTTTGTAAGGAAAATGTCATGTTGTCTGATTGAATTATAGCTACATGATGTCAACCAGAAGCCCATTTAACACTGTGATTCTTTCACAGCTATTCTATTTAGTCTAAGGCAGGGGCGTCAAACTCATTTCAGTTCAGGGGCCACATACAGTCCAAGTTGATCTGAAGTGGGCCGGACCAGTGAAATCACAACATAATAACCTATAAATAACGACAACTGAAAAATTTCCCTTTGTTTTAGTGCAACAAGGTACAAGTACATTCTGAAAATGTTCACATTTAATGAACCACCTTTCTACAAAAACAGCTGTTGAATTATGCAAACAGCAAGTAATCTATTTTCTCACTTTGAGAAAAAAAGTCCCCGGTAAAAAAAAAATCTCAGCGCTATGATTTTATGCAACCCCCAGAGGACAAATTTGAAATAGTAGTTACTTTTATGTCATTTTTTCACTTTGCAAAGTCGTTCCGCGGGCCGGATTGGAACCTCTGGCGGGCCGATATTGGCCCGCGGGTCGCATGTTTGACACCCCTGGTCTAAGGTCACATCCCCATAACAAGGTATACTTGCCTTACTTTAACTCTAAACCCTTACAATTGGCCAATATTGGTGTCCCAGTGTTGTGGCAAACAACACAAACAAACTTCAAGTATTCACACGCAGCACTGTTCTATCCTGCAGAATCCACTCTCTACACGGAGGGCATTTCCCCAGTTTGATCAGGTCTATTAAGAAAGAAAGGGGTGGTGTGTGCAGCTTGTTATTCAGATCAATATCCATATCAACTCTTGATCCAATCCTTTTCCCCTGGCTGTGGCTAAATAAGAGCCATGCAAGCTTTTTGTCCGGTCGATCTTATTGCTGTATTTAAGCTACTACTGAGACAAACAGGGGGTTGTTACACAAATAATAACAACATGGGAATAACAAATTCAGCAAAAACACCAAAATATAAAGGATAATTGTTCGTTTGTAGCAGATTCATTTTTACTAACAGCCTTTGACCGTCTCCTAGTTTCACAATTGCATTTTTCTCAGAATCTCCTCATGTGGAGGACATTTTCCCATTTCATACCAATTGTGACTGGACCTCCTCCACTAACCCACACTGACTGACAGTGTAAGTATGCAGAAAGTCATACTTCATAGTTACACACACACAAAAAAACGCAGAGAGAGAGAGAGAGAGAGAGAAATGCAGGTACTAGTGCCAGGTCTTGTAAATCAGAGTTTAATGTGCTGTGAAGGAAATGGACCATGGTTGATATGACTGACCATCTGTAAATGGACTGAGTCACATGAATTTAAACTGTTACTGGAAGACTGACACAGCTTCTCTTCTCCACTCTTTTTTCTTCTTCTTTTTCATCTTCTTCTTCTTCCATTCTTTTCTCTGTCCATGTGTAAAATGAGTGAGTACATCTGGCCAGCAGTCCACTTACTGAAAGTCATATCTTCTCTGTACTTATTCAGGATTATAAAAGCATCAGAAATGTGTAAACATAGTGTGCGTGCAAACATACAAATCCTGTGGAGATAGAAATCTGGAAGCACTTGCAAGCTTGCATACAAACACGGGTTCTTTTGTTTATTGGAATTAATATTTTCCCAACTTCACTTTCGGCTTAGACAATCAGAAAGAGGTTTTGTTAAGACTTATAATAAATGATCGTGATATTCTGTTGAACACACGGAATACCCACAATTTTCTCATTCTCACACAAATATTACTCATTATTTTCTCAGTTTAGTACTCTGACGTGGAAAGAGTAGTGTTGGTCACCTGATAGGATCAAATAATCCACCTCCCAGTCTATATAAGACAAAACATATGTCCTCATTTCCATATTGCAAAAATCCTTTTGAAGATTTTGTCTAAAGACAGAGATTCAGAGATTCAGAGGTTTGCTCAGGAACCCTCAGAAGAGCGCTCTTTGATGTTCACAAACAGAGCCACTTTAAAGTGGAAATGTACAGATGTGCCATAGTATCAGTATTAACAGGAGGTCACCGGAGTCCCGGACCGGCTTCAAGCAGATTCCCTTTCATAAAATAAAAGAACTGGTGGTTTGTTTTGTTAGAAGATTCATTTTACTTGAGCAGGACCATGCAAATGCAGAAATAAAAAGTAAAACATCAAAAGCACAAAGTGAATTATTTTATGACGGCCTGTTCAATCCATTCGCAAGAGAATACCTTTAATCTGTAGAGTATTTAGTGAAAAATGAACCTTCACTTCTGAACTAAATAACAAATATCACCAAAACCTGCATGAAAGATTACATGGACTTGTAAATGGATGTGTCCTTTTTGGCACTTTAGTCATTCCAACAACTCAAAGAGCTTTTATTTTTTATTTTTGGGGCCTTTTTGCCTTTATTTGATAGGACAGCTGAAGAGAGACAGGAAAAGTGGGGAGCAGAGAGTGGGAGAAGACATGCAGCAAATGGTCTAGGCTGGAAGTTGAACCTGCGACTGCTGCGACGAAGACTATGGCGGTTTTCCAAACCGCCTACTAGCAGTGCGTACTGATTTGGCCAAAATTCAGTATGTAGTAAGCAGTATGTCAACAAGAGCAAAATCTGCAGTATGCCAAAACTCCCCGGATGTCGTACTAATTTGGGAAAATGTATCAGAATGCATCAGACCAGTCGCCATCGCATAATGTTTCCCATCATGCACAACGCTAACGTTCCTCTTCTTCTTTTTTTCTGTATGTGACGAGTGGCACTCTGTTTTTAGGTGCTGTGAAAACTACTGAAATCCATATAAACCACTCCTTAACTTTTTAAATCATAAGTGATGTTAAAGAAGCAGTTTCTCTATCAGCTTGGCCGTTGTTTACTTCTGCTTTCCGAAACCAGAAATCCAGTGACGCCTGGCCCAGCATGCTGCAACACAGATCCAACAGAACAGTCATACTACAAACTACCTTCAAACGAAGGTAGGTAGTATGTAGCAGGAGGTTTTGAAAACAGCGTATAGCTCCTTTATATGAGGCACATTCTGCCCATCACATCCAGAGTCATACACTGATGGCAGGGGATTTTGTAGTAGGGGACCATTGGTACTAACTAATTCCATTCATACGCTTTCACACACTGCTGAGGAGCAATTTGGGGTTCAGTGTCTCCCCAAGGACACTTCCCTTGTGACTTTAGTAGTTGGTTTTGAACCAAGAACCCTCCGATTGAGAGATGACCCACTCTACTACTGAGCCACAGCAGTGTTAGTCGGTCATTTGACTTAATCTAGATATATGCGGGCTGCATGGTGGTGCAGTGGGTTGCTGTTGCCTCAGAGCTAGAATGTTTCTGGTTCGAATCCCCGGCCGGGCAGGTGCCTTTCTCCGGGCACTCCGGCTTCCTCCCACAGTCCAAAAACATGGGCTGTTTCCGAAACCGCCTACTATACTAGCAGTACGTACTGATTTGTCCAAAATTCAGTATGTAGTAAGTAGTATGTGCACAAGAGCGAAATCTGCAGTAAGCCAAAACTCCCCGGATGTCTACTGATTCGGGAAAATTTCACAGTATGCATCGGACCAGTCTGCCTCACGTTCTGTTTCCCACAATGCACAGCGCTCGTTCTGCTTTTTCTTTTTCCTCATTTTTTTTAAGGGAGGAAATCCGTTTTTGGGTGCTGTGAAAGTTATCAAATTACCTATAAACCACTTCATAACTTTTTAAATCATAAATGGATGCTAAATAAGCATTTTATTTATCGGCTTCGGCGTTGTTTACTTCCGCTTTCCGAAACCGGAAATCCAGCGACGTCTGGCTCAGCATGCTGCATGACAGATCGAACAGAACAGTCATACTACATACTAAATTCAAACGCAGTATGTAGTAGGCAATACCTACTGCCTACTACATTAGTAAGTAGTATGTAGCAAGCTGTTTCGGAAACAGCCATGCTCATCAGGTTGCTTGGTCACTCTAAATTGCCCGTAGGTGTGAGTGTCTGCATGAATGGTTGTCTGTCTCCCTGTGTTAGCCCTGTGATAGGTTGGCGACCTGTCCAAGGTGTACCCTGCCTTCCGCCCGAAGCCAGCTGGGATATGCTCCGGTCCCCCGTGACCGCTGACGGGATAAGCGGTCAAGATAATGGATAGATGATATATGCAATTTAAGCTGTCCCTTCAGGGAGGGGGTAATGTTTTACTGAATATAGCATGGCTGTGATTTGGTGTTGGGCATTGGGTCAAGGTAATCATATAACATCACTACCTGGAGTAGAAGTAGTAGTATATCGACTCTACAATAGGTAGATAATATTAAAAATAATAATGAAAATTAGAGTATTATCTTTGGTTGATGTAATTACTTATTTCAGTTTGCCAACAGAACGACTTCCAGAAATACCAGCTTGATATATCAGCACTCAAATATACCTCTTATCCAATGAACTCACAGGTTGTTACTCTGAACTGTTATGTAAAAGTTTTTACGAGACAATTTTATTCCTGCCAACCTCTCATCACGTGGACTTCAGTCATGAAAATCTTTATTGTTTGTTTTGTTATAGTTTGTGGATTTCTAACACTAATGATCCCCAACCGTTCCCCGGATCCCTCGCTTGGTATTTGTGAAAAGCTTACATCTGTGGTTTTTATCCCTGTAAATAACAAGAAAAAAAAAGAGCAGCAATTTCCAGGTCTTACCTCCGACATATGTGATGCTACACAGAGCTGAAAAAGATGACGTATGTCGGATGAGTATTTATGTAAAAGATCCTCTGTGGGCTAAGTGGGGAGATAATGGAAATAAAAAACAGGTGTGCCTGTGGAACTGTGTGTGTGTGCATGCACGTGTGTGTGTGCACTTCCCCGACCTTTTCAGACATTAAAGAGGAAGCTGCTGCAGGTGTTCCTTTTTACATTTCTACAGATGCACAACATAAATAAAGATCAGCATACAAACACATGCACACACAAACACGCCCCCCCCTTCATCCTATCCCATCAGACTATTTTTACCTCTTTCATTAGGAGCCGGCAACAGCTTGGATCATTTAGCTGGGGACGGATGTAATTTAAAGCAAGCTGCATGTGTGTGATTGACATTTTCTGTATTACTTGGACAACAACATGACAAATTTATATTTGTCCAGTGTTTCAGTGCTCTTTGACACTCATGTTGTACTTTTTTCTCTGTATAAAAGGTATATCTGTATATGTGGAAGACATTTTTGCATAGCATATACATTGTAAGAGGTTAATTCCACTTGCATGTTTGTTCTCATTGTCTGTTTGTTTTTTTCCACTCTATGAATTAAAAATGTGTGAACAGAGAAGAGTCACAGTAATTGAAAATGAATGAGACTTATATATTTAGAACTGAAAAAAAAAAACAGTGATCCAGACCAGCCACATCCTAAAGTCTTTAGATCAGTGCAACTTGGAGCGACATGAATCACCCTTCACAGAGTCTCTATCTGTTACTGTTTGTCTCTCTCAGATACCTCTTGTCTGTTTTTCCCTTCCTTGTCTGTGTTTTGGTTTCCATCTTTCCTTTCATCTGGGGTTAGAAAATGGAGGAAAAAAGAACCTCTGAATGGTGGGATTGGGCCTGGTGTTATGTGGCCGAAGCCCGGACGTGTTCTAGTAGAGTTGGAGAAATCAGAGAAGCTTGAATGGAGAAAAGCACAGCTGGTAGAAATAAATGTGTCCACCAGGAGGAGCTTTAGCAGAGTCACATTACAAACATGGGTCCCAATAACACACACATGGACAACAACTCTGGAACTGTTCTTTGAAGTCAACTGTTGATTTAATTACGTGTAATTGTCCTTTATATGTGGATATGTAAACTAAAGTGTTAATGGAAAGGCTAAAGTGCCTAATAGAGTCATTCTCTTCTTCAAGCTGTGAAACTATTCATTACTTTTATTCCAAATTACTTTTATGTTTCTTTTGAGCAGTGAGGTCCACACCTATATGGCATGGCATAGGGCTAAGACTCATCCCCTTTTTTTGTCCAGGCCTTCCTTTGACTGCAAACATCAACAAGAAGTCCCCCAAGTCATTCCTCGCGATAACAACCCGTTTTGTATTTACTCAGACGTCTGACAACATCAACATGTGTCCGCTGCCGCCGTGTGAACCAGCAGTTTGACGGCGGGATGCAGAGCATAGAGTCAGAGCGCACAGATCGGCCTGCAGCGCACAGAGGATATACTTCCACTATATCTTATTATGAACACTAAATGAGTTCTCAATGATACTTAATTGACCATGGGTTGAAGATTTGCAGGTGTTAGTAAGAATTATCATGAAGATTTAAAACGTATTCTCCTCTCCATGAGGACTTTAAAAATGACATTTAAGGCCCTAAAAGTTCTTTAACCCTCCTGTTATGTTCGTTTCTCTGGAGCAGCAATAATGTTCCTGGGTCAATTTGACCCAGGGCATATTCAATTATCCAAAAGTGTCAGAATCCAAAAAAATCCCAATACATATTTGTTTCAATCTAAATTTTAACTCCATTACTAACCATTTAAATCAAGATTTGGTCCATTGGTGTTCTTTAATTCTCACAGATCATGGTTCAATGAGGACTAACTCACAAGCCCTAAATATAAAGACAATAGTTTGACATGACAAATATTTGTTTTTATTTTATTTTAAATTTTGAATCTTTTTATTTTTATGAAGTGTTGTTGATTAATTAACAAGACTCAGGCGCATTTAGCTGGTTTGGAAGGCAGATATAGCCTAAAATAGACTTTAAAAAGGGTCAATTTGACCCGCAACATAACAGGAGAGTTAATAGTTCATTCTTATTAGTCTATTCCCCCCTTCACCATCAGTGACTTATTAGGCTACACAATTAGGACCCTAGCAAGGCTCCATGAGGGACACCAAAGTAACGAGGTGCTTCTTTGGATACAGTTGTAACATTCAAATTAAAAGGAACTTTTAGTGAGTTGCCTTATCTGTGCTTCATAAAGAGGTTGCACTTCTATGTCTTCCTCTTCTATGCTCGGATGTTAACCTGAGCAAATTGCTGTTATCGGGGCTTATTCTCATGTTAATGCCCCCAGTTTGTGAGGCATTAACTAACCAGGGCATAATCTATCCACGGGATCTCCTCTGGCACCCCCAGGTTCCCTGTGGGCTACTTACACAGTGACAGCAAGACATCTCATCGTCCAATGAATGTAGCTGATGTTATTGCGCACTGACGCCAAGGCTGCAATCTTTTCATTAATCGAGCTTTTAGTGGGCCTGTTTTCCCAGTTGTTGTAAATCGTAATGGTCCTAGAGGTCTGCAGACTAACACACCTTGTTTATTGACACGGCTGATGTGAATGGAGACTTTACATGTCGCGGGCGGGGTGATGTTTAATCAGATTACCGCTGCTTGTGCGTGCGTGTGCGTGTGTGTGTGTATGTGTGTGTATGTAAGAGAAAGAGGGGGAGGTGGGGTCGGTCCGGGAGGGAGGGGTATGCAGGCGACCCAGGGGGTAGGTAGTGTTGCCGGACGGAGATGCTCACACACACATCGTGGAGAGAGAGAGAGAGAGAGAGAGAGAGAGAGAGAGAGAGAGAGAGAGAGAGAGAGAGAGAGAGAGAGAGATTCAGAGTTCCAGAAACAAACACTCCCGGCAGGCAGACAGGCAGAGCGGTGTGTGTGAGTGTGTGTGTGCAGAGATGCATCGCTGTTGGTTTAGTTCACGCTCATATTCAGCAACCAAACAACAAGAATAGGGATCTGATTTCGTCTCTTGTATTTTGGCTTGAGGAGCGCAAACGCGCGCGGACCTGTTGGTTCTTTTTGGAGAACAAGTCCTGAAACTTTTAGGGAAACTCCTGCAAACTTTTACAGGAAGGCGATGCAGAGACGGGAGTGTGTGGAAAGCAGGGTGATGTGACCCTGTGTAAACTCTAATGACCACCTCTCTCTCCCAAACGCACGTGAAACAGCAGCAGCAGCGCGTCCATGTCCAGGCTCGAGCCAGCATGACTCTGTCCGGCGGTTTGTCGGATACTTGTCAGCTCGTTTTACACGACCGCATGGAGCCGGAGTTGTGGAAATAACTGGGCTTTACTCATGCTTTCTTGGGTATAGTCACTGCAGCACGTTGGGAAGCAAACACCAACCATCACGCACACTTTTTTTTGGAGAGAGAGAGAGAGTTACGATGCGGGGGACTTTGGGCGCTTTCATTCAGTCCTGTGTGATCCTCCTGGTCCGAGCAGACCACTGGAGGCTGAAGGACTCCACCAACTGCGAGCTTAACAAGAAAGTAAGTTATTAGAAAGTACAAACAAGTCAGATGTTACACTGCTTATCTGGTTATTCAAGCTCCTCAACCTACTGGACTTCTTAAATTTACATTGTCTTTTATTTAGTTGTAGCATTTCAAGTGTCAGCAAATAATCCTAAATTATCTGCATCAGAGACAGATTACTTTAGCAAGTTGTAGTCCTGAAACAGTTTTTTCAATAGTTTTTAGTTGATTTCTAAGTAAACAGTTAATTGAAATGTTCATACATTGTAGAAAATTGTTAAAAATGTTAATCACAAATCTCCTACTTATCCTTTTAAATTTATTTTTTCCCATTAACCAAGAAATTCATATA
The DNA here is from genome assembly GCF_009762535.1 of Notolabrus celidotus. NCBI lineage: Eukaryota > Metazoa > Chordata > Actinopteri > Labriformes > Labridae > Notolabrus > Notolabrus celidotus. Next base: position 27,363,611 of record NC_048290.1, read on the forward strand.
ATAATGACATCAAAACTGGCATTTGGCAGGATAGGTTTTGGATAAATAAATTGTCCTATGTTATAGATAATCAAACAATTTAAAGTTATGTGTGAATTTACACAATGCACTCATTGTGTGCATTGCTTTTAACTATAACATATTTGTCTTTATGCACTGTCTACTGGTCTAAAACACCAAAAGACTCATTGTGTCTCCTTGTATTGTATTTTGCTACTGAATCAACTCTCTTACATCTCCTTTCAGTATCTCATTGTTAAAATGCACAGCTGTGTTCTGTAAACTCACGATCAGACAGTTTTCTGGTCAGATCCAGAAGAAAGGAACCATCCAACTCAGTGTCTGACAATCGCTGACATGTGTATTGTTAATTTGGCACCTGGGTCCTAAGTGGCCTGTTAATACGTCATTATCAGTCTGTTAGGAGTCGGTCTAATAAACAGCCTCTTGTAGACAAAGTGGTGGATGTGCTGCTTGGTGTCAGACAGGCTCAGTGTTGGATCATTTGAAGTAACTGGCATAAAGCAACCTTCAAGTGAAAAACCTGACATCTCTCCTTTTGTGCTTCAATGCCGATCATTTGGTTCCCACTTTAGAATGTCCACTGATGAAAAATGAAGTCATGAATGTGACATTTTGATAATAATCATTTTCACTGACTTGAAATACAAAAGTGGGAAGGTTATCTGCTTCTAACTATTTCCAAACATCCAATAGGCCATAAATCAAACACCCACAGAATAATGAACACATCAATAAATCCTGATGACATCTGTATGGTGACCTTTTTTATCTTCCCTCCAGCAAACGGACCTTAACTCCTTCCTGTGGACCATCAAACGGGACCCACCTTCATATTTCTACGGCACAATCCACGTTCCCTACACCCGTGTTTGGGACTTCATCCCTGAAAACTCCAAACAGGCCTTCCAGGAGAGCAACATTGTCTACTTTGAGCTGGACCTGACTGATCCTTACACCATCTCAGCCCTGACCAGCTGCCAGCTGCTTCCTCAGGGTGAGAACCTACAGGACGTCCTGCCCAGGGACATTTATCGGAGACTCAAGAGACACCTGGAGTATGTAAAGCTCATGATGCCTTCATGGATGACCCCGGATCAGAGGGGGAAAGGGCTGTATGCGGATTACCTCTTCAACGCCATCGCCGGGAACTGGGAGAGGAAGCGGCCTGTTTGGGTGATGCTGATGGTGAACTCGCTAACTGAGGCTGATATAAAGACACGAGGGGTGCCGGTGCTGGACTTGTACTTGGCCCAGGAGGCAGAGAGGATGAGGAAGAGGACAGGGGCTGTAGAGAAAGTGGAGGAACAGTGCCATCCACTCAACGGGCTCAACTTCTCCCAGGTACGTTGGAAACTGTTCAAATTGATGAAGGCTACTTAGCAGCCTACCTTTTCAACAGAGTGATCAGATTATGATTGTGTCTGTGGATTATGCTGCTTTTTAAGCTGTGCTGATAAAAGTGAAGGGAACTGACAAAGGCCCCTGAGCACTCAGGGGCTAACACATTTTCAGTTATGTTTCCACGTGAAGTGTGGAAAAGCTCAGGACTGTCCCGCTGTCAAATTGTCAGGGATTGTGATGGACGTTTTGAATGCATAATATCACTCTCTGTGAGTCCAGACGTCAGAAGACTTTCCTGTGGGACTTGTAGTTCATAGCTAAAACTTTATGTTTTAGGAGTCATTTTCAGACCCCCAGACAAAGTAGGCTAGCATGGACACTGAGGCTGGGCTAAATCACAAATAATTTTACCAGTGACAAATTTGAGTGACATCTTCTTGTGACTGACATGTGGTTATTAATTGCTTTTTGAGGAATTGTGGGTGCTTCAATAGACTTTTGTATTGGATGGACATTCATGGCTTGAAATTACATGATCACATGAAGCTTGATGAGATGAATGGCTTTAAAATTGAAAATGTATATTACGTATATACATATTCTAATGTTAGCAGCTTGAGGAGAAAAAAGACTTGCTTTGGTTGTCAAGACACAGAAGCTTCTGGTTGCATCAAGGTGAAGACTTTGCTTTGTGGACAAGCAGAGGACAGTGAGTTAACCATTGGTTTATTAGAACTTCCTGCTTCCACAACTACTTCTAGGGCTGCAACTAACGATTCTTTTTGGTGTCGACTAATCTATCAATAATTTTTTCGATTAGTCGACTAGTCACGATTATATGGCTCAAGTATTTGAGGGGGCATTTTTGGACTACGTAACATAAGGGGACTTTTATTGTGAAGGGTTCTTATGGAACGTGATGTTTATCTTCGAAGTAGCTTAACTACGATAGCGGCGGCCGCAGGAGTTAAAATATGTACAGTTGTTAATTTAGCATTTAGCTTCAAGTCACAGCTACAGACATCAACCCTACACGTGTTGGACTTTAGAAAACAGTGTTAACACACTGTGAAGCAGGTTGCATATCATGCAAAATTGACTTTTTAATGGTTCTCTACCTGAAATATGTGTCCCTGGCATGTCTACAAACCCCCCGAGAATGAAATAAATCCATTCTGCCCCTGTTCTGATTTCTCCACCTTTCTGTAAATGTGTGCTGAAACAAGCCGTTTCAGTTTTCAGTGTTTTTGTTACGTCACAACAATATCCGGTCTGTCACGGAGTCAGAGCTCGGATCTTGTTCAGCCCATAGACTGTATAAAATACAACTCAACCCCTCCTCCGTTTTTCATTACCTGCACACATGTGTGCTAACAAGGAGCTTAGGAGGGAGGCATGCTAGTTGTAGGCTGTCTTAATAAACACAAAGGTCGGTTTTACTCCCCACGTCTGCAGATTTGAAGATCTAGTGGATGATTTTTATTTTCCATGGAAAAGTGCTAGCGCTAGTTAGCATAGCCACATAGCTACATGTTCGTAGCTGTAGCTGTAGCTGTGTAACAAGACACACGTCGACATACTGACAAATAAAACAACAAGAAACACAGAATCTGTGACCAATCCTTCAGAAAGGTCCTGCTGCCTTTCTGGCAGAGGTCGGTTTTACTCCCCACATCTGCAGGTTTGAAGATCTAGTGGATCATTTTTATTTATCATGGATAAGTGCTAGCGCTAGTTAGCATAGCCCATAGCTACATGTTCGTAGCTGTGTACCAAGACACACGTCTACATACTGACAAATAAAACAACAAGAAACACTAAATCTGTGACCAATGGTTCAGAAAGGTCCTGCTATTGTGTATATTCAGCCAACATGTAAACATTAGATCAACGTGCTGGAGAGCCGAGGCCACATCCACTTCCTGAGGGGGCGTGGTCAGAGAGAAAACAGACTGTTCTGAGGAGGACTGAAGAAGAGGGTTTTTCAGGCATGCCAAAATCTGATTTCAAAGTGTTTTTTTCAGCATAAACTTTAAAGACATGTTTTGGGGACCTCTTAGACCACTATATAATGATGAAAAAAGCGAGATGTTACCTTTAACACACTTTGAAGCAGGTAGAGCCGTATCAACATTTGCAAATCCCTGCATCGCGTGCTGCAGCTGATAAGTGTCTCCTCTCTGTGCCACAGAGGGTAACACAGAGAGGAGGGGGGTCCGGTCTACGTTGTTGTCTGTTACATATCAATCTGCTACGCTACAATGTTTACCTGCCACTTCACTTCTATCACACATACACATAGTTGGCCTGGTTAGCAGTGCATCACCACAACATGCTGTTTCGGTAGTGTTGTTTTGGCCGGAAACAATAATAATAAAAACAAAAATATGACGTGTTGACCTTACATTTTCTGCGGCGACGAATTTTTGTAGTCGACGTAATTGATTATGTCGACTAATCGTTGCAGCCCTAACTACTTCTTCAATCTACACTGTGCGTTTGTTTTTTTGCTAACGGTTTTAGACGACAGATGCTTTATGAGGCAGCAGGTGTTTTCATCCTTCTGAAGTCGTTTTCAATAAACTCAGTGTCCCATCTTTTCCTCAGAGGATGTGTACTATAAATAAAAAAGGACCAGATGTATAGATTCAGTTTGTTACAAAGGAGGCCTGTAGTTTTAGCTTTTCCTTCTGCTTCCCATGGCTTTACCAAATGTAGGAAGGTGTGCTGTTAATAATCAGCTGTACAAACATTCAGCCGTGCTCCACCACGCTCTTTGTTATTAAAGAAAAATGGATCCTAATGACTCAAGTCTGAAATTACCAGAAAAAAAGGGACCTTGTTCCTCAAGCCGCACTCTAAGTCCCCTCGTCTGCCTGACTGTCTCTACGTCTATGCCCCTCAGTGACCTTTTCACTATAACAAACATGTCCAAATGGCGGCAGTCACTATGAAATCATGTAGCATATTATTGAGGAATTTCTGCTAATGCTGGTCAGGAGCTAAGGGGATTACACTTGACCATTTAGCTTAACACCCAGAAGCTTTAAGTGTTGTTATTTTAAAGCAGGCCTCTCAGACGTCTCAGAAACCAGCCGGCGGCACTTTTATTAGCTTTCTCTGAGTGGTAGAAGAAGAAAGGGGGAAGTTAAATTGAAATCATTCTATTATTGCAGTATTGTTGTGTTGACAAACACATAGCATTGATTAATATATATCTGACCAAGATGAGGTGATTGAAGTTAGCTTTCAACTTTGAAGTTATTGCTTCTCACATCCTCAGTCATGTTTCTTTTTTTGGCAGATCAGACCTAACAATTTGATGTGTTACTTCAAATAAGCATGAGTGTTATTGACTGGCTGTTGTCACCTGACATACTAAAACATCAGCCTCTGGTCGACCTTGCTCTGAAATGCTCTCTTGTGGTTGCATGAATATTGATTGTTCTGTCTTGGGCAATGTTTTGGAGACTTATTGAATGTACAAGGTGTCTGACTTTTACAATTGAGATAAGGGTTTTACACATTTCCATTGTTTCTTTTGAATGTATGATTACTAAAGAAACAACATAAACAACTCAAACCATTTATATTGTACGGCCCAAAGAACCCCAGGTGTGTACAACTGCTCTTTTGCCAGTTTTGCTCTTTTGCCAATCGCTTGGCAATTTGCTGAGGAGTCATCTGATTCTGACGCAGACACCTGGGGCAGAGAGGAGTACAGCCACTGCATCAATCCTTTTGAGGACATAGATAGTATATATGTTTCTGTAATTTATGTGTATAGTTGGTAAAGATCATCTGTACTTTTTGCTCATTTTTACTAAATAAGTTACATCTCTCTCTCTCATTATGTTCATAGTTAGTGAAAATTATTTGCAACTTGTTTATTTGCACTGAGTATATCTCAAATCCTTAATGAAGACAGTTTCCACTATTTGTTACCATGTTTGCATGTGTTCTGAAAAGTCACTTTTGCTTCTGTGTCCTAATTTATGATATAACAACATTTCTACTTACTCTCAGACTTTTTTGGACGCATCTACATGGTCAGTAAATGATACATAAGAACACACCTGCTTTTTCCACTAAAAAACGCCCAAGATAACACTACAATAAATGTCTGTAACTTGCTCAGTACAGGTGTGATAGTGACAAAAATTCATTTGGAAGTCTAAAACACCCAAGTAAAACTTTTTAACAATACAAAACTTCCTGATGTTTTGTCTGAGTTCACAGTAAAACAATTCTGAACGTTTTTTTAAAAACTTCAGTGTTTTCATCCATCATCAGTCAAAACAAATGTTTCAAAAAACGCTTTCTTCCACCTCAAAAACATCGCCCGTCTCCGCCCCTCCCTTCCTTCACTGCAGCTGAAACTCTCATCCACGCCTTCATCACCTCAAGACTCGATTATTGCAATAGCATCCTCTACGGTACACCCAACACCCTCCTCAACAAATTACAATACATACAAAACTCAGCTGCACGCCTCCTCACTCACTCCCGCTCCAGAGACCACATCACCCCAGTCCTCCAGAACCTCCATTGGCTTCCCATCCCCTCAAGAATATAGTACAAGATCCTCCTCATCACCTACAAAGCCCTCCACAATCTAGCTCCCTCTTACCTCACCGACCTTCTGCAGCCATGTAATCCCTCCCGCAACCTCCGCTTCACCAACGCCAACCTCCTCACCCCTCTCACCAAACCCAAGCACCGAACCTGGGGGGACAGGGCCTTCTCTGTCGCTGCCCCCACCCTCTGGAACTCTCTCCCCCAACACCTCAGATTCTCTCCCTCACTCACCAAATTCAAATCCGGACTCAAAACACACCTTTTTACAAAGGCTTTTAACCTATAAGTGATTGATTTTTTTCTTGTTTTGTTTTATTTTGCTGCCTTGCTTTTTTTTGCACTGTTTTCCTTTGCTTTTCTATTGTATAATTTTATTTTCCTGTAAAGCGCTTGGAGAATCTTTTAAAGCGCTTTTATAAATAAAAAGTATTATTATTATTATTATTTTTAAAACTGGTACTTTAAATGCAGCACAGTGAAAGATAAGGTTCTCCTGAATAATATTATGTATGGCACTTGATGCTGAGTGCTTCAATAGGTTAGAAAAACAAAATAAATACAGGAGAGTCTGGCGCCCCAAAATATGGTCTAGGTCTAAGGGTTAAGGAGTGCATAAACTGTGCATAAAGTGAGGTGCAGGGCACCTAAACAGCAGTATTCTGTCTTTTATTTTATTAGGTGTGCTTGGGAATAACATGAAACAAACTAATCAGGATCTTCTCCCAGTCTGTCTACCAGCCAGGCACGCCCTCATCTTTTGCGTGTCTGTTATGGTGGGTTTAACTCATAATTTACCCTTCAGAAGGCCTTGTGTGGTTTTGCCACTATCAGATAGAGTGGCACCAGAGTTATTTTTGTTGGTCTGAGGCCTGGTCATTTTGCAGTTTCTGGCATGTTCAGGGCTCTTGCAGGAATCCAGCAAAGATCCCCTTGGTGAAGCAAACATAAAAGGAGGTAGCAATTAGCCTGGGCTCGTCATCTGGCATCACCAGATCGGCTGCACAAAAGCGGAACAATGAAATCAAGAGACAGGGAGACAATACGAGTGTCTGTGCCTATGTAGCTGCGTTTGACTTTTTTACTTCACAAAATGTCAATTCTGGCTCAACAACTCTGAAGAAAATAAAAACTCAGAGAATTGTCAAAATGAAGTACAATTTACTCAACGTGACCAAACACAGAATCAGTGTCTGTAGTTAAACAATGTCAAATGGTTTGCAGATTGTAGCAGAACAAGCACCATCATCCTTTGGTCCCCCTCGCAGGTTAGCGTCAACATGCCTGCGATGGTTACACATTTCTCCTGTCGAGTGGTAATGAGCCACTTCAACCTTACACAGCCTACGTACAACTCTATCTCCATTTTTCTAGATCAAAACACCACCAAATCACGCCACACTATGAGTTGACACTCAGCATCCATGCAGTAAAGCATCATAGCATTGTGGTAGTAGCCACTAACCAGAGCTACAGTCCAGAAGCAGGTGGCTTCACTACAGCTTAATGCACCATAAAACCAGCATTTCAGTACTTCAATAACAAGAATATTAATCATTTGTTTCATAGATTAGTAATTCTGGTGATGACCGGCAAAGGTGACAACATTTAATAGATGATGCGCACATCACTAGTCTGAAGATTATGTATCATTTAAGTAACCGCTAAGTCCTCTCCCACTAGCTATTGTGCTAGTGACCAGGACATGGGTCACAAGCGCAGTAGCTTTCTGCATCCTCAGACAATGCTCCGACAACGTGCCTGCTCAAATCTCATTCAAAACTGAAACACCATTGCCTGTTCAAATGGGCTCAAGTAAATGAGCTAGTTACCCTTCACATGAAAATTGACAACAGTGTTAGCTGGAAACGTTTGCTGGGCTGCACTTTGTCTTTTTCTGTTCTTTTTTATTTTACTGTTATTGTGAACACAGAGTGGATCATGTAAAGATAGAGCGTTACAAACTTACAGTCTGATCTATGTGCATAAATGTAGTATTACTTATCAACAGCCATAGCATTGAAATTGTAGGAGAAAACAAGCAGCCAGTGGAAGTTCATGTAGTCCCTATGTGATGCCTCAGTGGCCCTTACAGCACTGACACAGCGAGACAATTTCAAAGTACTGTTCCTCATCTCTGAATTTATTCACTTGGCCACTAGAGGTATAGTGTGACCACTTAATTTTCAAGTATAAAACAAGCCTTACCCAAATCATCATATTTTGACAGGCCGTACTGTTGATTTTGGAAGACGCCAGCTGGTTAAATTACTTTTCTGTTTACACACGGGGCCTGTTACTGGATATCAGAGAAAGACAGTGGGTGGCTTAAGTTGGATTTGTCAACAGGGCTATAAAGAAAGAAAACCTCCCATCATTACAGCTTTCATTGAATTAGGTCCACAAAACCTCCATAAAACTCAACAATGACTTCTAGTGTCCCAGAAACCACCCCTACCCTGACACTGCACCAACACGGCACACAGCTTGGCTCTCTGTAATTTCCACACTCAGTTTCATTCTAATCAGCAGCAGCTTGATGGACGCCTTCACCCTGCTGGCTTGTGGCGGCCCGCTTAATATTTCTGTAAACATTTCCTTCACAGTTTAGCAACGTAGTTGAAAAGGGCAACTCCATTTAAAGCCTTTTAGCTCAACTCGACTGTAAGATGTCCAGATAGAGTGCGATGAGTGAGATACACTCTTGGTGAAACAGTACTCCCACCTCAGCCGCCATTGATGACTGAAAGCTCTGTTTAATCAGGCTACAGCTAGACAACCACATAAATTTATAGTCCATAACAGTCTCTGTGATGTTTTCACAGGCTATTGACATCTGACATGACCTCAAAGAAAGGGGAAAGGAAAATGGAAAGAACTGCATTTATTAAAGTAATGAACATTTCCCAATGTTGTTATCAAATAAGTGATGTCTTACCTGCCTGCTTGTCTTCGATTGTCTTCATACGTTGGTGAAATTCACAGCACATAGCGTCAATTAATCAATTAAATTGCTGGCTAAAGTAGATGAAGACATTAATGTATCAACACCGTAACACAAACCCCTCTATGGATGACTTGATTTTCATAGCAGCCCAAAGCAAACATACTTTACACTAACTGTGGTTTGTTATAAAGTTTGAAGGGGTGTTAAATCATACCTTTTATCCTTTCTCTTTTCTCTTTGGTCTTTATGCTTTTACTATTTTATTGTCCTGTTGTCCTTAAATTGGTCGTAGTGTTCTGTTGTAATGGTTTTAGGGTCAGTGTGTTGTGTTGTGCAGCCCTTTCGTCAACTTTGGATATCTTTAAATGTGCTTCATAAATGTACGATGTACGTACAGGTGATCAGACTGGAACTAATTTCATCGTGATTTGTCAATAAGCTTTAAAAATGTCTCCTGAGATACCAGAAGCTCAGTTGGCACAGTCCTTGGTGCATTGATCACAGGTTCCACTCGCAGCTTTGACCCTTCAATGCATGTCTCTCCAACTCTCTTTGCCCCACATGTCTCTCTTCAGCTGTCCTATCAATTCAATCTGAAAGGTTAACAATAATGATATGTAAAAGAATTCAAGTTTGGTTTAGTGTGTAGTTGAATGGTGGTTATGGGAATTAGAGCAAGACCCCTTGGTGAATCTATGTGCTCATAATGTCCTACCTATTATCAGGTTGTCAACTAAAGGCATACAGATGTTGGCACACTTAAAGCTCCTGTAAGGAACTTCTGGTTTGTGCTGATTTTAAACATGTAGTGTTTGTCTGGAATAAAATGTTTTTCGTGTTTTTTAACACTCAAATGAATCACTGACTGTGAAACTTAGCTGTGGTAATGTTAATACTGGCAGTTTTTTTGTGAATCACCTTGTCTGAAACCATCCCTTTGCAGTGGTTTCAGTCATGTCACTGATAGTCTAGTTTGCTCTAGTAGGTCATAAAGAGTCATCAATATTAATTTCAGTCAGTTTGGTGTCGGTTCCAACTGAAATCTCCTCACAGGGGCTTCAAAGATGATTTTATTAAGTGAATAATGATTTGAACTGAATGATTCCCTTTGAGGTCAAGTTAAAACATTAGTCTGCTTATTAGTTTATTCCACATTACACTGAACATTTCCTCTGGCTGTTGATGATGACAGGCTGAACGGGACATGGTGAACTTTTGATATTGTTGGTATTAACACCACCGCATATGGTTTAAGTTACTTTGAAATGATCAGCAACTTGGAGAAACACTGTCATGATTTTCTCTCAAGGCCAGTCTGAGATGGAAACTGTTTTGCTACAGTTTCAACAGGCCGAGGTTGTCCTCAGTGTCTCTTTTACTGGTGAGAATGAATTCCTGTTGTTCAAAGCTTGATCCGTAAGGCAACGGGACTGGTAAAAAATTCTCGAAGACTTTCTTCAAGAATTTCTACCAGTCCAGTTCCCTTAGGGATCAAGCTTTGAATTACCATGACCTGGATGACTGAGAACCTTCACAGACAATCACTGTTATTCTGGGCTTTTGACCAATCAGAATCAAGTATACACCAAGTGGCAACCTCGGGTCTAAAAATATGAGTCCAATGCAGAAGTGCTGAAAACTGCAGTTCATCGCGGATCCGCTTGAGGCTGGCTCCGGAAGGGCTGGAAACCACATACACACCAATTCAAAAAAGACAATCTTTACAGCAGAAATAAACATGTTTACAGCCTGGTACAAAACAGTGGACTACGAGTGTAGTCTGGATAGATCATTTCTCTATTCGCACACATTGTAGGGGGGATGAATTTTTGTTCTAAAGCAGCAATTTTGAAGATATTGAGATTACGAGTCTTCCAATGAGAGGCACAGCTGACTTGATTGACAGGTGGGAACACTGTAGCTGTTGGTTAGGAGGCTCAAAGCCCACCTCTTTACGTCACAATCGCCCAACAGCAGCAATATGGCTGCAGCTGCTGACCGGCCTCAAAACAGCGCTTCAGAAACAGATGGGTGATGTCACGGATACTACGTCCATATTTTATACAGTCTGGTATACACACAGCAAGAAGAAAACATGAATAGTATCTCCTACCTGAACCACATACTGTGACTGATGGGGCTGTTGGCTCTGATTTATATGAACCAACAAAGTTTTCTTTTTCATAACTCTTTGACTTATTGCTGTTTTGATTGATTACTGCAAAGCAAACACAAAATGTGATCGATCAATCTCCTGCCGAGCTCAATCAGACGGTGTAGACGTGTTGCATTTTGTCAGTGTTCTGGTTGGAGGATTGATGTATCATCTTGCTCATACAGTTTTTGCTGTACAATGTTATCTCTTCTTCTAAACTTAGAAGGGCCTTTATAAAGTTTCAAAACTATGTTAACATTCCCTCTGACATCATACAGTTAAAAAGCTCAACAAGTGTTGCATTAATTCACTGGACAGCTGAATTTTCTTTAACAAAACATGCTGTCTTTTTAAAATCTCATCTTAAAGTGACATCTCCATCTTTGAGTTTGCCTGCCACAGTACATGAAGCCCATTGAGCTCATTATTTTCAAAGCACAATGAATAATACTTTCTTTACTCAGATCTCTAATCTGTCCAAGCATGACTGCTCTTATTCTTGCGCGGTGCCCCTTGTCTTTTGAAGAGCGGGCCCGGCCTTGCCCATTACACTAAGTGAGCTTGTTGAGGACAACAATGGCCGCATGAAGGCTGCCTTTCTCTGTCCCTGTTGTTGGAAACCCGCGGGACATTCCACACCTCAGTGGAGCAGTCCTGCTAATGAAAGTGTTGTTTCTTTCCTGCCATCACTGCGAGTAATGGTGCATGGAGAGGTGATGAATGCAGGTCTCAGTGAACGTCTATGAGAGCAGGGACGGAATGTTTGAAGCCCGTTTTTGGTTCATTCATGACGAGGAGGGACTGGGACAAGGAGAGTTGAGATGCAGACTGAGATCAGTAGAGGAGCCATTAAGGAAGGAAGGCGTGACTCCGACTCCATTAAAGGTATCATGACTTTACCTCTGTTTGACAACCTAGGACCTTCAGATGTGGTGTTTTTGTTTCACTTGAACTGACGGGGCTTCAGGGCTCTGGATCTGCAGGGTTTCACAAGGCAAGGTCAGATGAAATCCAAACAAAAGCCACTTGTGTAACTTGACAGAAAGGCAAGGTTTCCAGCCTGAAAATACAGACAGTGTCTCAGATAAAAGAGCAATTCAATTCCTGTTACATTTTCATGACTCATTTCCCTGCCCTTTCTTCATCTCTGTCTTCGCCTGGGGAGAAACACAAGGTACAGGAAAGGTATTTCTCAAACTGGAACTACTCTAACCCCTTGCCCTATTTGAAACTGAGCATGATCCAGTCTTTTGACAAATGCAACACACACTTTCAGAAAAATGTTCCTCCTTTAATGTGTCTGTAACAGGAAATCAGACCCAAATGGGAGTTTTTTTTATCTGATATTGACTTTATCCTACTTTCCTCTACTTTTCCTGACATTACAACTTTCAAGAATTGGTTGAAATGACTGACACACAGTTTGAAGAATAATTTGTGTTAAAATAATATTCATTACACAAAGGACATGTTGTTTTAAGTCAATTACAGCAATAGGACAAGGTTCTGTATAAGTGGACTGTAACAGAAAATAAATCAAAATAACATTTTTTTTTAGAATCAGAATTGTGGGAAAATGTCTAGCATCATAAATCAGATCTGAGATGTTTTATGTAAGCAGACAGCTCACTCTGCACCAGAATTCATTGGATGGGATAGTTGCTGTCACAAAGTGTGACCATCTCAAAGCTCCCACACCCCTTCTTGTCCTGATGGTAAAAACCGCTAAGTGTGTTGGTTTTGTGGATATTATTAAAAGTGAAGCTAGACATCCTGGACAGCATAATGACTGTCCTTATTTTCCAGCTCAGCATGGGCAGCGCTTTGGGAAAGCTGCCAGTGGGTTTGCCCACAGAGGAAAATCTGTAAAAGTCTCTTCAGTAGTGAGAATAAATGGCAAAATAAGTATGATGATGATAATAGTGATAATGATAAGTCGGGGCGGGAGTCTTTGATTCTGGATTTGTTTCTTGGTGTCATGATTTGGTTCAAATCTCTTCTCCCTAAAGGGGATAGTTAGGATTTCATAAGGTGGGGTTGTATGAGGTACTTGTCAGTTGTAAGGGTATTACCCATAGGGGACGCCAGTCAGCTCAGCCCCTTTATTGAAAAACCAGGCAGAGACATGGCAAGGAAGCTAGGCTACATGCAGCTACAGACAGGGACTCTTAGCATATTGCCATTTCAAGGAGCAACTCCTATAACATCTCGCCTTCAATGTGAATGTCTCAGAGGCCTGATGCCGAGATCAAGTGGTCCCAATGCTGTGCTGGCATTGGAGATACTAATAGAGAGGCATTATAGAGGCAGGATAGGAAGGTGTAAAAGCACTGTGTGCATTAGGGATACAACACGGGTAGCCCTCTGATTTTGATCTGGTTTGGTCGTGACAGCCAGGATCATGGTTTTTTGGTGACCATTCTGAGACATTTAAGGTGACTTTTACAGGAAGAGCTGGGGTTAAGGAGGAAAAACTTATCATTTTGATTCCAAAGCTTCTTCTTTATTTTACATGTAAGCAAAAGAAAACCAAGTTCCCTTTATTATCATTTTTTCCCTAGTTTTATATTGTATCAAAAAGAACACTTTTTTTAGCACCATTTTTGGATGTGTCACATATGTCTTCTTCCGCCTAGCATAGGCCCACATATAGCCCCCCAGAAACCCCTCCTAAACAAGTATTTTCAAGTTCTGAACCCATCTAATGACAAATTAAAGAACAAACAAATAATACTCTAATCAGACAGATTTCAAGAGGAGGTTTATTTTGATATCAGCCCCACTCCCTTTTTCCTGGCTTTTCAAAAAAGCTAAGCTAACTGTCTCCTAGCCTAGCATCACATTACGTATCAACAATCTTCTCATCTTACTCTTGGACTGAAAGCAAACACTTATCCTCAGATGTCCTTTTCCTTAAGAAAATAACCATCTGAAGGGGGGAAATAGTTTCAGTCACTGCTTATATCCAGTGTGTGTGTGTGTGTGTGTGAGAAGACATGCTGGCATGATGACAGTATTACACACTTATACACAGGCAGCAAATCTGATTACATCTCATTTGTCAGACTGAAAACCCCACACCTATCCGGTCGTGATTGAGCGATCATACGAGGAGAATGGCCTGCAGTGATGAAATGTATACAGATGGATAGACACAGCCAAAATAATGACAGCAGCAATGCATCTTAATCTTTGCTTGAGTTAATAAGCTCATTAAGGTAATCTAAGTTGGACTTTAAAACTCTGCCAGATAATGTCTGGGCTTAAAGAGAATTAATTTTTCATCAGACAAATGATGAAATGTGGATTCAATAAACAGCCAATGAAAAAGGTACTCCATGTAAATGTCATCATAGGGAAAATGAACAGAAAACAAGCAACCTAATATCCTAAAACCAGAAAAAGTTACTGAAATATGTTAGCATGCATCTGTTTTTTTTAAAACTTTGTTTATTAAGTTTTGGGTTTATACAACATATAAACATGAACATACACATATCGACAAACTCAACTCGTACAGACAATACTCACGTTAACCCCACCCACCCCCCCGACCAAGAGCACATCCTAGATACAGAGCAACAAAGGAGATTCAGGAAGAGGAATAAACAGAAATAAACAAAATGACAAGGCAACAGATGGTAATACATTTTTTTTTTAAAGAGACAAACAAACAAATAGATAAACAGTTACAGATCCAACACATAAGCATCATTAACAGTAGCAAACAGGCCAACCAAGTGGGCATCAGTCAGCAGGCATCAGAGTCAACTCCTTTACAAACTCAACACATGGGGACCATACTTTAGTAAATTAGTCAGGGAAACCTCTCAGTGTATGTCTCATTTTCTTGAGTTGGAGCAGAGATAGCAACTCATGGACCCATCTTCTAAAGGAATGGGGTTTATTAGATTTCCAATTCATCAGAATGAGTCTGCGTGCGATGAGGCTACTAAATGCTACTACTTTCTTCTGTGCATTTGTGGCATCAGTATCTGTAGGTATCACCCCAAAAATGGCTGTGAGTGGGTTGGGCTTAAGAGGCGTATCACACAGAGCAGAAAGGCAGTCAAAAACCGAGGACCACAAATTGACGAAGGAGGGACAAGACCAGAACATAGGGCCCAACAAGACTGGGTTACTGCACCTAGGACAGTTGGGGTTAACAGTTGGATATATTTTGGCTAACCTGTTGCTGGAGTATTGAATTCTATGTAAAACCTAGAATTGAATTAACCCATGTCGTATTTAAATGGAGGAGGTGTGTACAGCAGAGATGCAATACGCACAGACATCCTCAGGAATTATTATTCCAAGATCATGCTCCCAGGTCTCCCTTAGTTTAGTCCTTATCGGGGGATCGATACTCTGGACAATAGTATACGTCCTGGAAATTAGGCCTTTGTCATAAGGATTCAGATTTAACAGCTTATGCATATGATCTTTGCTTGGGGGCTTGGGATAGGAAGAAAAATGTTTAGCAGCAAAGTTGCATGCTTGGAGGTATCTGAAAAAATGTGATTTTGGAATATTGTGTTCTTTGCAAAGAAATTCAAAAGACAAATGATTTTTTATCGAACAAATCTTGAAAGAAGACTAGTCCATGTCGGTGCCAGCCAGCAAAGGTTAAGTCCAATTGTGAAGGTTTGAAGATGTGATAAAAAGACATTGGAGAAAAACTATTTATCTGCTGAAAGTTCAAATATCTGCGGAACTGTGTCCAGATTTTAATGGAGTTTGATACCACAGGATTGGAGTAAATCTTGGTTTTACTGCATGCTGATAAGCATGCATCTTTTAACAGGAAAAATACACCTGATCCCTCGCTTTGGTGACATATAGCTGCAAATTCATCCTCCCTTATATTGAAGAAACAGATTTGTGTGATTGTGCACGTCTGTCCACCTCAATAACTAACAAATGACTTCAGTCTACCTTGATAAAAGAAGACAAACTTTCCGTGTTTAGCTGAAGTGTCATGTGCAGTTGTATCTGTTTATTATTGTTTGCGTCTGTGCGTGTATAAAGGTTTACATGTACCGACCATTTCTGTGCATGCTCACAGAGATTTATGTTCTATGAATGAGCGTTTGTGTGCGAGTATTTGTATGTTTATGTCTACGCATATGAGTGTATACAGTTTTATGCTTGAATTTCCATCGTGTCCTTACCTTTGAGTTGCTGGTTTCACGTGGCACTGCGGTGCTTGATTTCCTCCCCACTGTTGACCAAACACTTCCATATTAGATGTCTGGTGTTCCCTCAGACATTATCTGTACATCTGTCTGGATACGTGACACCGGAGATGTACAGATACTGTGATCCTCTGTGTTTTTGAAACCTTTTTTTTCCTCCTTCTTCTTAAAACCTTCAGTCATCCAATCATGGAATAGATGCTACTAAACCAAATATCCCCAGAGGATGTCAGTGTTGTTGCTTTCTGTAATGAGCTATAGATAAAGATTCATACGGTGTTTGTGTTGATGATAAGGTTTGAAACAGTCTTACTTTCATGCTCTTTTTATAGTTATTTTTGGCCTATCAGGCAGTTGAAGTGTGTTAGGAAATTTGGGAGTAGAGATTCAGGGACAAAATGCAGCAAAGGGGCGTAACCGGGAGTCGAACCAACAACCTCCGTTACAAGAAATACAGCCGTACCGTATGGTGCATGCTCCCTTGTTGCATGACTTTTGAACAAATTCCTCTCTTTGCTGATTTCATATTAAAGGAGATCAAAGTCCAAAATAAGATTTTCCATTCTTCTGAAAGTCCATCCACTTCCAGCGTTTTGTTTTTCCTATAGCGCCTTTGATTGAAGGCGGAACTGCACATATTTGGTAGCTGGATGCTGCCAAATATGTGCCAAAAAGGAGTCATCTTAGATCCTTGAAAGCATTAACAGTAATGCACTGCAGTGGAGGAGACTGACTTCTGGTGACTGCCGCAGGCTTTTCCTGGTTGTGTAACTCTGGCTTCTGCAGCTCAAAAGGGGATTTAATAGCTTGTGTCTGTGACTTAACACCAGGTGTCTGCAAAACTTTTGCAGACTGAAGAGAATCCATGGCATGATCATCACTCTGCACCCCTTAATACAGCTTTATGATATGTGTAGCTTCTTGAAAAATGCTCACTAACACTTTTTATCTGCACTTTTGAAAGAAAAAAACAAATCTGAAGCAAAGCAGAAAACATACTTTGGATCCCACAGGACTCATTAAGTGTCATTTGTATCTGTATTACTGTAAATATACCATGTATTAAAATAGAGTAATTCTGATTAGGCTAAATACATCTTGCAGTAATGCTTTAGTTGCCAAAATAGCTCCAAGATAACACTCAAGTTGAACCTGAAAATGAAATATTTAATAACTTGATCCACACCAAAGATTAATCTTTAGTAAGTCAAGTGAAACATTAAAAATAACTCTAGTTATTATAATATTCATCTCTGCCACTATTTTGTTTTAACAAGCAGTTTTCCATTCAGTGTTCCAACATGTGATTGTGAAAGCTTGCAGAGGGCAAACAGCCCACACACAAACATTTGTGATTTTGCCGCCCCACAGTGTGCCCCCACCCTCATTTAAGTAAGAAAAGCTCAGCGTCTACAAATGTACCTAACACTCACTAACAGCGGCCTTCCCATAAGTAAAGCTAAAGTAAGTTTGACGTAAGCGCCATTAGACTCATTACGATGCTAATTTGAATTTCCTTGGTGCCCATCATTCCCTCTATTGTCGTGTAAGTGAAGGTTTTTGCAGGCTGAATGCAGCCGAGACTCGGGGGTCACTCTCATTAACAAGCTATGACTCAAATTTGCATTTGACCAATCAAAATAAGGTGTGTTGTATATGCTCTTTAAGTGGAAAAAGTAATTGAATTAATAAATGTTATTAGATACATTTAAAGGCGCTGTGAGGAGTTTTTCACCAGCTGAGAAACAGACTCAAACCAACACTGATGCCTCTTTATGACCTTCAAAAGCAAACAAAACCATGAACAACACTGATACCTTCTCTGTTGTCATTTTTAAAGCCTTAAACCACTCAGAGGGGGTAGGTGTCAGACCACATGATTGACATTTGGTTTAAGAAACATCACCTTACATCTGTTTTCATGGCAAATAATCACATTGAGAGATACATCTGGCTGTTAAGAGACAGCAGGGTGAGGTTTTTGTTGAAAACACAACTTTTGCATTAGAGAACAAGAGATAAGAGGTATCACTTTGTCCGCTATGGGGCGCCAAAATTGATATAAATCAAAAGTTCCTCACAGCAGCTTTAATTAAGTGTTAAATGTAAAGAGTTTAGTGTATTTTTTAGATCCAGTGGTTGTGAAAAAGAGTAGCTCAGTTTGAACCCCTTTTTGCAGAAGAGTCGTTTGAGATCATAACATTGAAGATTTCAGGTAAATCTTCATCCAAATCACTGGCTGACATTGTTGTAACAAAGAACAGGTCAAAACAGGCCAAAGAACACTGGTTTGATGTGACATTGTGAGAATTATATGCTCGTTGAAACATCACTTTTTTGCTATTTTATTGTGACTTCATATTTAAACCTGTTCAAAGAGATAAGCATAAACTTACCTGAAAACTTTTGATGGATATGTAGTATTTACTATATCAAATTTGAATCCCTTATTTTTAAAAATATATTTTAAAAAGTGACATTCTGACATTACTGGAATGCTCAGCATGTACTTGTGACCAAACATCATTGAAACTCCTGATGTTTGTGCTTTTTTTTCCATTTACATGGCATAAAAGAACATTAAGGTGTTGCCTAGTGATATACTGTGAAAAGAAACTTGTGGCTACTTGATGACAATTAGATAACATGTGAATAAAGAAGGTTTTTAAGTTGTTGATACACATCAACAGTGATAACTGTAATACCTCTGTGGACAGTATAATGTGAATGAATCAGATGACTGTTGTTTAAAACATAACACACAACAGACATATGGTTGTACGGTGGCAGTAGACCAATCATACTTACTTGAAACTTGAAACCAGAACTTTCTTCAGTTAAAGAAAGAAAAAACTGAAATGATTGTTTTTGGAGCCAAGGAAGAAAGGTTAAAGGTTACTGCTCAGCTCCAATCTGCACAGATGAAATGTTCAAACCAAGCCAGAAACCTTGGTGTAGTCTTAGACTCAGACCTTAATTTCAGCAGCCACATTAAGACAATTACAAAGTCAGCCTACTATCACCTTAAGAATATATCAAGGATTAAAGGACTCATGTCTCAGCAGGATGCAGAAAAACTCCTCCATGCATTTATCTTTAGCAGACTAGACTACTGTAACGGGGTCTTTACAGGACTCCCTAAAAAGTCCATGAGACAACTGCAGCTCATACAGAATGCTGCTGCTCGAGTCCTAACAAGGACCAACAAAGTAGACCACATCACTCCAGTTCTTAGATCTCTTCACTGGCTTCCTGTCTGTCAGAGAGTAGACTTTAAAATCCTGCTGATGGTTTATAAAGACCTGAATGGTTTAGGCCCAAAATACATTGCTGATCTGCTGCTACTTTATGAACCACCTAGACCTCTGAGGTCATCAGGTACCGGTCTGCTTTCGGTCCCAAGAGTCAGAAGGAAACATGGTGAAGCAACGTTTAGTCATTATGCACCACATATCTGGAACACACTCCCTGAAAGCTGTAGGTCTGCTCCAACTCTCACCTCTTTTAAATCAAAGATTAAGACTTTCTTATTTACCTCTGCCTTCCTATCTTAGATTATTTTAACTCACTTTAAATTAAAATTTTAATGTAATTTTTAATATATTTCTAATTTTCCTTTTCTTTTCTGTTTTATTATATTTGTAATTTTAATTATGTTCTTTTATGCTTGTCTGAATGTCTCCAAATGTTTTTAATGTTTTAATGTAAAGCAGATGAGTTGCCCTCGTGTATGAAATGCACTATACAAATAAAGCTGCCTTGCCTTGAAATGGTTAAAAAAAACCTAAGTCTTCTTACAGCGGCTTTTGGTTTCACGTTCAGAGGCATATAGCATCATGTAAAAGCTGGAAAAAGAAACTAATGTGCACTATTTTCAAAACGGCATGAAAAGAGTTTAAAAAATCAGACCATTTATTAGTGGCGACTGTTTTGATGTGAGTGAAATGCACATAAGTGTAAGATAAAGTTACTTTAAGGACAGGTTGCTGTTTTCAACTGACCTCTTATAGTTCAAATATGAAGTCTTAAAAATTAGTTAACTACTGGTATGCATTATGCTTTCTCTGAACTGGCCAGGTCTGTAGCTGTTCTGGAAAAAATCAAACCTCTGCACTGCTGGTAGAAATGAGCCAAACCTGGCTGGACTTCAGCCAAGCAATATGAGGCCAAAGCTGTCCACACGCTCCAACACAGAGGATTAACAGATCCTGCTTTTTCAAAGAGTGTCACCTGGAACTTATGGAAAGATTTTGTGCAGCAGCCACTTTGAAATGGGGATTAAATTAATTTTTATTTGATTTTTCCCCATCCCCAAAAAAAGAGTAATATTCCTGTGCTATTTGTACAATACTCTGAACTAACCCTCAGAGCTGTTAAAGACTTTTTCTGTCACTCTTAAAAAAAAACTGAGACTCCATGGCTAGTTAAATAAAAAGTAGAAATGTACCCAAGAATGCCATTACTGCCCAGTCAAGGAATAAAGCAAAAACAACTTTATCATGTAATGTGATTTTTTTTTGGATTGACATTCACCATTCAAATACATGTGATTTCAGTCCAAAGGGTTTGTGCTAACCTGGTCATGAATCTCCTTGTATCTTTCATACTCCACCCCACATTTTTGGAGGCTTTTGTGGAATCTCACAGGTGAGTACGACACTTGAGGGTTTTGTGAGACCGTGTTCTGCACAGATGTTTCATCAGACTTGGACTCAGACAAGCAAACATCTTGGCGCTGCTTGATGTTTTCACATATTCTGGCAGCAAAATGAAGAGTTGCTCGAAACATCAACAAGAATTCCTTCCAGCTGGGAGAATTCTTCAACGAACATGGCCAAGGTACTGGCATTCATGCCATTCCTTGATTCTAGACTTATTTTCCTATGTTAACATTCAAAGCTTTAATATAAATGGTGGCTGAATCATTGGTAGATGCACTGATGATGGTGCTACCCCCTCCCCAAAATCAACCCGACTTTCATAGCTAGTTATAGGGAAGGGGGGAAAAACACACACACATCAACTATGTTAAATAAAAGATCATTTTTGATTTAAAATGATTAAAGAATGCTTTAAAATCAGTCTCTATCAAGACTTGACTTTGAAGGTGCATACTTGTTATGGTGCACTTTGTTGGGTAGTGTAGGTAAGGGATGACTGCCAGAACTGTGTGCTAGCTGCGTTGGCTAATTGGCTATAAATGCTCTTTGGGTGCATATTTTAATTTTTTTTTTTTATTTAATGTAATTGCATCCAATAGTGAGCAAAATATCAAGGGAGCAGTCAAGAAAAATACAAACCCAAAAAGGACTTGCTTCCAATGCTTGGGAAATTGGCCAGTAGTAGCCCAGTTAGCCACCAAAACAATGGTTTGCTTGCTGGCTAGCCCAGTGAGTAGTCACTGTTGCTGGCTTGTTCTCCAACCTTTTATTTGGGGGTGAAACTAAATGTCAACATTTAAGGCGTCCACAATGTTGGGTTTTTGTTTCTTAACAAAAATTGTCCAGCTGATATCTATGGAGGGACTTTCCTCTCAGTTTCGTCTCTGTTTCTTTGAGGTAGTTGTAAATGAAGGTGAAAATTGTTATTTTTCTCTGGACTTTGTGACCAAGAACATGTTTCTTTTTAAAGAGTACACCAATTTTGGTTGCCCTTTAGAGCAGCTGATTGATTGGGTATTTTGATATTACATGGTCTGCTTGCAGTTTCTCTCCTGCATGTGAAAAGCACAAGTGAAAACAGTGTGTTTTGCCAGCTCCAACAGCCC
Source organism: Notolabrus celidotus (assembly GCF_009762535.1). Lineage (NCBI taxonomy): Eukaryota > Metazoa > Chordata > Actinopteri > Labriformes > Labridae > Notolabrus > Notolabrus celidotus. The sequence goes on from NC_048290.1 coordinate 27,385,615, forward strand.
GTAGTTGTAGTTTCTAGATAACATCTCTTCAATGGAACATTCTGATTAATAGTTGTTGCTTCTTGGGTGAGTGACAGATATTGGTATGAACACAACTGGAAATGTGATGGTCTGCTGCTCTGACTTGTTTTGCATCCGTTAAATAAATGAAGAGATGTTGTATAAACCTGCGGTGTGTGGTTGTGTTTCTGTGTGGTGCATTCTGACTTCATGTCCGTCCATCTCTCTGGCACACTTTGCGTGGGACTGCAGGAATCTGTCTGTGAAGTTTTTGGCAAAGATCACAGCAAGTAATGTTTGATTCTTGACTGAGACACTAAATAAAATACAAGCAATGTGTTGGCGCCTGATATTTTGATGCCAAGAGCCATGTGTAGCATTAAACTGGAGCTGCTTGAATCAGTATTTGCAGAGACGAATATAATGATGATACATCTGTGATGCAGAGACTGTTTATATCTGTCTCTCATGTTGAAGTTGAGATACACAGACCTGCAAACACACGCACAGACACACAAGTACACATAGGTGTATGTGAGCTAAAATATGCAAACATGCTTAAAGTATTGTTTTAAGTGTCCACACACATCAGACCTACACATACACAAACATGTGTATCAGATTCCTATATACACCCAGACTCAGTTTCATGCTGTGGATGATGGTTTTCAGGGTTGTTTTAATGTCCTATGTTTCCTATATATTGTTTGTTTTTGGGGGGGGGTTTGTCTGACTTTGGCATGTGAGATCATAAACCAGTAAGAGCTTAACAGTGATGCCATTGTCTGATCTTCCAGCGTGTTTCACCCCTGTGTTTTACTCTCTTTTTTTAATCTTTCTTCTCCATGTTTGGTCCCTTTACAAGTTTTTAACTACCTTAGTGTTTTTTCATACCTTTCACACCATCTTGGATACTTGAGTTTGGTAATTCCAGTAACTTGGCCGTAGGGATTGGTAGGGAAGTTGGTCGTTCCTCTTTAATCCAAAGTGAAATATCCCAAAAGCTTGCCATGAAATTTGGTTCAGATATTCAGAGTCCCAAGAGGATAAATTCCACTAACTTTTGTGATCCCTCGGATCTCCTTTAACACCTTGAAACATTTTTGGTTTTAGTTTAACAACTTGATATCTTTGGGCCAATGACCATTACATTTAGTGGTGATATTCATGGTCCCCAGAGGATCATACCAAATGACTACACTGACTATTCTTGTAGTGCTAACCACAGGTCAGAGTTTTTATTTAATCAGTTAAATATACATATATATATATATATATATATATATATTCCCATGACAGATTGGCACTAAATTTTGTACAGAATTCATGATCCCCAGAAGCTGACCTATTTCTACTTTACTTAGTGATTTTCAACTTTTACTGAAGTGTTACTTTTAGGTTGAAATATGAGTCAAAGTGAAATGGAGTGACAGTCCCTCACTGTGTTACCATGAAATGTGGTTGGGACATTCATGCTCCCCTCAGGATAAGTCACAAGAACCTCTGCTATATGTTGCAGTGCATCATCATTATGCATTAGTGTATCAGCAAAAGTAAGCATATCAGCACCATATCTACCTAACATAGTATATTGGCAGTGTTATTTTGAGCACATTAGCATGCTGTCAGTAGTGCTAACCACATAGAGTACTTGCTGTAGCTAAAGGTGCATTTCGACCAAGAGTTCTGGGGTCTTTTAGCCCCCAGAACTACTTTACCCTGAACCAAAAGGTTCCTGTGCCCCCATTGTTGTGTGTGTTTCAACCGAGGGGCCAAAGCCACGGGTAGAAATCAGGCCAGTGACGTATGGGGGAGATAAAAAGTAAATGCACTACACCACCAGACCAGTAGAGGGCAGTAAGACAAAGACGAATGCCATTCATCCCAGATGACACCATAGAAGCAGACGGACAGGCAGGTATTATTATGAGCAACACAACAGTTAGCCTGTTAGCATGAAGAGACTCAGCTGGTGCTGTTTTAGATGGTGCTATATTTCATCACAGATGGATTCACTGAATCAACACGTGAGAGGAGATAAGCGCGAGTAGCAAAGACGTTTCAACACGGCTTTAAAATCCTTTTGAACTCAAAAGGCCGTGGCAGAGATTGGCCGGTGTTCTGGTTGAAACAGCGACCCTGTTAACTGGAGACTTTCAGCCGGATGCATCCCTCATGAACGTCTTTAGACGATCATTAAATATCTGATGAGGATATTGAATCTTAAAACTCCCTCTGTGTTTCAACAGCTGTGTAAACTCCACAAACACTGACACGTTCAGCTGAAGGTCTCCAGTTTACAGGGTCACTTTTAAAAACGTAACACCGGGAGAGACGCTTTCACGGTGGGCTGAGAGAAGACTACTGTTACAAGCTGCTAAATCAAGAGAATCACAGCTTCTTCTTTTGAAAAGTACACACACATACAAAAATGATAGAACAAATAAAAACTAATGAAAGAAAGAGAAATCAAGTGAATCACAGATGTGTGTGATGTTATTGTGGACGGAGGGAGGAATAAAAACACTGCGGTTAATCTACCAATCAGACACTTTCAGCATTGCAGGCCCTGCCCCTCAAAAGCCCCGGGGCTTTTTAGGTGGGAGATTATTTTTATTTTATTTTATTTCTTAGATTATCTACCCCTGAACTACATTTAGACCCTAGTTCCACCGGTCGAAACGCACTTAGTTCAGGGGTAAAGTCCCTAGTTCCGGGGTAAAGTTCCTCCGGTTGAAATGCCCCTTAAGAGTGAGGTGGCTAGCTTAATTGTAGTCTCCTGAGAAATACAAGATCATGCTCTACTTCACTTTAAACATGGGTTGCATGGAACATAACAAACAACATTAGAAAGCCTGTTGATTCAATGAAGCTCAGATTCAACTCAATAAATTAAAATAAATACATTTGTTTGCAACATGTCTGATCAAATCAGATGCAGTGCCTATCAGAATCGAATTTTAGCAATAGAGCTCAGAAAGTCAGCTCATTGATATATCATTTAAGGAGTGAGTAACTCTATTTGCATCACCCATGCAGCCCCATTTCATGGTAGATAAATTACGTCATGCTATTAGACTTTGTTTTATGCATGTTTTTATGCAACATTTATTAGTCATTACTTGTGATTTTCTCAGTGCTTAGAATTCTAACTGACTTGCCATTGAATCTGTCTGACGTGTAACGTGGTTTGATCTCACCAACACTTTGCAGCTGAATCTCCAAACTTGGGATCTGAAACCAGAAGAAAACCACTCTGTGTTCTATCTTTGAGTGTGTCATTCTCTCCCCACAGTGCCTCTTCCCTTCATCTAAAATTAGTGGAAATCTTTCTTTAGTATATCTTGCACTGTTTCTGTCGTTTTGACAGTTGTTATTTTGGTCTTGAGCTTTCATGACAAACGTAAATGTGTATACAATCTCAGTGAATGGAAAGGGACACATCTAATTCTAAACTTCTAACACATTCAGGATGCTGGGATGTTTTTCATATTTTGTTGGTGTTAGTGAGTCTGTGGTTGGGAGGCTGTGGGTCTTGGCAGACATCCGCAAAACAACAACAACACAATCTCTCTTCCTTTGGTCTCTCCCTCCTTCATCCTCTCATCTTTTACCTATTTCCTTTAATTCCTTTCTTAATTTTTTTCTTCCCTTCAGACATGGTTCTCCCTTCCTTCCATTGTTTATCTCTCCCAATCTCTGTGTCTCTTTTATTCATCAGTCTTTTACCACAAGAAACAAACACATTTCTCACGTGGTTTGGATTTCAGGTCAAACTTTCCATGACATGGACTCATTCTGAATGTGGATATGTATGTGAGGTTTGGGGCATTAAAGGTTGAGGTTAAGCATAATGAGTTTTAGGTCTGTTCTTTTTTTTTTAGAACCAAGGAACTGATGCAAAGTGCCCAAAACTATTTCCATACATCATAATAAAAACATGCTTGGTTGAGAGCTGGTGTGTGCAGTTTGTTCAGCTTACAGATCCAATCTTGGGACAGCGGTTTAAGGAAAATGCAGATATGCTCTTAAATAGCCCTGTGTGGGTTTTTTGATTCCTACTGTCTGTCTTTATCTGACTTCTGCATAGTCAAGAGTAAGAGATTTATTTCTGGCACTGCTGTCTGCTGTTTTTGTTGTCCAGTGTTGAGAGCATGTTGTTTTGACCAAATTATACCCATCATCCTGTGCAGTTTGGGAATTGGTGTCTCTCAGTCCAAAGGCAGTGTTCCGTAAAAGAGCTGTGTCGATTCACAACAGGTCCTTGGGCTTTTTTCAGCCACAACTGCAGATATATCATGGAAAAAATTCTGAAACCATATTTGAGGCATGAAATGTTAAATCAACAAATTTTATGCAATAGGATGCGGTGCAGTAAAACGCATTCAGATGCATGCATTTGAATTCATACAATTCAAAAGCTTTCAAACCTTGAAACCACGGATAACATGAATAGTCAGGGGAGGATATCCATTAGTGACCTTTAGAGGATGTAGAGGGGTCAAACTGTTAAACCTCAGAAGCTGTGTGTGTAAATGTGTGTGTATTTGTGCTTTGTCTTGCTATAAATAAGAAGGAAATGAAACAGAATTGGTTACTGGACATTTTTGTGCATTTCTGGAAGTGTGTTCTCTAAAGTTACGTGCAACAAGCATGACTAATATACTGACTAAAAAGAGCAGTCTGCAGGCGATAATGGTTATTTACTTATTCCTTAGTCTGCTCCCTTTTGTTTGCATGTTAATACACGCGATGTGAAAGCTCTTATGGTCAGTATGAGTCCATAATAAGTTCTTTCAGCTGTATTGGTTTGAACCTCGGCATGAAACAGCTCAGTGTTGTTCCTGACTCACGCTGTTCTGAAGATTAACATTGTTCCTTCACTCAAAAGACAAGTAGTAGTAAGATTGATAGCTGTTTTCTTTGTGGCTAGCTGTGTTTTCAAGGCCCTGGTGTTGTCTCTGAGAGGACTGATAGACTGAGTGGCTGGACGGCTGCTCTGTAGGGTTTTCTCTGCGTGTCTGTGTGTCTTTGTGTGTGGCTGTAAAAGGCAAAAGAGAGAAAACAGCTTGACTGACTGAAAGACAGACATGATAAAGTCTATGACCAGTGAATGTTTGAGGTTGCAAACTTATTTGTGCTGTTTGGTCACTAACATTGTAAGGCTTGCAGTAGTTACCGAAAATTGGATGCATAAGACACATTTTTAATGCCTGTTTTGTCATACATTGGTGTGACCAACACACCAGCAGAAAATGCAGGGAGCATGCTGGATACACAATCAATTGATTAATCAATCTTTATTCATATAGCACCAAATCACAACAAACCTTATCTCAAGATGCTTTACAAACATAGCAGGTCTAGACCATACTCTATATTAAATTATTAACCAAGACCCAACATCAAGACAGGATAAGATCCAGTCCTGTCTTAAGATCCAATCTTAAGACAGCACCCCTTGCAGTATTTAGCTAGTTACAGCGGCAAGAAAAAATGTCCTTTTAACAGGCAGAAACCTCGAGCAGAACCAGACTCATGTTATACAGCCATCTGCCTTGACAGAGTTGTGGTTGGAAAGAGGGATAGAGGAGAATATAAGAGAGAGAGAGAGATGATAGTGATGAGACACAGCAATGTGGACCAGTCTAGCCGCACCACATTTGAACACATTTCTTCCTCATTAGGTTATAATCATGTATTTTAAATAAACTGGTGTATGCTATTAAATGAATAAATCTTCTGAAGTGCTCCCTTGATTGAAAAGACTCCTCAATTTATGACAAGTTAATAGCTGAGGGGGTGGCGTAAATCTCTGCGTATTGGTTGCAGGCATAGGTCCATCTGTACCTTTCAAATGTCAGCGCAACCACTACTGAGCTCAACTACCTTATCACTAGCTAGCAGGATTCCCATAACAGAAGTACTAGAAAAAGCCTTACATCTGCATAGAAATTGCACATTTCTGAATGCAGTAGAGGTCCACAGTAAGGAACACATTTTGAACCCCTTTCCCTCGGGGAGACCTCCAAAAAACCACAATATTATGCTGGTCCAAATTTTATGGTAAATCTATGCATAAAGGTTCTGTTTTTCAATTGACATGACATGACTCTCCGCATTATTGATAATACTGATGAAACAGGGGAACTTCAAAAAGTCTACTGATTAAACCAGAGTCAGCAATTTGGCTTAAATGTATTATTCAAATAGGTTTATTCAACTATTTAAAACTCAACGATTGGGACCAGCCAAACCAGTACCTGGAGGCAGCCTCACTGCTTGCCTTTATAACAATAACCAACTTTTATTTAAACATTTTTTTTTCAATCATCATATATTTCATCATTTCAGTGTGTGGAAATATAGTGTTGGCATATTTGTGTGTTTCCATAGGTTTAATGCTTGGGACTCCTGTACAGCTTGTTCAGGGTGTAGTGGATCTGGATGGATGGGGGATTTGTGAAGTTGACGTTTCAATCACCACAATCTCCAATACACACACATGCACTCCTGCAGGTTTGCACACATACATGCAGTCACGAACGAGAGCTCAGACCTCCAGCCATTTGGTTTGAGGCTGATTCCCTGTGACAGCCTAAATATTTGGCTGCGTCCAGGCACCAAGGTAAATGCACCCCACAAGAATGTTATTACAGGGTGAGAAAAGAGAGAGAGAGAGAGAGAGAGAGAGAGAGAGAGAGAGAGAGAGAGAGAGAGAGAGAGAGAGAGAGAGAGAGAGAATTTAGAGTAAAGCTGAGAAAGTGGGGGAAACACATTACATGGCTCATATAAATATTATTTATACTTGGATTATTAGTGATCAGATGTCTTTTTAAAAAAATGTTTTCAACTGAAATATACGTTTGGGAAATACATTTTCCATTGCACAATCATTTTAAATACCCTTCCTGCTTACAGCTGTCTCTCTGTGTAGGCCTTTTATTCATGTATAACTATCAAACATTCTTAATGTTCTGGGCGTTGTTCATTACAGGTGCTAGTTTAAATCTCAGTCTTTAGACCAGAATGCCTCTTTGTTTTCGTCCCACTTTAGTCCTTTATTACGGTGGCCCTGAAGGACAAAACTAATTTACAAAAGATGAAACACTTTAACAAATTTGGAGACAAAGTGACATTTTGGAAAACATTTTTACATTTTATAAAACTAAATGACATTAACAAAACACTTTTACCAAGGCCAAAACACAAATTTACAAAATCACAAAACACTTTTACATTTAAAGCTGGGGTTGGTAATCAGATTTAGATACATTTTTTGTCATACTGGTTAAAATTATCTTTATGTCCTGATGGCAATCATTACATGATGTGTTCCTAAAAAAGAGTGAAAAAAACCTGCTATCTACAGCCGGAGTAAACCTTGGAAAACACTAACCAATCAACGTTTTTTGGCTCCCCAAATTTTAAACCAATCAAATCCCGTCCAGCCGTTCTGCCCTCCTCCTGCGCGTACATTTCCCCGGCGTGCACTCCTCCGAGTTCCCGTCTCCTGCCTCTACTTCCCCTGACTCTATTTACTGCCCCTCTCGCTCGTCCTCGGGCCTGTCCCCTCTGACCTGATGAGGTGCTTTGCTCAGGACTGTAGTCCGGATCAGAGTCTAAAAAGCTCTCACCAACAAGCAGAATAATTAATGACGTTCAGTAAGTCCTACAGAAAATATAGATTTATTGTAGCGTCCGTCCGGACGCTGTAGTGATGACGAGCCGATTTGTGAAGTCGTGATCACGCCAACCAACAAAGCAACAATCAATGTTTGAATGAATGAAGAACTTCTCTTGTCTCTCCTCTCTCCCACTCGCACACTGTACACCTCTCCTGATGCCTTCACTGACTGTCAACACTGTAGGAATTAAGAACATCTACACTGAACACGTTTAACAAACAGTAGAGTTGTTACAGTATTATATATGTGTTATAACTTTTCTCCTGATATCGTGTCACCAGTACAACTGGATAATGCTAGCATGACAGTTGTGAGTACTAACAGCAGCCATGTTTGTTTGTGTTTTTAACTTTCACTATGATAATGTTTTGGTGAGGACCGGTTTTGAATCAGTCACCATCATATGGTCGAGAATCAGCGGCGCTCGTGCATGTGAGCCGGGGGGGGGGCGTCGTTTTGGAGGAGCTCTGAGGGAGGAGGGGAGGGGTTAGACGGAGTCATGAGGAAAAGCTACATTCAAATTCATGCTACTTTACCGAGACTACCAACCCCAGCTTTTAACATGTAATCAAATTTACAAAATCAAAAAACACTTTTACATTTAAACATGTAATCAAATTTACAAAATCAAAAAACACTTTTACATTTAAACATGTAATCAAATTTACAAAATCAAAAAACACTTTTACATTTAAACATGTAATCAAATTTACAAAATCAAAAAACACTTTTACATTTAAACATGTAATCAAATTTACAAAATCAAAAAACACTTTTACAAGCGGTGAGACAATTTTACAAACGATGGAACCATTTCTGAAACAAATTTACATTCATTATTCACGAAAAAAGGGAATGTACCAAACACCGGAAGTGATCCGGAAGTGATCAAGTGAGGGGTCACCATGAGTTGGCGACCTGTCCAGGGTGTACCCTGCCTTCCGCCCGAAGCCAGCTGGGATAGGCTCCAGCCCCCCGTGACCCCTGACGGAATAAGCGGTCAAGATAATGGATGGATGGATAGATGGAGAGAAACCAAATGGAGCGACGTTACACAAAGTGTAGGTACCAACTTGGGTGCTTACCTGGTTGATCCTGCCAGTAGCATATGCTTGTCTCAAAGATTAAGCCATGCAAGTCTAAGTACACATGGCCGGTACAGTGAAACTGTAAATGGCCCATTAAATAAAAAATGAAAGTAAATTTGTTTCAGAAATGGTAAAAGTGCTCCGTCGTTTGAAAAAAATGGCTAATCGCTTGTAAATGTGTTTTTTTTTTTATTTTGTAAATTTGTTTTCTTAAATGTAAATTTGTTTTGGCTTTGGTATTTTTTATAAAATGAATTTTTTTTTTCCCAAAATGTAGATCTGTCTCCAACTTTGTAAAAGTGTTTCATCTTTTGTAAATGTGTTTTGTCCTTCAGGGCCACCATCCTTTATGTCCTACACACTGTCTTTAAATTCCTTCAATTAGCTGATCAGATATTTGTATGCAAGCAAAAAAAACCAAAAACATATTTATTTTCTATCCTGTGGCGACATAAAGATATGGGTTTGTACTGCACTTCTACTACTATCCCTAAACGTACCTGCAGGGACTGGGGCACTGGACAGACACTCAGTTCACAGCACTCTGAACTGCATCTTCGATGACTGAGTTGATCAAAACAACAAAACACCTCACTCATTATGTCAACTAACATATCACCAAACTGGGATAAATCCAGCTGTAGACATGGAGCTGTTAATGGTATTAACACTAAAAAATTGCACTTCTCAAATATTGAATTGAGGTCATCCAGTAGCTAATTGTGTCTTTGTCACTGATACATCAGTAAACAAACTGCAAATGAGAAAGATGCATGGAGGCAGTGTGAGTTTACACCCTAAGCACACCTGTTGCAGGTAAGTGCTAAAACTGTGCCGCTGTCACAGGAATGCATTACTTGTTATTTGATAGATTAGACACATAATGGGAGAAAATATAATGAATGTTGAATGTCCAAGGGTCCACCACTAACAGTTTTGACTCATCATCGCCACGTTAACAAAGACAAAACATACGTATGTTAAAGGTTCTTTTTTTATAAGTGATGTACCTCAGCCCTCCATCATCTTGTCTTCATCATGGAAAAAATGTTAATGAACATGTATCATCATCATTTTGGTTAACAAATTGAACTCTGATGCTGGAGTTAAAGTAAGGTCTTACCCTTTTAGTAAACAACCAGGGAATCAATTTATAGCTTCTATGAGGTACTTTGTCTGTTTCCATTTTGGCAACCCTTGTAGACAAAATGATATCTCTTACAATCTGCATCTTTGATGACCAGGAGTTGATCCAAACTTACTGAATGTGTCTGATGTTTCACCAAACTGGATTAAATCAAGCTGTAGATGCAGAGCTTTTTACGGTAACCACGGCAACAACGTCAAACATCAAATATTAAACAGACGTCCCCGGTTGTGTCTGTGTCACTCACGCACACCGGGGGTAAAAATCATCAATGAGGATGAGACAGATGCATGGAGGTGAGGAGAGCTGGTTCATAAAGCACATCTGCTGCAGGTAGAGACCAAGCTAACACTGAGCCCCTCAATCTATAAATAACACGCTGTCATGGTCACTTGTCCTGCCTGCTGTCCTCTCTGTTTCACCCGTTCTCTGTGCGTGTTTTGTTGTTGAAAAGTGCCGATCAAGTCAACAGTTAATTATTATTACTTCATAACAGCACAGGAAACACAGACACATGCTCATATAGGTAGGGTTATTTTCTGCAGACCAGCTAAATGAAGCCACATTAAATCCCACAAAATCTCCCTGAGTGACAGTCAGGGTCAAGAGTCTTTGGCACCTTATTTTGGGGGTCGGGGGCTGAAAAGTTTGGGAACCCCTGTCCTACAAGACTTATTATACAGAGTGTCATTCCTTACAAAAGCTTTTATACAAAGTATTACAATACTTATATTTTTCAACATCCTATATATGAAACACATTTTTTACAGTGGCTGTGAAATGCAATGGAAATTTACAAAGGATGACACTTTCACGAAATTGGAGGCGAATTAACATTTTGGAAAACATTTAAACATTTTATAAAACAAAATTACAAAATCAGAAACCTTAACAAGCAGTAAGATAATTTTACCAGTCCCGAAATAAATGTACTAACGGCAGATTCTACCGGTTAAGTAACGTAGTACCGGTTTTCAAAATAAAAGACTTCTGTAATATCAAAATGTGCATTAAAGGAATTAATTAACAACCCTTCATTTAATACATAATTGACATTAACAATCCTGTTTCCACTTAAATATTTTGACTCAGACTGACAGGCGAACACTTCAAAATGTGTTCCTGCCAAACACAGCAATATCTGATTTGGAATTTCAAAATAAAAACCATCAGATATTCAGCTTATTCCACTGATTTCTCTGATTGAAAATATCCAGAATTAACCCAATTTCTGCTCATTTCAAGTTGCTTTATTTTGACAGGACACATCAGAATGACCTATGATTGGCTGGATTACATAATGAGGTTGTCCACTACTAGTATTAACTATAATGAGTCAGTGTTAGCTGGGATTTGCTCATAATCTTACTTTTAATTCAATCAAAATCATTGTAATATGCAAAATTTCCAATGGCTTTTATTTTGAAATTCCAACTCAGATGTAGCTGTGATTGGCAGGAACACATTTTTGAGGTGTTCTTTTGTCAGTCTGAATCAAAATATCTTAGTTGTCAATGTCAATTATATATTAAATCCCTGGTTTTTGCACATTTTCATATTACAGACATCTTTTATTCTGAAAATCATTGGCATGTTCCTGTTCCAATAAAATGTAAAAATGTTTCCCAAAATGTAAATTTGTCTCAAACTTTGTGAAAGTTTTTCATCCTTTGCACTTTCAAGCCACCGTACTATTTCCGTGCATAAACATAGATACCTGGCAGAATTCAAAACTTTGCTTAGAAGACAACCAAGACAATTACAAACACTATAAACACAGGTTGTGTTTGATTTAGGATTTCATTAGACAAGACCGCCTACCTGATACAGTCACTACAAAAAGAACTTCTTTCTGTTGCCCTCTCTGGAAACACAAACTACATTGGGAAGCAATAAATAACAGAATATGAAAAAACCCGGAGGATCATTTTTCTGCATTGTTGACTTTTGAGAACAAAAAGAGGAAGACCTGTCATGTGGTGAAAACAAGTCTGGTTCTGACTCTCAGCACATTGACTGACTTATGTCTCCATATCTGTTTCTATTTCCCGGCCTGCAGTTTAGTGTGGTTTGAGAGCATCCAGAAGAAACAGGCTGTGATGTTTGCTGGTAGACAGAGACAAAAACAGAGACGCAGATAAAGATGGGTAAAGCTGTTAGAATGAGGAGAGACGTTAGATATCACATATCCACACACACACACACACACACACATGGTTTTACCTCTATACTTGTGAGGAATGTCAACATTACCATTGACCTTCACAATAAGACCCCAAACATGAGTTCCAAAACCAAGTTTGAACCCTTAACCCTCCTGTTGTCCTCGGGTCAAAATGACCCGCCACTGTGTTAAAAACCCCCCAAAAATCCCCTAAACAATATTTTTTCAACTTGAAATTTTATGACTTTTCCTAGATTGGCCCCAACAGTAGAAAAAGTGAAATGTTGCTTTTATTCACATTTCCATGTAAGCTGTACAAAAAAAGGTACAAAGGTGGTCTTCGGGTCAAAATGACCCGTGAGGCAAATAGAGTTGAAATCAAGGTCACAGAGTTATTTGCACACCAAAGAATGTTACAATGTTTTAGTTGTGTCTCAGATCAATCAGTAGCAGAAGTAAACAAGACAAGACAGGTGGCGTTCTTGCAGACTGCAGAACTCTTTGTCTGTGGATTTCCAGAGGTTATAAAGGTGCTGCAGATGACAGGACCCCGAATTCTCTCTGTGCTGAAGCCATGAGTGTGCGTTACAACGTTGAAGAGGCTCCAGAGCAGATTTTTTTAGATGTCCAGCAAGACAACTCTGATTCAGAAGAGGAAGTGGGAGATGTATCAGAAGAAGAAGATGTGGAGGAATACAACCCAGAGCATGATGAATCATCTTCAGAAGAAGAAGAAGAAAACCCTGAAGCTGAAAGTGAGACTTTCCTTTCAAAAAATGGCAAAATAACATGGTCCTCGGCAGCATATGACCAACACGGCAGGCATGCAGAACAAAATGTCATAAAGATGACCCCAGGACCCACAAGGTATGCCGTTTCTCATGCCCATGACATTGTCTCTACATTCTACCTGTTTATCACACCAGCAATAGAAAAAATAATCCTGGAGATGACAAATCTGGAGGGTTTTCGCAAATCTGGAGACAGCTGGAAAAAGATTGATGAGACTGACCTGCAGGCCTACTTAGGGCTGCTAATCTTAGCAGGTGTATACAGGTCCAGAGGTGAGGCTGCAGCTAGTCTATGGCAGTGTTTTTCAACCTTTTTTAAGCCAAGGCACATTTCATACATTAAAAAAATCCTGAGTCACACCACCAACCAAAAGTGTTACAAAATGACACATTTAGTCTCTCAATATATGAATCTATTTATCTGAGAGGGGGACTTTGGCTACTTCTTTAACTGTGTCAGGGCGAAGCATCTAATTTACAATGGCTTTTGCAGGTAATATTAATGTCTCTGCCACAGTGTGTGGCTTTTTTGATTTGGCTACGATTTCAGATACTAAGTAGCTAACTTTGAGAGCTCTCGCAGACACCGATGTAGTTTTTCTCATAAAAGTTGCCTTTTCAACCACCCATATTACGCTCTTCATCCAGTTTAGAATTTTGTCCAGGGCCCTGTTTGGAGTTTTCATTTTTCCTTTTTGAATATTTATCCATCGCTGTTGTACGCCTACGTCTTGTCACATACACATCTTGCGCGCATCATTAATTCTATTGTCTTAAATTAACAAGGTCATTAATGCACTTTATTGCCACCCAGTGGGTGGGGAGCACAGGTCAGTACATGGACGAGGACTGAATTACTCCGCCAGTCACTACACTGCAGGTAAAGACGCACTACATGGCAAATTATGTGCTGTATATGAATAATACTTTTTTGGAATAATCAAGTGAAATTTGATAATGTCCCACGGCACACCTGACGATCTGTCACGGCACACTAGTGTGCCACGGTACAGTGGTTGAAAATCACTGGTCTATGGGATGCAGAGAGTGGAAGGCCAATTTTCCGAGCCACAAAACTCCTTTTTGCACATTTCTATTCTTTTCTTAAACTATAGAAATACAAGTGAAGAGGGAAAACTCAGGTATTCACACATTTTGTGGTGAATGACAAGTTGTTTCTTCAAGCAAGATAAAATTAAGCTGCTTATATTGGGGGTTTTAGTGAAGACGGGTCATTTTGACCCGGAGGACACGGGGTGTATACAGAATATGAGGACAACAGGGGGGTTAAACATCTCTCCAAAGTTGACCTCACTAAGAAGCTTAACTATTAGGTAGTCCTTACAATGAGAGCTTTACCAGAACTCCCACACCCAAAATTGCTCCTGCTGTTGTTCAGAGGTGTGTGAATGTGTAAGAATGGCATTAGCTAATACTAATGATCCCTTACCAAAGCAGCCTCTACCATTAGTGTGAATGGGTGAACTGTAGAACTTTAAAAACTCATAAAAGGTCAATTTTTCCAATGAAACTGAGTTTTTGATTGGGACAGAGAGATTGGAGAAGTGATTATTTCCTCCCCCTTGTCCCCTCATATCATGATCCTGCTTTTTATTTGGGGCCGATCTACAGTACGCCAGAAGACGGAGGACACTGTCACGGCTACCTCCTCAAACATTTGCTTCACCTCAGCCCTGCACGGGCAATGTATCGACACAATTCATACAGTGTCTGCTGCATTTAAAGGGACACTACTGCAGGAGGGGAATTAAATATGCTAGAGAGGCTGAAATCATCTGTGCAAATAATAACATGGCTGCCTGCAGGCGCACACGCCCCGTACAGGGAAAGAAAGCAGACACACTGATTGGTTTGATTTGACATTAAAAACACAGCTATGAATAAACCGGTGTGTCTCTCCATGTCCTGTTCTGTCTCACTGGCTAACTTCACAATGTGGAGTGTTAGTAGATGGAAGAACACACAAATGTAAGAATGTATGAATGTAGAATGTAAGAACAAATATTTCAGTGTTTGGAGGAAGGCCTCTCTGTTCTGTTTGATATAGAAAGTTGAAGAACTAGGAGAAGGAAAGAAAGGAAGATGTCACATAAAGCATTTAGTGGATTTGGATGAGGAGAAATAACATCAGTTGAGTTTTGGGTGGATTGTATTGTGCAAAATTGGACCGTGGGTCTGATGAAGGTGGCGATACTGGGTTGGCTGTGATGGCCACAAACGGCTAAGTGGTGAGTTATTACAATTGCATCATGGTTATATTTCAAATTATAGTTAAAAAACCAAACAAAGAAAGTAGTATGAAAGCAGGAAAAGAAGATAAAGACAGGGAAAGTGACGAAAGACTGGAAAATTAGATAAAGGGCAGAAAAACTAAAAGGATGAAGAACTGAGTACTCCCAGCTGTGACTCTCCTCTCTTCTCAAGGATTAAATCACAGTTATTATCCATCGAGCTGGATGCAGACGCACAAAGTAGAACCCTCAGCTGGAGGTACGGGGGATCATGAGAAACACTGAGAACAGACAATCAGCCATCAGCATGCAGACTGAGTCAACAGGATCAGACGGCTGTGGGAGCAGGAGTGTGACGGTCCATCTCAGGACGGGATGATGTGGTGGAGAGAGAAGTGAAAGAGGAGAAACAGAACAAGGGGAATCACAAACTTTGTGGAGGACTTGGATTTAAATCGAATCCTGTGTGAGCACTTTCTTTTGAGGCGAACATGTTTATGATGTAATCTTAACACTAAGGAGATAAATCAGTTAAATCTATATTCCCTGAAATGATGAAGCGATCTTTTAACATGTGAAATGAAGTTTATGTCATTTTTTAAGCCTGGTTTAAATACCTCTTCGTATAATACTCCAAAACACTTGAGGGCAGACATCAGAGGAGATGAAATACACGGCAGGGGGGCGCAGTTGGCCTAGCGGTCTAAGCGTTCCAGCCTCGACCATTTGCTGCATTTCTTCCTTCACTCTCTACTCCCCTAATTTCCTGTCTCTCTCTAACTGTCCTGTCCATTCAAGGCGAAAATGCCAATGCAAAAAATATAACTTAAAAAAGAAACGCATGGTGGATGTGTGGCGATTAAATATGCCGCAGAGGGGACCAATCACAGGGCTTGCAATCTGCATAGTTACATTTGGAGGAGGTGCACGTCAGCTACATGCATCGGCCTCTGCGTAGGTGCAGGAGCTACGCAGACATATGCGCCTAAGCTAAGCTGTCGATTTGATGCAGAAGTATAAACCAGGCTTTAAACCAGGGGTTCCCAAAGTGTGGGTCGGGACCCTCTGAGGGGTCGTGAGATGTCTTCCAGAAAGTTTTTTATTTCCCAATTGATCCAAATTTTATATCTTACCCATTAATGTAAAAATTAGTTTTCTGCCTTTCTTTGTTGTCAGATGACTCCTGAGGTTTGGGTTAGTTACAAAGCATCAGTAGCAGCAGGTTCATTCATAACAGTACAGGAAACACAGACGCATGTGCATGTGGGTCGGCTGATTTTCTGCAGACCAGCTAAATGAAGTATGAAGCCACTTTTAATCACTTTGCGGGACAGTGGGGGTCGCAAGTCTTTGGCACCTTTATTTTGGGGGTCGTGGGCTGAAAAGTTTGGGAACACCTGCTATAGCCTGCAGTGGCCATAAAAGAAGCTAAGATTCAGCAAACTACAGTACTTTACACCAACAAATCAGTAATGCATAATAAAGAGTTGTGGTGATCAACATTGGTTTTAACTTCTCACTTAAGTTTTTTTTTTTTTAAGTTATATTTTTGGCCTTTTTGCCTTTTTTATTTGATAGGACAGCTGAAGAGAGACAGGAAATGTGGGGAGTAGAGAGTGGGGGAAGACATGCAGGAAATGGTCGACCGGGCGGGAATCGAACCGGCGACCCATGCGACGAGGACTGTGGCCTCTGTAAGTGGGGCACTTAGACCGCTAGGCCACCAGCGCCCCATTCTCACTTAAGTTTAAGTGACTGAGGGTAAGTCTTGTATTGGTATAATTGAAAGAGGAGGAAGTGCACCAAAGTTTGTATATGTGTTTTTGGGCATTAACGCCTTTAATGGATAGGACAGCTATAGAGAGACAGGAAGTGTGGGGAGTAGAGAGTGAGGGAAGACGTGCAGCAAATGGTCAAGGCCGGAAATCAAACCTGCAAGCACTGTGACGAGGACTAAAGCCTCTGTATATGGGGCGCACTTAGACCGCTAGACCAACAGCGCCCCAGAAAGTGCACCGAAGGTTGAGATTTGATGTGTGACCCTGGATAAAACTTCAGCTGAAAGTTTATAAAGTGATACACATGTTGAGTTTATGATTCTGCATGTCATCTAGTTTCAAGCATCTTCATTTAAGAACTTGCAAGGTTTTTCATCGCAGAGAAAGTACGTCAGCAGCCAGGGCTAGCTTGAACTGCTAGCTTGAAAAAGCTAAAAAAACGTGTAGTAGGAAACGTTCCTCCTAAACTTATTTGAAAGTGGAAAGTTAAATGTTGTGAGACTCTCTGTAAGAAAACAGAATGAACTTGACAACCTGGGGCTTCCCTAAGGTGTTGCAAGTGCAAATGGGAATGTCCTGTTTTGAAATCATGTGCATGCACTTTACCGTTCCTCTCATCATCTGCATACAACTTTACCAGAAAGTGTCTGTGAGCGAGTGTCACGGTTTTCTGGAAGCCAGATGGCACTCACTGTGTTTCAGTTTCTGCAGTGTGTGATTTCCTCATGTGGGGTTTCCCTTTATGATGGCCTGTCAAACATGTATGAACCGCTCCTGGTTTGAGATTTCTTTTGGTTGGCAACACATCAACACTTCCTGTAAAAAGAAAGAACGAATGACAAACCAAAGCGGCTAGTTCAAGTCGTTGTTCTGCAGAAATGACAGAGATGTGTGTGTGTTTTGTTTTGTGGAATTGCTTGACACTCCTTGTTCCAATCACTATCAAAGGAAATATGCATCAGTTGGAAATGTGTCTGCTTCCCTGACAGTAAATGGAAGTACGTCTAAGATTTGACATGTCATGAGTTGCGCAAACATGTGGTTCAAGGAATTCCCGTCTGAAACAGTTGCACCTTTCCTTCATCCACTTGAGCAAAAAACAACTCCATACACAACAAACTTCCTGACCCAGTTTCAACCTGTACAACTTTGCACAGTATCTCACAAAAGTGAGTACACCCCTCACATTTCTGCACATATTTGATTCTATCTTTTCATGGGGCAACACTGAAGAAATGACACTTTGATACAATGTAAAGTAGTCAGTGTTCAGCTTGTATAACAGTGTAAATCTACTGTCCCCTCAAAATAACTCAACACAGCCATTAATGTCTAAACCACCAACAACAAAAGTGAGTACCCCCCTAAGTGAAAATGTCCAAATTTGGGCCCAAAGTGTCTACACAATATTTTGTGGCCACCATTATTTTCCAGCACTGTCATAACCCTTTTGGGCATGGAGTTCACCAGAGCTTCACAGGTTCCCACTGGAGTCCTCTTCCACTCCTCCATGACGACATCACAGAGCTGGTGGATGATGGACAGGAGTCGGGACCTTTAATTGCTCGCACAAGTCTTGTTCAGCACTCACTCAACAACTCACGCATTGGGCACAGAGAGGGGAGGGGGGCGAGCGAGCGAGATGTCTCCAGTCTTAAAGGTGACATATCATGCAAAATTGACTTTTTAATGGTTCTTTACCTGAAATATGTGTCCCTGTCTACAAACCCCCCGAGAATGAAAAAAATCCATTCTGCCCCTGTTTTGATTTCTCCACCTTTCTGTAAATGTGTGTGAAACGAGCCGTTTCAGACTTCTGTATTTTTGTTACGTAACAACAATATCCGGTCTGTCACGGAGTCAGAGCTCGGAGCTTGTTCAGCCCATAGACTGTATAAAATAATACTGAATCCCTCCCCCGTTTTTCATTACCTGCACAAATGTGTTCAAACAAAGAGCTTAGGAGGGAGGCATGCTAGTTGTAGGCTGTCTTAATAAACACAAAGGTCGGTTTTACTCCCCACGTCTGCAGATTTGAAGATCTAGTGGATGATTTTTATTTGTCATGGATAAGTGCTAGCGCTAATTAGCATAGCCACATAGCTATATGTTCATAGCTGTAGCTGTAGCTGTAGCTGTGTACCAAGACACAGGTCGACATACTGACAAATAAAACAACAAGAAACACTAAATCTGTGACCAATCCTTCATAAAAGGTCCTGCTGCCTTTCTGGCAGAGGTCGGTTTTACTCCCCACGTCTGCAGATTTGAAGATCTAGTGGATGATTTTTATTTATCATGGATAAGTGCTAGCGCTAGTTAGCATAGCCACATAGCTACATGTTCGTAGCTGTGTACCAAGACACACGTCTACATACTGACAAATAAAACAACAAGAAACACTAAATCTGTGACCAATCCTTCAGAAAGGTCCTGCTACAGGCGCCTCTCCGTCAGGATCAGATTCAGAGGGTTGAAGTAACGCGATCTCTGAGCAGCCGTGTATATTCAGCCAACATGTAAACATTAGATCAACGTGCTGGAGAGCCGAGGCACATCCACTTCCGGAGGGGGCGTGGTCAGAGGGAAAACAGAGTGTTCTGATGAGGAATGAAGAAGAGGACTTTTCAGGCAGACCAAAATCTGATTTCAAAGTGTTTTTTTTGAGCATAAACTTTAAAGACATGTTTTGGGGACCTCTTAGACCAATATATATTGATGAAAAAAGCGTGATATGTCCCCTTTAAAAGTGTTACGGTACAGACCATTAGGTCATTTACTTGTTTTGTAATGTGTAGGTATGTTTTAGCCGTGTTAAATCTGAAATCTCCTTGTATTAGTTTGTCCACCTGTTATTGACATAATGCGCAAATATAGATATTCGAATGGTTCGAACCTCTGGGGGTTTTTTTTAGAGCGAATATTCGATTGTCATTTTGGAGCAATTTCGACAGCCCTACTTGACACCATCTGTAAGTTTATCTTGGTCTCATCAGACAACAAGACATGGTTCCAGTAATCCATGTGCTTAATCTGCTTGTCTTTAGCAAACTGTTTGCAGGCTTTCTTGTGCATCATCTTTAGAAGAAATGTGAGGGGTGAGATACTGTATAATGCAACACATTATTATAAAACAAGTCTTGGATTCTAGACTTTCATTTCTGTTATAATGTAGAAATTCAATCAGTTATTTTCCTGAGAAAAACCCAAAAGCCCTGCCAGTGACCTCCAGAAGTCCCCAAACCGTTGATAGGAAATTAGGACCATAAATCAAAAGTTACTTTTGCTTTCACCTCGGCCACATACTGAAGCAGTGTTTGGTTATTAATTTACTGTTTGTTTAATCCTCGCCTTTGCAGTAGCGAAAGTGAGAGAAAGTGTGACTCATCCAGTACAAAGTTGGACGACATAGTGAGGGGAAAAAAATGGTTGCATAACAAGACTGGCAGAATAAAGAAAAACAAAACTTAAAGCAAGAGAAAGAGAAAGAGGGGAAGAATAAACTGGAAGCCATGTTTGACGGCACTTTACAACAAGGAAATTTGATTCAATATATGACAAGAGGCGTGGGTGATGATGGGAAGATAAAGTCATAGATAAACTGGGAAGTGCCACAGGTGTGTGAGTGTGTGTGTGTGTGTCAGGTCATGAACTTCAGGTGAACTCATATGCGTCTGAAGCACAGCAGGTGCAGGAGTCACGCTGAGTTCAAAGAACAAGCACAGACACATGAAAGAGCACATACTTACATTTGTGTTTCTCTACTTGTGAGGACGTGCAGCGGCTTTATGTATTTCACATCAACACAACAACATCTGTTGCAGCGGTCTGAGCGTCTGAGCTTATCTTTTAGTGTCAAACGTGGAAACATCCAACAGGCTGAAATATCCTCACTTTGCAAGAGTCCTCAGAACGCCTGATATTCACACTGGTCCTCACAGAGATATATGAAAATAAGAGTTAAACCAACACACACTGAGCTCTCCAAAACAACAGCAAACGTGCAGTACAGTAGCTTCAACAACATATAAAAAATGTTTCTCTCTGTGTGTGTGTGTGATGTGAATCCAAGACCTGCTCATCCTTTGATGCGAGGCCCCTCTCCTTTGGAATCATCTCCCAGTCAGGGTCCGGGAGGCAGACACCCTCTCTACTTTTAAGAGTAGGCTTCAAACTTTCCTTCTATAGTTAGAGCTGGATCAGGCTTGGACCAGCTCTTAGTTATGCTGCTATAGGCTTAGACAGCCGGGGGTAACTGACACACTTGGATCCCCTTTCAGTTCTTTCTGCCTGTCTCTCACTTTAACTCTTCCTGCCCCATTAAAGTTACTAACCATAGACCTTTCTGGAGTCCCTGAGCTCCCTTGTCCCGTAGGTTCCTCTGGATCTCTGCTGTAGATTCCTTTTTTGGGTCTGCCATTCATTCTTTCTTTCTTTCTCTTTTTTCATTCCTTTGTTTTTTTATCTTTCTTTCTTTTACTCTTGCTTATTGCTTTGATTCCTTTCTGCTGTCTTTCTTTCCTTCTTTTCTGTTCTTTTCTTTCTTTCTTTCATCCCTTTTCCTTTCATTCTTTTCTTTTTGCTTTCTTCACTTCTCTCTATTCTTCTTCCTTCCTTTCTTTTATTCCTTTCATTCCTTTCTTTCCTTCTTTCTTTTATTCCTTTTTCCTTTCTGTTGTCTTTCTTTCCTTCTTTTCTGTTCTTTCTTTAATTCCTTTTTACTTTGACTCCTTTCTTTCTTTCTTTCTTTCTTTGACTCCTTTCTTTCCCTTTTATTCCATTCTTCTTTCTTTATCTTTTTTATTTCTTCTTCCTTTCTTCTTTTTTTATCCTTCTTCCTTTCTTTCCCTTTTCCTTTTTGTCCTTTCTTTCTTTCTTTCCTTCTTTTATCCTTCTTACTTACTTACTTTCTTTCTTTCCCCTTTCCTTTCATTCCATTCTTCTTTCTTTATCTTTTTCATTCCTTCTTACTTTTTTTTCTTTCTTTCTTTCTCTCTGTCTTTCTTTCCCTTTCTGTCCTTTCCTTTCTTTCTTTCTTTCTTTCATTCTTTCTCTGTCTCCCTTTCTCATCCCATCCTTTCCTTCTGTCATTCTTTCACCATTTTTTTCTCCTCTTTTTCTTTCTTCTAGTCTCCGTCTCTTTTCTCTTCTCTCTTTTCTTAGACCTTTCTGGAGTCCCTGAGCTCCCTTGTCCCGTAGGTTCCTCTCGATCTCTGTTGCTGTGGATGCGCCAGACTCCAGCTGTTACAACTACTATTATCCATCTCCCCACTATCATCTCTCTCTCTCTCTTCATCTCCCTCCATCCCTCTCTCCAACACGGTAGATCTCAGCAGATGTGTGTCTAACATGAGTCTAGTCCTGCTGGAGGTTTCTGCCTGTTAAAGGAAGTTTGTCCTTGCCACTGTAACTTGCTAAATGCTGCAAAGTGCTCTGCTCATGGTGCGTGTGTGATGTGAATCCAAGACCTGCTCATCCTTTGATGCGAAACCCACATGAGCTAACATGAAAGTCATCTGTGAGCAGTCCTCTCACAATCACAACAATCTGCTGTTCTTTCACAGAAACATGCATCCACTGCTTTTATTCTAGTGCCAAACAGCGCCCCCTATATTCCAGAATGTACAGGAGAAGGAATGATTGTGAAATAAGTTAGATCATGTGTAGAGAAAAACAATTTGATGAGCAGAAAGTGTTGACATGTGTTCTTCATAACCATGACTTTTACAGCCCACAGGAAGAAGTATTTAAAATATTTAGTCGGTTTTATAGCATCAACAGGAGGATGTTTTATAGGCATAATCATAATAATAATAATAATAATAATATTTTGTATTTATAGCACTTTTCAGTACAGGGGTACAAAGTGCTTTACAAATAAGAAAGAAACTAAAAGACAATAAAAGAGAAATGTGAGGAAGACACATAAAATGAAATAAAACAAAGTTGGAAGAATAAAAACAACAAAAGATGAAAGAGTGAAACAACCATGCATTGCTGCTGGTCGTACCTAAAGTCTCTAAAAGTAGTATGGGAGGTAGAACCTTCAGTTATCAGTCACTTCTCCTTTGGAATCATCTACCAGTCAGTGTCCGGGAGGCAGACACCCTCTCTACTTTTAGGAGTAGGCTTCAAACTTTCCTTTTTGATAAAGCTTATAGTTAGAGCTGGATCAGGCTTGGACCAGGTCTTAGTTATGCTGCTATAGGCATAAGGCTGATTTATACTTCTGCGTCTCCGCTACGCAGCAGGGGCTGACGCGGACATGAGCCCCACATACTTGTGCGTCGGTGTGTCCGTGTCGCGCAGCAATTCGCCGCCGAAACACTAGAGGGCAGTGTGGTCTCTCTGATAGCCGGCCGCCTGCTTCCGGTCCCGCTACGATCTCTGTTTACTTTTCCACATCGATTCAGAGCGTGTTCTGTTAATCTACAGCTGATACATGTTGCTGTTTATCATACAGACATGATTACATGAAGAATAGAGAGGAGGAGATGAAATACACGGCCGATGTCCGGGATCCCGGAAGTGTTGTAAATGCGGGAAAGACAAAGCCGCCGAGTGGACCAATCACAGGGCTTGCGGTCCGCGTCGGCTCTACGGGGAGTTACATTTTGGAGGAGGTGCACGTCAGCTACGTGCGTAGGTACGAGAGCTACGCGGACCCCCGGCGTAGGGTACGCCGTTGATTCAACGCAGAAGTATAAATCAGCCTTTAGACTGACACACTGAGATCCTACCCCCCCCTCATCACTTCCTTTAACTCTGCCTGTCCCATTAAAGTTACTAACCATAGACCTTCCTGGAGTCCCTGAGCTCCATTGTCTCGTAGGTTCCTCTGAGCTGCCGTAGACATCCTCCTGCTGTGGACGTTCCAGACTCCAGCTGATACGGACGTTCTGGACTCCAGACTCAGGTGGAAACACAGGGGTTTATGCACGGGCCAGGTTAAAAGCAGAGGAGGCACAGGTGTGTATGGAAAAAAGGAGGGAAACAGAACAATGGAAAGGCGATGGATAAAGCAACTGAAATAATAACTGTAGATTTTTTCAGAGATATTTCTAACGTGAATTATTGATACGATGTTAACGAGGTTAGTATCAAGTTCAGACTGTCCATGACATCACTGTATTGATCTCCAGCAGAGGGGTCAGTTTTACCACGTTCAGTTACACATCTTTTTCATATAGTTGAATGAACTGCATTTAGATATTGATAAATACATTAAATCCATTATTGTCAGTCTTCATTTTACATCATGATAGGATGATAAATTGAATTTTCTTTAGGACCTATGACGGCCTTTAATTTAACCATAGAGTCACTGCAAGTTCATAAAGAAACAGCTCTGATAATCACTAGAATTTGATAGAAGCCTAACTGGTCTAGGATCAAAATAAAACTGGTCTAGATCAGGAGTTTTCTGAGCAGCTGATGACACATACACACATTAGTTGTACTGATATAGAGTATGAGCTTCGGATCAATGATGACACTTTGGCATGCCGGTAACGAGACACATGATCTCTGTGTCGTAATGCTTTTTCTCTTCTTCTCTGTAACCTCAAACCAAAAGAAGAGCCTCAAATTCATCCACAATCAATAGAGAATGTAAGTAAGAGAAAGAGTAACCTGGAAGATTTGACCCATCATGGATCTCTAGGGGATGAGGGCAGTGCTGACACGGACAGCTAACAGGATGTTTGGGGATGAGGAGGAAGTATGACTGGACAAGGTAAAAGTAAGAAAGGAAGAGAAGATGATAGAAAGGAAGGACGGAATGCAAGGAGAGGAGTTAAAGGAAAGACAGGAGCAAGGTGAAGTCACCTGAGATACATTTGTTAATGTTGGAGACGGACAACTTCTATGGGATATGAAGAACGAGGGATCAAAGAAGTGAAAAGGAAGAGATCAAGGAAAGGGAACAAAGCTGGACAGTACAGGATCTGAAGAAGAAACGGTAAAAAGGAAAAGAAGACAATAGAGAATCGGAAGAAAGTGAAAGTGAATCAGAAGAACTTAAAGATTGGAAATGAAAAAGGAGAACAAAATGGGGAAACAAAGAATGAGGGATCAAAGAGGTGAAAAGGAAGAGATCAAGGAAAGGGAACAAAGGTGGATGGTAAATGTTCTGAAGAAGAAAAGGTAAGGAAGGCAATGGAGATGGAAGAAAGTGAATCGGAAGTACTTAAAGATTGGTAGGGACGGAGGAGAATGAAATGGGGGAAATGCGGGATCAAAGAGGAGAAAAGGAAGAGGTACAGGAAAGGGAACAAAGCTGGACAGTACAGGTTCTGAATAAGAAACTAAAACAGGTAAAGAAGACATTTAGATGACAGAAAGTGAATTTAAGGAGCTTAAAGATTGGAAGGAAAGGAGGAGAATGAAATGGGGGAAATGAGGGAACAAAGAGGTGAAAAGGAAGAGATCAAGGAAAGGGAACAAAGGTGGACGGTACGGGTTCTGAAGGAGAAACTAAAACAAGTAAAGACGACATTGAGATAAAAGAAAGGGAATCTGAAGAACTTAAAGATTGGAAGGGAATGAGGAGAACGAAATGGGGGGAACAAAGAATGAGGGATCAAAGTGGTCAAAAGGAAGAGATCAAGGAAAGGGAACAAAGGTGGACAGTACAGGATCTGAATAAGTAAAAAGGAAAAAAGTTAAAGAAGAAATTGAGATGAAAGAAAGTGATTTGAAGGAGCCTAAAAATCAGAAGGGAAGTTGGAGAAAGAGATGGGGGAAATAGAGAATGTGGGATCAAAGAGGTGAAAAGGAACAGGTCAAAGAATGGGAACAAAGGTGGAGAGTACACAGTATGAAGAAGACATTAAAAAAGGCAAAGAAGATAATGGAGATGGAAGGAAGTTAATTGGAAAACCTTTAAGATTGGAAGGGAAGGATGAGAACGAAATGGGGGAAATGAGGGATCAAAGAGGTGAAAAGAAAGAGATCAAGGAAAGGGAACAAAGGTGGACTGTACGGGTTCTGAGGAAGAAAAGGTAAAGAAGGAAATGCAGATGGAAGAAGGTGAACCGGAAGAACTTAAAGATAGGAAGGGAAGGAGGAGGGGATGGTCAAAACGGGGTGACAGCTTTGGTCCTGGAGAAAGAAAAGACAAAGGATGGATGAAAGAAACTTAGAGGAGAAAAAAGGCGACAACAAGGATGGAAAAATGGGGACAAAAGATGGGAAGGAAAGGCAGGGATGGTGGGAAAGAGGAAAACAAACGATAAAAAGAAGGAAAACAGTGAAATTGGTTGAAAAAGGGGAAGTAAAAAGAGGTGTGTATCAGATTTTGCGTCTTGGCCCTGCCGGCTAACCTCCCCTATCGGCCCATTAACATCCAAACTGTTGAGGAAAACTTTATCAGTGCCATCACACACAAACACTGACTATTTTGACTACACTTGCCCTCCAGTTCTTGGGCTCTTATCTGCTGTTATGAAGGAACAATGGCTTCTTTCAGTCTTCTGCCCTCCCTCTCTGTCCAACTCTCTCCTTCTCCCCTCTTCTTCCTCAGCCTCTCTCCATCCTCGGAATGCAGATTTCCGACCACAGGGTTTGAAGTCGGGCTGGAGGGGAGCTAATTATTATGGAAAAGAGAACAAGGCATGGAGGGAGGAAAAAGAGATAGATTTGGGAGGGGGGGGGGGGGGGGGGGGGGGGGGGGGGGAGAAAAGGACAGACAGATGTAGAGAAGAGGGCGAGGAGAAGAGCAGCGCTGTTGTTCATTAGCCGAAGAAAGAAACAAACACTGAGAGAAGTGAAGAGTTCATTTCCCATGCTTTGTGTGCTTTAGGGAGCTGGTGGGCAGCTGGGGCATATCCCAGCATGCACTTGGCACGGGGCAGGGAAACATGTTGGAGAGCAATACACCTGGCTTCAACATCTTTGTGGTCGGAAAGGACGGACATTGGCTATTAGCCATCATAAATTAGCATACATGGAGGCTGAAATTACCAAAACATGTCATCACCTACAAGATTCTCTAAAAGTAGTATGGGAGGTCGAGTCGTCAGTTATCAGGCCCCTCTCCTTTGGAATCATCTACCAGTCAGGGTCCAGGAGGCAGACACCCTCTCTACTTTTAAGAGTAGGCTTCAAACTTTCCTTTTTGATAAAGCTTATAGTTAGAGCTGGATTAGGCTTGGACCAGGTCTTAGTTCTGCTTCTATAGGCTTAGACTGACAAACTGGGATCCTGTCTTTCCCTCTCTCTCCTCTCTCTGCCTGTCTCTCACTTTAACTCTTCCTGTCCCATTAAAGTTACTAACCATAGACCTTTCTGGAGTCCCTGAGCTCCCTTGTCTCGTAGGTTCCTCTGGATCTCTGCTGTAGATTCCTTTTTTGGGTCTGCCATTCATCCTTTCTTTCTTTTTTTTTTATTCTTGCTTTTTCTTTCTCTTTCATTCTTTCCTTTCCTTTCATTATTCTTCTTTATTTATTTATTTCTTTCTTTCTTTCTATTGTCATTTCCTTTCTGTCCTTCTTTCTGTCTTTTTTCTTTGTTTCTTTCTTTCTTCATTTCTTCCTTTCTCTCTTCTTTCTTTCTTTCTTTCTTTCTTTCTTTCTTTCTTTCTTTCTTTCTCTCTGTCATTCTTTCCCTTTTCATTTCTGTCCTTTCTTTCTTTCATGCTGTCTTGCTTTTTTCTTCCTTTCTTTCTTTGTTTATTCTTTCTTTCTTTCTTCCTTTCTTTCTTTGTTTATTCTTTCTTTCTTTCTTTCCCGTTTCCTTTCATTCCATTCTTCTTTCTACCTTTCTTTCTTTCTTTCTTTCCTGTCTTCCTTTCTTTCTTTCTTTCTTTCTTTCTTTCTTTCTTTCCCGTTTCCTTTCATTCCATTCTTCCTTCTTCCTTCATTTCTGTCCTTTCTTTCTTTCTTTCTTTCTTTCTTTCTTTCTTTCTTTCTTTCATGCTGTCTTGCTTTTTTCTTCCTTTCTTTCTTTGTTTATTCTTTCTTGCCTTCTTTCTTTCTTTCTATCTTGCTTTATATCAATTTCTCTTTCAAGCTTTCTCTCTTTTTCTTTCTTTCCTGCCTTCTTTCTTTTTTGTCTGTCTTTCTTTCTTCCTTTCTTCCTTTCTTTCTTTCTTCCTTTCTTTCTTTCTTTATTTCTTTCTTTCTTTCTTTCTTTCTTTCTTTGTTATTATCTCTCTTTTCTTATGACGTCCTTTCCTTCTGTCATTCTTTCACCATTTATTCTCCTCTTTTTCTTTCTTCTGGTCTCCCTCACTTCTCTCTTTTCTTAGTCCTTTCTGGAGTCCCTGAGCTCCCTTGTCTCGTAGGTTCCTCTGGATCTCTGCTGCTGTGGACGTTCCAGACTCCAGCTGCTACAACTACTACTATCCGTCTCCCCACTATCATCTCTCTCTCTCTCTTCATCTCCCTCTATCCCTCTCTCCAACACGGTCTCAGCAGATGTGTGGCTAACATGAGTCTGGTCCTGCTGGAGGTTTCTGCCTGTTAAAGGAACTTTGTCCTTGCCACTGTAACTTGCTAAATGCTGCAAAGTGCTCTGCTCATGGTGGATTAAGATGAGGTCAGACTGAGTCCTGTCTGTAAGATGGGACTGGATCTGATCCGGTCTTGATGTTGGGTCTTTGTTAATAATAGAACATAGAGTACGGTCTAGACCTGCTCTGTTTGGAAAGAGTCTTCAGATGACACACAGGACAGAGCGTGGACCAGTTGTTACTGGGTTTGTTGGCCGTCTAGCAAGCCAAGTTGGAGAAGAAGAAGAGAAAACATTCCCTCCATCCTCGTAACATGACCCCGTGAAATGAATCCCACTCCAATAAATGTGAGTTTGTCATGCGCTGACACTGAAGAGAGCTCATTAACTGGACTGTATTTTTCCACACAGTTATAATTACCAGGCGGCCTGCCCAGGTAAATTAACAAAAGTCAATTACATTTTTTCTTTCTTCATGTTGGATCCCACTTTGATGCATGGAGCCGGTGATTCTCATCGCTGTAGATTTCAAGTAAGATCTAAACGCTGCCAAGTGCTGAAAGCTCGTCATTGAGCAGAAGGTTTTTAATTTTTCACTGCATCTGTGTCGGTGGTAGAGTCCGCGCCAACACAAACTGAATGGAAAGACAGGTTGAATCACGGCCTCAGTAATGTGGAGGAAGTAGTTATCTAATGTTGATGCATTGTCACTCGCTCATAAAGCACTTCTGTAGTAGTTGTTAAAGTCTCAAGCGGCTTATTCATATAAGTGAACGTGGGAATGGGGTTTTTCAATCTGTTGGGTTTGAAATACAAAGAAAGTACAAACCTGTATTGCTAATGATAATCTACAGACAGGAGCTTACTAGCTTAGCACAACAACTGGATATTGCATCATCCTGCCTTCCCCATTAAGTCTAGCAATGTTGGATAGCAATACACATTTCTTGCACATCTTTGTGGTTAGAAAGGGACAGCTATTGGCTATTAGCATACATGTAGGGAGAAATTCCCAAAACATGTCATTGCCTACAAGATTCTCTTAAAAGTAGTATGGGAGGTAGAGCCTTCAGTTATCCAGGAATCATCTAAAGTGGGTGTGTGACAGCCACTATGAAGGTCCTGGACGACATTATGACAGCACTAGACAGCAAGCAGATCTGCATAGCTGTATTCATTGACCTTGCCTTCGACTCCGTTGATCACCGGATCCTCCTCCGTAGGCTCTCTAGCATCAGTCTGTCCACCAACTGCTGGGACTGGTTTGCCAGCTACCTTACTGACCGTGTCCAGCAGGTGAAGACGGAAAACATTCTGTCAGATGTACTTACCGTCTCCAAAGGTGTACCCCAGGGCTCCATCTTTGGCCCATCCTTATTTTCCATCTACATTAAAGATGTTGCTAAAGCTGCTGGCAGTTCTCAGATCTATTTATATGCTGATGATACCATCTTATAATCAGCTGGCCCGTCCCACACTGGGATCCTATCTCTCCCCTCTGTCTGTCTGTCACTTACTTTAACCCTCCCTGTCCGATTAAAGTTACTAACCATAGACCTTTCTGGAGTCCCTGAGCTGGCATCATCCTGCCATCCCCAGCCAATTAGCATGTTTAAGCTAGTTTTTGGATCCAAAGATTAATGTACAAAAAAATACATTAGGTTACAGTGCAGCAGTTTTTGGAGGGTTATATGTTGACCTAATTGTTGAATGGTTGAAGGGACTTACAGTATGTTAGCTAATTTTAATTTTAAATCTTTGAATTGAACTTTTTTTTAACTTTAAGTCACATTTCACAACATGTATCAACCACAACATCGACAAACACCAACACAACTTGACAAGACAATCCAAGCCTAATATTCTGTCTTTGCTAATTCTAGCTAACCGCCAGCTGATTTTAGATTGAAAGTTATTGCATAATGTTGTGCTGATGTTCTCATAAACTCTCCACAAGGAAGAAACAATTGTTTTCCAAAATAGTGAACAACTCTTAAAACTCAAGTGAAAGTTTTTACTGCAAATAAAGCAGCTTGTAAAAGTATCAAGGAACAATTCAACATCAAAAGTTGCATGTGCTAAACAACAAGATAGAAATGTCTATTTTGATCTCTTGTAGTAATACCTGTTTGACCAACATCATTATAACACCTGTAAGTGTTTAATGGTTGAGGTAGGTCAAGTGTTCGAGTGTCTTTTAGACCAGGGGTTTCCAAACTTTTCAGCCCGTGACCCCCAAAACATAGGTGCCAAAGACTCACGTCCCCCCAAGTCACCCGAAGTGACTTAATGTGGCTTCATTTAGCTGGTCTGCAGAAAATGACCCTACCTGTATGAGCATGTATCTGTGTTTCCTGTGCTGTTCTGAATGAACCTACTGCTACTGATGCTTTTGATAATTAACTGTTCACTAACACTAAACTTAGGAGTCATCCGGCAACAAAGAAAGGCAGAAAACTCATTACATTTTCTATTTTCATGGTTTTATTTCAAGTTTAGCTTCTATTTTTGTCCAGATTTTTTACTATAATGGGTAAAATGTACTATTTTTAGATAACTTAAAGAAAAAAAAAGACATCTTACGACCCACCATTTGTGTCTAGCGACCCCCCATGGGTTCCCGACCCACACTTTGGGAACCCCTGTTTTAGACTAATGTTGGCCATGCAACACTTCTAGATCTTAACCAATTTTAAAACTATAGGAGATGACACATAGGGACAGTTTTGATCGATTGCAAACATCACAAGCCTCAGATCACAAACACAGGACACAGTTGAGTTCACGTCCACTGTCATGTTTGTGAGCTGTAAACATCCAGTTGATGATGCTTCCCTGTTTGCTCCTCTCTTTGATGATTTCAGGTATTCCTTTAAAGACCGTCTTGACCTGGAATTGTAAACATCAAGCCTCAGGTCCGGGAGGCTCCCACTCGGTCATGAGCAGTAGTGGAATCGACACCACGCACTTGGAAGATCATTTGGACAAGTAGTCCGATACAACCGGCCTCAAATCAGAGAGCAGAAGAAAGACTTCATCCTGATCCATGCAGAGCTCTTTCTCAAAATGCCACGTACCATCAAAACTTTAAAAAATCTCTGCCAATGTTTCGGATCGCATTTATTTTTATTCCCTCTGTCACTTAATCCCAGAAGAATCCCTTCGCCTCTTTAGAAAATCTCAAACTCAAGAGTTTCTCCATGTTTTGTTGGAGTGGAAGGCGAGGGGGTAAAAAAATATTATTGTTGTCATATTGTTGGACGGGGACTAGAGTGGGTATGAGGATTTTAACTTAATAACTGGGACGTTGGTTTCAGTCCCAGACCTCTGCTGAAGTTCATCTGATGTCTCAACAAACTGGAGGGGGGCTTAAGATGCTGGAAAGCTGGCACACACACTCACATACATCCACACATATACATAAATGCATGGAAATCTGAAGTGAAGCAAGGACTTGAAACAGAATGGGGGCTTGAATAACCGAGTGCACAAAGATAAACAAAGGCACAAACATGTAAGTGGACAAATCAGGGCGTGGGGAAAGAGCTGCAGTATGATTGGTTTGGAGTCAGGTTGAGGTAACTCTGCGGTTGGTGGAAGTACCTGAAGATGTTTCACCTCTCGTCCAATCACGAGTCAGGGCCACCATGACCTGGATGGCTAGCACAGGTTGGTACCTGGTTTGAGTGGTGGCTGGGGCTTGTCCATGTGGAGTATGCATGTTCTCCCCATGCATGCCTGGGTTCCTCTGGTACTTCAGATTCCTCCAACAATCCAAAGATATGCAACGAAGCAGATATGAGCCAGTGGAAGGAAGAACACACCACCGTGGTAGAGCAATGATGGGGCCAAACAGGCATCTGGTGGAAGCTCAGAGTGAGTGTATCGTCTTGTCTGAAGATATTTAGGTCCTGTGATGGACTGGGCACATGTCCAAGGTAGACTTCAACCCACTGGGAACCTCACAGATGTTTAAACTGAATGACTTTGAACAACTTTAAACATAAATGATGGAATTAATCAATTGTGACGAGTCCAAAATGACATTTAGAACATTGAAGGAACAAGACGGCAAGCTGAGCATCCAAGAGACTCTTGCAAGTTGGTTAGGTTTAGGCACGGAGCTCCCTTGTCTCGTAGGTTCCTCTGGATCTCTGCTGCTGTGGACGTGCCAGACTCCAGCTGCTACAACTACTGCTATCCGTCTCCCCACTATCATCTCTCTTTCTCTCTTCATCTCCTTCCCTTCATTCCTTTTTCCTTTCTGTTGTCTTTCTTTCCTTCTTTTCTGTTCTATCCTTTCTTTCTTTCATTCCTTTTTCCTTTGACTCCTTTCTTTCTTTCTTTCTTTTTTTTATCCTTCTTACTTACTTTCTTTCTTTCTTTCTTTCCCTTTTCCTTTCATTCCATTCTTCTTTCTTTATCTTTTTCATTCCTTCTTACTTTTCTTTCTTTCATTCTTTCTTTCTTTCTTTCTTTCTTTCTCTGTCTCCTTTTCTTACCCTGTCCTTTCCTTCTGTCATTCTTTCACCATTTATTCTCCTCTTTTTCTTTCT